>NC_062232.1:4754639-5076658 GCF_902686445.1 Sciurus carolinensis | reverse complement strand
CTTAAAAAATGTTTACTTTTGGAATTTCTCTTTTTTTAAAAACTTTTTTATTGTAAACAAATGGGGTACAACTTGTTTCTCTGGTTGTACATGAAGTAGAGGCATACCATTTGTATAATCATACATTTACATAGAGTAATGGTGTTTGATTCATTCTGTTATTTTTCCTCCCCCCCACCCCTCCCAGCCCTCTTTTCCCTCTGTACAGTCCCTCCTTCCTCCATTCTTGCCTCCCTACCACCCACCATTATGTGTCATCATCCGCTTATCAGTGAGATCATTTGTCCTTTGGTTTTTTGAGTTTGGCTTATCTCACTTAGCATGATATTCTCCAACTTCATCCATTTGCCTGCAAATGCCATAATTTTATTCCTATTTTTCCATAATTTTATTCCATGATTTTATATCCTGCAACATGTACAATCAGAAAAATGAGAGATGACACTCCATTTATGTATGAGCTATCAAATTCATAAATGCATTCTACCGTCATGTCAACTAATTAGAGCAAATAAAAAACTAAAAAGAAGAATTTAATAAAGTTCTCACTGGAGCTAATGTATTTCCCATGCTTCCCTTTGTCTCTTGAAAAATTCAGGATTGAAAGCTGGGTGCAGCATTGCACGCCTGTGATCCCAGTCTCTTAGGAGGTTGTGGCAGGAGGATCACAAGTTGGAGGCCAACCTCAGCAACTTAGTGAGACCCTATCTCAAAATAAAAAAAATTCATGTTAAGGACTTATTCCAAGGTCCTTGATCTATTTTGAGTTGAGTTTTGTGCAGGGTGAGAGATAGGGGTTTAGTTTCATTTTACTGCATATGGATTTCCAGTTTTCCCAGCACCATTTGTTGAAGAGGCTGTCTTTTCTCCACTGTATGTTTTTGGTACCTTTGTCTAGTATGAGATAACTGTATGTATGTGGGTTTGTCTCTGTGTCTTCTATTCTGTACCATTGAACTACCTGTCTACTTTGGTCCCAATACCATGCCGTTTTTGCTTTTTCTCAGCAAGGGAAACTATCAGCAATGTGAAGAGAGAGCCTACAGAGAAAATCTTTGCTACACATACTTCAGATAGAGCCCTAATCTCCAGAATCTATAAGAACTCAAAAAACTTTACACCAAGAATACAAATAACCCTATCAACAAATGGGCTAAGGAAATGAACAGACACTTCACAAAAGATCTACAAGCAATCGACAGATATATGAAAAAGTGTTCAACATCTCTAGTAATAAGAGAAATGCAAATCAAAACCACCCTAAGATTCCATCTCACCCCAATTAGAATGGTAATTATCAAGAACACAAGCAACAATAGGTGTTGGTGAGGATGTGGTGAAAAAGGAACACTCATACATTGCTGGTGGGGTTGCAAATTGGTGCAGCCACTCTGGAAAGCAGTATGGAGATTTCTTAGAAAACTTGGAATGGAACCACCATTTGACTCAGCTATTCCACTCCTCGGCCTATACCCAAAGGACTTAAAATCAGCATACTACAGAGATACACCACATCAATGTTCATTGTTGCTCAATTCACAATAGCCAGATTGTGGAACCAACCTAGATGCCCTTCAACTGATGAATAGATAAAGAAACTGTGGCATATATATACAATAGAATATTACTCAGCCATAAAGAAGAATAGAATCATGGCATTTGCAGGTAAATGGATGCAGTTGGAGAATACCATGCTAAGTGAGATAAGCCAATTCCCAAAAAACCAAAGGCTGAAAGATCTCTCTGATAAGCAGATGATGATACATAAAGGGGATAGGAGTGGGGCAAGAATGGAGGAAGAACAAATTGTATAGAGGAGAAATAACAGAATGAAACAAACATCATCACCCTGTGTTCATGTATTATTACACAAATGATGTGACTCTACTTTAAGTACAACCAGAGAAACAACAGTTGTAAGCCATTTGTTTACAATGAATCAAAATAAATAAATTATAAAAAAATAAAAAATCAAAAGGGCTGAGGATGTGACTCAGCAGTAGAGCACCCCTGGGTTCAATTCTCTGTGTCCAAAACAAACAAATGAACAAAATAAGAAAGAGGAAAAAAATCCATTCAGGATTGAAGGGATTTGTGGCTCAGAAATCGATTCTTTTTTATTTCTAGCAAGTCCAAAGCCTTGTGAAAGAAAGGAACCAAACACTGTGGTCTAGAAAATTGCCCTGATAAAGGGCTTCTCCTTCCATCATTGGTTTAGACATTTACTGGTTCCGAAAATTAAACGTGCTTGTGTATGTGGGTTGTGTGTGTGTGTGTGTGTGTGTTTTGGGGAGGGGCATTGGTGCCACAGCCTGATAATCATCCACAGAAGATTTGGGAGAATAAGAACACGGGATTCTCTGCATCACCGACAGGGACATTGCTGCCCTAGTGCGGTCTTTCTGGTGTGTTTTTACGCAGAGGGACAAATTGAATTAATGTGCAGTCTGGCATTTTGGCATGGATGCTGGGGACTCATTGCCGTGGGAACCCACTATATGGAGAACAAATATACACTGTGCACTTTCTTGGTGCTAAGGAAACTCCTCTGGGCAAGTTTTGAAAATTTCAGCTCATCTTACGTTGAATGAAGAGTTGGTAACTTTTAGCGATTGTTTTTTCTTCTTTGCTCTTATGTGTCCATGCAGATAAAAGCAGGAAGATGTGACCGGGGCAGAAGAGGGTGGAGGGAGGACAGAGCTGATATGGTGGATGACATGAGGGGAATCCTTCCTGCAGGCTTGTGTCCTGGCTGGAGTCTGTGAGGCGTGGCAGGCGACGTCGAAAGGCAGCTTCCTTTGGGGAACACGAGTCCATCTGAGCCATTGAATTAGCAGGTCAAGCGCCATCTGTTTCTGCAAAGCTGGTTGCATAAGAAAAATCAATCCATTTTTAAAGAAACTCTTTAACCTGTTACAGAGGAGTAAGTTTTAGGATCAAGGCCAACATAGTTTCTGAAAGCGTTGGTGTCTCAGGTCTGGCAAGTGTGGGTGCACTTCATGGAAACAGCCCGAGCGAAGCATTACCAAACAGATACATAAGAAATGATTCAGCACAGCAGCAATAGCACGCAAATGTTCTCTTTTTCTTTTTTTTTTTTAATATATATTTTTCAGTTGTAAGTGGACACAAGATCTTTATTTTATTTTTTATTTTTATGTGGGGCCGAGGATCGAGCCCAGGGTTGCTTGCGTGCCAGGCGAGCGCTCTACCACGGAGCCACAACCCCAGCCCAGGCAACATTTTGTGATCCTTTTGGATTCTCCTGTGAGTGTGTGAGCGTTTAGGCCTCTGGAATCGGCAGGAATGGAAACATAAGAATCACCTGGAGAAAACGATTGTATGCATCCTCTTCTGGACCTGGGTTGGAATAATAATGTTTCCTATTAAGGCAGAAACTGCCGCTCAAACCGTTAGAAATATTCTCAGGAGCTTGGAGGTCTGAGGTTCCCTGAGGCGGTGGGAAATGTCTATTGTACATACAGGAAAAATGGAGACAAGGAGATCATGACATTAGAAGCACATGCTTTTTGCAATTCTCTCTGAGAGAACAGCATCAGCAAGTTTTAAAAGTAATCTTACTATTTTTCTTTTCTTTTGCTGAACACCTATTAGGTGCCAGGGAATGGCAGGGACCACTGCTGATTTGAAATGGGCATCCTGCATCAAGTGCATTGGAAAAACAACAGCCAAGATGTTGCCTTAGGGTGAGAGAAGTTAATGATATTTCAATAACAATAATAAAAAATGAGATGGAGCCATAACTACCATTTTTGGGAACTTTCCAAAACACCAAAGGCCAATATTTTCTCTGATATGCAGATGCTAATTCACAATGGTCGGGGGAATAGGGAAGAATAGAGGTACTTTAGATTAGGTAGAGGGAGTGAAGGGAGGGAGGGGTGTGGGGCAGGAAGGACAGTAGAGTGAACAGACATGATGACTCATGTGCATGTGTGACTGCATGACCATGTGATCCTGCAACATGTGCAATCAGAAAAATGAGATGATACTCCATTTATGTATGATCAAAATGCATCCATGCCTTCTACTGTCATGTGCAATTCATTAGAACAAATAAATTAAAAAAAAAAAAAAGAAAAAAGAACCCCCCCTTAAATAACCCTGGGTTCATATTCCTTCTGGGTCCCCACACTTGGGTAGATGGCAAGAGATTCACGCCCTGAAAGTTCAGCACAGTAAACACATTGATTTTAGAATGATTTCTCTGTGATCTGACTCTGGGCCAATCTCCTAAAGTCGAGTTGAAGGTGACGGAGGTGCAGGCAGACCGTCCTTTTGGGAGTCAGGGCACGGTGTCCGTCTGGAAGCTTCCCCTGGCCAGGGGAGCTGGATGTTCAGTCCTTTCCCTAAAATGCGTCATTGGTGCGCGTGGGAAAGAACTCTCTGCGGAGGGCTCCGAGCGGCTCCGAGAGTGAAGCTGCCTTCCTGGAGCTAGTTACGGCAGTGGCTTCCCCCGGCACCCTGCGGCCTCCACCTTCTCCCCTGCAGCTTCCCTCTTTTGATCTTCTGGGGAAGCTTTGAAGCCCCGTCATCTTTGATTTCCAAGCTCTGTTCTGAGTCATTGCTTGATTTCTTGGAAAAGGCAAAAAAGACTTGTGCTCTTGGCGTTCTTGGCGGCTTGCTTTCTGTGCTCTTGGAAGGCTGACACGCAGCGGCCTTCATGCCGCTGTCTCCCACGAGGCCCGGGCCAGGCTCCCTCTGGAGATGGGGAGTCCCCGGTGGGAGGGGAATTATCAGGTGCGTCAGAGAAACGAGCCCATAAGAGCTCTTTCCTGGTGGGCTGGATCTCGCTTTCTCTGTATCTCCTGGTTCCTCTGTCTGTCTCTGTATGTCCTTAAAAAGGGCCAGCGTCAATTACCACGTCATCCTAGGAGACCCAGGACTGCTGGATGGTGGTCACAGACAGACCTGACCCATGATAGACTTTGATCAGTTTTGTCAAAAACTGCGAAGCGGTTGCGGCAATGATCAGGGGTTGCTTCCACCACCTGCTGGTCAGTCATCGATGAGTCATTGATGGAGTGGTCTGGAGGGTCTACCATGCCCCAGCAAGCCAGTGCTTGTCCTCATGGCTTACAGTGTCTGGGTAGATGCAGAGAGGGAAGGGTCCAGAATAGGTCCGTGCGGCACGCTGAGACGCTTGCTTTTAACCAGCAAGAGTCTAAAGCCTCGCTCTTTCTGGAGCAGCTCCCAGGCATGAAGTCCTTCCCAGCCACCAAACGTCTGGGGAGAAGGTGCTTCCCTGGGCAGTGAGAAGGAAGGCACTGGAGTCACCTCTGATCCGATGGCCAGCATGAGCCTGAGCTGACGCAGAAGCTGCCCAGAGCTGGCCGTTGGCCAGGAGGTGCTTACCTGCACCCTTCCCCAGGGGGAAGCCAGAGCAAGGACCTTAGTAAAGCAGGCAGGCAGGTGGGCGCCTTTTGGCCTCAGGCGGTGCAGATCTGCAAATGGCCCTTGGAGCCCAGTGGGCTGGGGATGAGCCTGGCTGGGTTCTTACAAGCTCTGGCAGAAGCACACCATTTCCACCTCAGCCGCCTGACTACCAGGAATGGGTTGCAATTTGTTCTTTCTCGAGATTCAGTGGAAGTACCCTGAATCCTGGGGAGCGAATCGTCTCTGTGAAGGTCCAGGGCACTAGCATTTTAGGCTTTGTCAATTCTGTGGCCTCCATTCAGGGCTTCCGGAGGTACCGTGGGTGACATGTGGCCTGCAGGTGTGACGAATCCAGTCACACTGGGTTTGCAGAAGCAGGTGCGGGGCTGACTTGGCCTGCGGGCCTTGCTTTGTTGACGCACATCACGGGAAACCCCAGAAAAGAATCTTCGCTCATGCTCGAACCTCACGGGATGACGCTTCGTGGCTGGAGCTGAGGTAATAATCATCGTTACTGAAATCCTGTTATTATATTATGATTGCAGTAAAGTTATTATCACAGTAATTCATGGAATGCCAATAAGGTGCGGATAGTGTGCTAAGCAGCCCACATTCATTATTGTTTATTCTTTGTCTAGATTTTAATATTATCACATTAGCATTTTTGAATGTCAGTGAGGCCCCTTCTTAAACGTAATAATTAGGGGGAGCCTTTTCCGGCCACATTTTTAGTTGACGCGTTAGAGTTGTGCATAACGGTGGGATTTCTTGTTGCCTGCCTGTACGTGCACACCATGTGACAATATGATTTGGCCAACATCACGCCCCTGTACTTGCCCCTCCCCCCACCCTCCACCCCTTGGACCCCTTGATTTTCATGGGATCCCCCACCCCACCTTTCTTTTCCTTTTTCCTCTGCGGCTTCCACATAACAGAGACCTTCTGAGCCTGACTTATTTCTTCAGTTTCGCCCATTAACCCACAAACAACACGATTCCGTTCTTCTTCATGACTGAGTAGAGCTCCTTTGTGCACAGACGCCACATCTTCTTGGTCTACTCATCCCTCGGTGGGGACCGGCCTATTCCTGGCCTTTCATTTAAGTGGAGCAGATAACATGTGACCTTGTGTGTGTCACTTCTTTGACTTAGCATAACAGTCTCAAGGTTCATTCACGCTGAGGCGTGTTTTATACTTTGTTCCTTTTTATTGACAATCAGTGTTCCATTGCACGGTTAGCCTAGGTTTTGTTTGTCCATCTGTCCGTTGATGGACGTTTGGGTGGCTCTGCTTCTTAGTAATTTTGGCCAATGCAGCTACAGATGCTTGCATACTAGTTTTTGGGGTCATACCTTTCCGTTCCTCTTGGTTATGTGCACGTCCGTGGGCGGAGCCATCCGGGTCCTGTGCCAAGAGCAGGCTGAGATTCCCGAGGAACTCTCAGGCCACTTTCCCATTCCCACCAGCCCGCCATCTGAGGGTTGCAATTTCTCCACGTGCATGCCAGCATCGGTTTCTCTCTTTAATTATTGCCAACCTCACGAGGGTGCAGAGAAGTTTCCTTGTAACTAATTGAAAAGAAGATGTCGATGAAAGGTTCAGCTTGAACCTCACCGTAGAAGACTACCGGGTGCCTTGCACAGCTCAACCGAGCGGCCGTTGGTTTGGAACCGCGTGAGAGATGATCAAATGGAGGGAGAAATTCAATCACATGTCTATTCGATGCTCTTCAATGAAGACACCAGCCAGACGAAATACACCTTCAGCCGGGGTCTGATGCACGTTTGTCTCCTGTGAACGCTTCAACTTTTGTCTCTGTTAATTTATAAAGTACTATGTGCAAATGCAAACTTTGGTTATAATGATTAAAATTATGCTCCTTCCTAAAAAACTTTTAGGAATTTCATTTAGGGAGTTTATAGTTTTTATTTCTGTCATTTTTCAAAACTACAGTGAGAATAAAATTAATTACAATGCCCCAAGTTTTGAATGCTTAAAAACCAATTTAAAAGTAAGAATAGGACTTGATTTTTTTTTTTTTTGCAAGAACAGAATGTGACAGAGTGAAGAAGAAAGAGAAGAAAACCAGTGGAAGGGAGCGCTGGACCTGATTCTGGTCTGCCTCTGATCTTTGAGCATTCTGGACCAGTTGGAGATTTGGCGGTACAAGTTTTCTCATCTCTAATGAAGTCCCGTTTCTGCTGTGGTGGAGGTGTGGCGTGGGACTCAGGACAACGGACAGTTGTCCCTCCAGGTTGACGGGGTGGGTCCTGGGACCCACCATGGATGCCTGAGCCCCTTACATTAAAGAGCATAGGATTTGCATATCAACTGAGCATGTCCTCCTTAGACCGTGAGTCATCTCTAGATGACTTATAAGACCTAATAGAATGTAAATTCTATGTAGGTATTTGTTATATCGGGAATAAGGACAAGAAAAAGCCTGTGCATGTTCAGTACGTATTTTTCAAATATTTTCTACTGGCCGTTGCTTGAATCCAGGGGTGCAGATTCTGCATATGGAAGAAGCTTGGAAAAGACGGGGCCATGTTGAAGGCATGTTGCACAAACTGGAATTGAATTGAAAGGAGGGGAGGCACCAACCCCTTTTTGGTTGCCGGGAAGAGCAGGCAAGTCATAGGTGCCTGCTGGAGTTTAATGCTAGAGTACAACCTGAAGTCCATCCAAGGCAACGCCTTCATTTTCACACGGGGGGGGGGGTATTTGTTCGCCAACTGTCCATCACCACAAAGGAATGCCTGAGCTAATGAACTTACAGAGACAAAAGCGTTATTTTTTAATTTTTAAATTTGTTTTAATTAATTACACATGACAGAATGCATTTTGATACATCATAGATGACAGAGTATAATTTCTCATTCTTCTGGTTATACATGATGTAGAATCCCACTGGTCATATAGTTACATATGTACACGGGGTGATAATGTCTGTTTCACTCTATTGTCCTTCCTACCCCCAGAACCCTTCCCCTCCCTTCACTCCCCTTTACCTAATATACAATAAGTATTCTTCCCTAGCCCCCACCCCCATTGTGAATTAGCACCCGCATATCTGAGGAAACATTTAGCTTTTGGTTTGGGGGGATTGGCTTATTTCCTTAGCATGATATTCTCCAGCTCCATCCATAAACTGGCAAATGCCATATTTCATTCTTCTTTAAAACTGAGTAATATTCCACTGTGTGTATATATACCACATTTCTTTATCCATTCATCTGTTGAAGGGCACCTAGGTTGGTTTCATAGTTCAGCTATTGTGAATTGAGCTGCTATAAACATTGATGTGGCTGTGTCACTGTAGTGTGCTGATTTTAAGTTCTTTGGGTTTAAACCGAGGAGTGGGATAGCTGGGTCAGATGGCGTTCCATTCCAAGTTTTCCGAGGGCTATTTTGGCTCACAGTTTTGGACAGTTTTGGGGACTGGTTGTTCCCACCGTTTTGGGCCTGTGACAAGGCAGCAGTCACAGTGGGAACCCACAGTGGAACAAAACCTCTCACCTTATTAGCTAAGAGCAGAGAGAAAAGAAGTGCCCAGGTCCCTAGGTCTCCTTCAAGGGCTCATCCCAGTGAACCAAGGACTTCCCCTGAGACTCTACCTGTCAGAAGTTCCACCTCCTCCCAGGAGCACCTCCCTGGGGACCCAGCCCTGGACATGTGTCTCTTCTGGCACACACTCTGGCCATCTGCCACAGGGCCCTTGCCCAAGCTGGCGCTATGCTCTTTGGATTTCCAGTCTCCAAAACAGTGCCCTGAATATACCAATTTTCTTTATCAGGTAAGTATGCCTCAGGCATTTCATTCTAGTAATGTAAAACAGATGGACAGAGAACTCTTTTATACCACCAAGTTAAACATAGTTTGTCAGTACCAGTTTTCCAGTGAAGCAGAAAAAATGGAGATGGTTGGGCACAGGTGCGATTCACTTGGGCTGCCTTGAACCCACGATGGAGGCTGTGTACGTCACAGTGGGCAGGCGGAAATTGAGTGAAAGCTTTCTTCCTGTACCCAGGAAGCTTTCGGGGACTTTACACGGGGTCCACTGACCTCTCTCCACCAGCACCCCCTCTGTACACTCTTAGCACCCCAGAGGCCAGGGCAGGGCCATCCTTTGGAGGCTCAAGTCCAAAGAGAAGGACTTTGCACCCTGAGCATCAGACCGTCTGCCCCTTGGGGATGGGATGGTGCTGCAGCAGGAGACATTTTTCCTTCGGCTGGGGGCGTCTCCCCGCACAGAGAATCCAGCTCGGGGATTTTTTTCCTCCTTTAATTGAGCTCAGATATGAGACTCAAGCTGAGAATTAATTACCTTTTACCTTTCAAATTTCTTAAAATAGTACCTCTGCACGGCACACCCACATTCTGCTAAATGCACTGATGATTTTCTCCACCAGCTCCGTCTCCAGGGTGGCCTCTGTCCTCCTGGCTTTTGCATGTCCCAGGCACTTCTGCCCTTCCCCGAGTGCCGGTCCTTTCGTGATGCTTCCAGGCAGAAGCTTCTGTGTCCTGGAGTGGTACTGCCGGGGAGGTGTTGGTGTCCTGCACTGCGGACCCTGATTTAGTCACCCCTTTATAAATTTCAAATTCCTTACCATGTAGTGTGAATCATGTTTCAGGTGCTCTGAGTTATTTCCTCTCTGATTTCTGTGTCTTTGTATTGCCCGCCTAGGTTGCTTAATGTTTGTAGATGAACTTGAAGAAGGTCAATACTTTCAGGGCAAGAAGCCTTTTAGAACTGACTTTTCTTGCATCGTGTGTGTGTGTGTGTGTGTGTGTGTGTGTGTGTGTGTGGTGCACTTGTGAGCATGTGCATGCATTTTGCAGATGCACCTGAGTGAAGGACATGGGGAGACATCAAAAAATCAGTTCCCAGATGACGGCTCAGGTACCACTTGCATCTGCAGGAGCAGGTTGGATCCCATCTTTCCTGAATTGGTAACGCTAGAGTCCGGTAGAGATCTCCAGTGTTTTGAAGGAAGTCCTTCTCTTTCCTATTCCCTTAGTTTCTCCTTGGGGACAATGCTGGCCAGAATGTCTTCAGTTGTGGTTTCATAAGACAACAGTTGGTTTCTTCGTCAAGGTGCTCTTCTGCAGCTGTCCTTGATGGGTGACACCGGCCAAGTGGCACGCATGCTTGCTGGTTCCCCAGGGCAGAGGTGAGGGGACATCGTGGGTTACATTGCATGAATCATGACCAAAGAAACCATCTCTCTGTACCTTTGGACCGTCCAGAAAAAAATAAGTCAAGTGGTCAAGCCATCATGACAGGAGGAGGGGGACATTTCTTTAGCCTGAATCTCCTGCCATTGAAATCTCCGCGTACACATCAGGATGTAGGAGGGGCAAGAGTGGTCAGCAGGAAGGAGGCGATGGATGGTTTCACTTCCCTGTAGCACACGAGAGACCTGAGCAGCATGTCCAGCATCCTGGGCTGCCGGGAGGTACGTCCAAGTCACCCCCAGACACTCAGCAGCATCTCAGTCTTGTGCTGGGGCCAGATGCATCTCTTCAACTGCTGGTCTCTTTTCTGCTTTCCTGTGTTGATTCAATTGGTGTCAAACCTCATTCTAGTGATAGTATAATTGCAATATTATGAGCATTTATCCTTCAGGAACATGGGAACGACTGGGATCCCCATGGGATGATGTTCAAATGCTAATGACGTGTTTGGTTCTGATGCCTTATAAATGGATATGACGGTGGTTTTGACTTAAAGGTACTTGTCAAAGGATGTTTAATAACTTCAGAGTGGAAGCCACACATAATAGTTCGTTGACATCCTATTTAGTTTGTATTACCCTAGAAACATATCTCAAGATGAGGATTGAATTCAAACAGATTACTGGGGAATGGTTCCCCCAGAAAACACTGGAAAGCAACGTGGAGGGAGAGATGGCAACTACCAAAGCACGTGTCATTTTGCCAAGTCCCACGGAGGGCAACAGAGCTCACAGCCTCATGGGAATGCTGGGAGTCAGTGTGGAGTATGCACCCACCCCAGGAGCAAGGGAACCCCCTCAGCTCCCATCAGCCTAGGTTTCGGGGCTGCTGAGAGGGTAGAGCTCAGTTCTCTAATATTTCAAGCCTCCATGTGCACAGTCCTACCATTAGAGAGAGCCTTCAGGTAGTGGAAAGTCAGATTGCCTATAGTAATGCCAAGGGTGTCCTGGGGGCACCAGTAGCATCTGTTCAACCCTCTGTGGCATATCACTGAGATAAAAAAGGAATCTAGGGAGCAAAGACAAAATCAAAGACTGAATTACTCCTATGAGACAGACCACAAATCAAAGTCAGAATTCTGAGAAGGGAGTTATCTTGACTAAAGTGTTTGGAAAATGTCCCTCAAGAAAGGGACATTTAATTTATTCTTTGAATGATGTGAAGGATCCATGGAGGGGAGAAATGGAAAATTCAGGCAGGAGAAATAACAAGAGAAAAGACAGGGAAAGGAGATTTACTGAGCTTCGTCTTATTGGAGATACTCTCAGGCGGGTCGTCTGTGTTTCTGCGAGTCGTGCTAGTGAGGCCCATTGCAGACTGTCTTCTCAATGGCGTTTGTGTAGAGGATGCATTGGGAGATGGAGATAGGGTCTCCATCAGAGCAGTGGGCTGATTTGTTTGCTTACTCTCTACTGTTAAAATGTTCCCCTGGACGGCAAGATCAGTCAGTCTTATGGCCCATTATAAAAGATTCAGGTTCCCTGACCTCTGGTTTCATTCCCCATAAGGCAACTCACGGTGTGTGCAGGGGTACCTGGCTTTTGCATCATCTGGTGGGGAATTTGAGTTTGTGGAATGTGCTCAACTGATGATACTCTGTCTGCTGCTATTGTAAGGGTCAGAGGGTTCTTTGTCTCTGACACAGGAGTCTTGTGTTTTCTATCAGCATACACGAACCTGTAACATGCTAACTTGTTTGCTGTAAAATCTCAAACCCTTCCTGTTTTTGATACTTCAAAGTGCCATTATCAAATTAATGATCTCACTTAAGCCTCACACCATCTCCATGAAGTTGGCAATATTATTGTTGTCCAGACTAAGAGAGATTAAAATAATGGGCAGGTGAGGGTGATCATCATGGGTGGTTGGAAGGCATATAAGCTTTCTGTCTCTGTGACAAAATACCTGAGACAATCAACTTATAAGGACTAAGGATTTTTTTGGGTTACAAATTCAGAGATTTCCACCCATGGTTGCCTGCTCCCATTGTTTGGGCCTGTGGGGACACAGTAAAATTTGAGGATTCTTCAGAAAACTTGGAATAGAACCACCATTTGACGGAACTATCCCACTTCTCAGTTTATACCGAAAGGACTTAAAATCAGCATACCACAGTGACACAGTCACATCCATGTTTATAGCAGTTCAACTCACAATAGCTAAACTGTGGAATCAAACTTGGTGCCCTTCAACAGATGAATGGATAAAGAAACCGTGGTATATATACACAATAGAATATTACTCAGCTTTAAAGAAGAATGTAATATGGCATTTGCCAGTTTATGGATGGAGCTGGAGAGAATCATGCTAAGGAAATAAGCCAATCCCCCCAAACCAAAAGCCAAATGTTTTCTCGGATATGCGGGTGCTAATTTACAATGGGGGTGGGGGCTAGGGAAGAATAGAGTTATTTTATATTAGATAGAGGGGAGTGAAGGGAGGGGAAGGGTTCTGGGGGTAGGAAGGACAGAAGAGTGAAACAGACATTAGCACCCTGTGTACATATGTAACTATATGAGCAGTGGGATTCTACTTCTTGTATATCTGGAAGATTGAGAAATCATGCTCCATTATATATGATGTTTCAAAGTGCATTCTACTATCGTGTCTAATTTAAACAAATTTAAAAAATTTAAAAAAATCGGGCAGGATGGTGTGGAGGGAGGAGCTGTTTGCTTCCTGGCAGCTGGGAAGCAAAGAAAGAAGAGGAGGAGGTTCCCGGGTCCTACTGTCCCCTTCAAGGGCACAACTGCACTAGGCCCCCCTCCTAGAGGCCCCCATCTCCCATCAGGCCCCCAACTCAGCCATCTCACTGAGTGGCTTCGGGCCTCACGTACCCATCCTGAACCACGCAGGCCTTTGTGGGACACCCCGATCCCACTCTAGCAGGAGGGGCGTCTTGGGCAGGGGCTGCCTGGAGGGAGGATGTGTCCCTGGAGGGAGAGCTGGACCGTGGACAGCTTGGAGCAGCAGGGTTTGCCGTGACCGCCATTGGGGATGGAGGGCAGGGGTTCGTTAGCGAGGTTGTGTAGATTAAAGGAAGTACTGGAACTTGGCTTTTGTCCCAGGTGGCATGTTGCTCTTCCCACTGCTCATCCACCCAGGGCCTGAACGATGGGTGGACTCTGAGCAGGGGGCGTTGAAAGGGGCCATTCCAGTGAGACTCACAGCAATGGAGAAGAACAGTTGCTTTGCTTTACTGTTGGTTGCAAGTCTCTCTCCCTCTCTCCTTTCCCTCTCCCTCTTGGTCTCTCTGCCACTCTATCTATCCTTTCATCTGTCATGTTTTATCTTAGAGAGACCCTTTCTTATCTTATATTGCAAATGAAAACAAAATCCACTGGAGCCCATCTGCAGGAAAGTGTACTTTTCCTGTTTTCTTTCTTCCAGCTCTACAAAGTTATGTTGGATGCATGCCAACAACTGGAAATATTCATCAGCTGTTCAACTATGTTCTCTTCCTTTCTTCTTTTGGTCCTGGGTATTGAACCTAGGGACACTTAACTGCTGAAAATTGAGACACATCCCCAGTCCTTTTTTGTATTTTATTTAGAGACAGGATCTCAATGAGTTGCTTAGGGCCTCGCTTAATTGCTGAGGCTGGCTTTGAACTCACGATGATCCTCCTGCCTCAGGCTCCGGAGCCACTGGTATTACAGGTGTAGGCCACTATGACCAGCCCATCAACGTTCTCTAACATGCTATATTTCTGAGCAGACTCTTGTTTGACATGAACTGCGCACCAAGCCTTGGGCATATAACAGCAGGTACGTGAGCTTCAGGTGCATCGGAAGAGGTTCTGTGCGAGGCATGGGCACTTGCTGAAAGCCTTCTTCGTGATCCTCAGGTCACGGACTGGCCCTTCCTAGCTTTTGTTTGAGGAGCCGCCTAGGAAAGCAGAAATACTGAGCAGATTCAGTGGCCACAGCCTGGGTCTCCCTTGGTCCCAGAACAAAGAAGCACGGACGGAGTTTGGTACTGGGTGGGGCGGGGACCAGCCCCGGGTCAGAGCAGAATCAGGCGCTCGGATTATGTAGCGTGTGAATAGGGAGAGCAAGTTCGGTGTCCTTCTTTGGAATGGGGAGCGTGTCCTTCTGAAGCGTGGGGTTGGGAGGGTTCTTAGTTGTGTCCATGGCACTGCGCCTCCCCACAGGCTCTGTGAGGCTGTAGATCTTTTCCTCTCGGTGTGATTAGCAGAGGAACTCAGAGGAGCTGGGTGGCTCTCTCAAAGGCACTCTGGTCCTCTTTCTTATTGGAGGCAGGTCTTCCTTACCATCTGGGAGGAAAAGGGACTTCTCAGAAGGCATGCTTCCAAGATGCCATCTTTGCCCAGTGGAGGGGAAGGCGGGCAGGAGGGAGAGCATTTATTAAGCACTTACTGTACTCCAGGCTTGCCAGGGCATTTCACTTCTGTGTTCATTTAATCCTTATGACAAAACTATGACACACTATTGCCATCTGGCATTTGAGAACCCAATTTCCAAGAGGTCACATAATTTCTTCAAGGTCATGAATACAAGAAGAACTGGACTTGAAATGAATGCGGTCTTCGCCAGCTGGAGCGCCCAGAGTCGGAGGAAGGCGAAATAGAGAGAGAGAGAGAGAGAGGGACAGGGAGGGGAAGAGGGAGAGGGAGAGGCCCCCAGGGTTGGGTAAAGAAGTTCAATAATTGGTTTAAATACTGTTGCAAACACAACAAGGTAACAATAGAAGACCCACAAATGGAAGTCACATTGATTGCTGCAGCCAAGGGTGAGCAGGCAAACGTTCCATTTATTTGCCCTGGAAGTTGTATAAAATACCGGGAACATAGTCTGAGTCATTTTCTCTAATTTACCCTCATAAGCACATGAGGTCACATGGCTGTCACTGAGGACTCCATCACTGTGGCCCAGCCGTGCATGTGGCTCGGAGGCCTGGGATCTGCTCCATGGGAAGGCTGTAGCCCAGGTCTTGGCCAAAATCAGAACCTGGTTCTGGGGCCTGGGTGGGGTGGACAATGGGGACACCAGAGGCAGGGGATGCACCAGGCTGTGGATGGTTCCAGCCGGTGTAGGACTTCAGGGTTTAGGGTGCAAACTTAGCACAGCCACAAGAGTGTGGGTGAGCAGGGGGTTCACTGAGCAGGTGGGAGGAGATGATCACAGAAACCCACTGCCAGCACTTGGAATCGTCTGTGCTTTTAAGGCCCCTCTTCCACAGTGAGGCAGGGAACTGCTCCTCTGCCCCTCCCGACTCCACATGTGGCCGTCCACCCCCAATGGCCCTGGGGTGGTGTTCTGCCATGCAGGTTTCCTGGGTTCTGTGCAGAGCTGTTGAAGGAAACTTCTGGTCCAGGCAGGGAGCCTGCAGTTCAACAAGTCCCATAATTGATTCTTTTCCACATTGAAGTTTGAGACACCTTGATTAGGAGACTGCATTGGTTACATGGAAAGCAGTCTCCTTATTATGCAGGTTTGTCCATCAAGAAGCAGAAAACACAACACATTCAATTCTAGTCGTGTGCCAGACACTTCAGGCATGTGATTTTGTGTGATTTGCTAAATAAAACATTCATAGTTAGAATTCTTGCCTTTATTCCACAATGATGACTGATTTCAAGAAGTTAAGAATATTTTAAGATTATCTTGCAAGAGTCAAGGTAGTTACCCAGGTCTCTTCCACACAGGAAGAATGATCATCTTAGCTCGTAAGAAGCACACATTTGGGTGGATGGCATTGGGACCAGGTTGCCTCGGGTTCAAGACTGGACAGCAGCCCTAGGAAGAAACAAAAGAACAAACCTGATGTCGCCGCCCCCGGCAACAATCCCGCGGATATTTGTTACTGCCTGCAGCAACAATTATGTGGGTATTTATCTGAGGTGGACTGGAAACTGAGCTACTTCTATTATCTTTCTCTTTAGTGCGCTGCTTTCTTGCTTGTTCGTTAGTTTATAGAGGAAGAGAGGCTTACTTGCTTTTAGAGAAAGTTTTAGAGGAAGACAGGCTTTGCTTAAAGCTTAGAGGAAGAGAGACTTTACTTATCAGGAAAAGAGACTTGCTACACTTTCAGAGAGGCTACTATTATCAGAGGAGCTATTTCTTAAAGGTCTGCTGCTTCTTCTTAGAGGTGTGTCCTGCATCCTGCGATCTTCATTCTGTGAGCTGCAACCTGTTAGGTAATCCAGCTTCCCAACCCACCTGTCAATCTGTGTTAAGCCCGCCTCTCCTGTTACAGGAATTTCCGGCTTACGTCGCTGTAAACTTCCTGCCCCCTCCCCTACATTACGTTCCAATATGTCATTGGTCCATTAGTCAGTCTGTAATAATTCTCCTCCGTGATTGGTTCCTCCCAGCCCGCGAAATTCCAATACAAAGAACCGTGCGCCATCTTCTTCTCTCTTTCCCTTTCCCCTTTCCCCCGAGCGGACACGTTTTGTCCGCTTGAATAAAAGTTCCTCGTGTGAGACCTGTATCTGCGGAGCGTCTTTTCTGGGAGTTATCGACAAACCAAAACTGTTCCCCTTTACATCTAACTAACACAACCTGCATTCTGCAATCTGCCATCATCAACCCGCAACCTAGAGGTGTCTGCTTAGTCCTCCGCCCAGCGATCTACTAGAGGTGCTGCTTATCCTCTGCCCAGTGATCTAGAGGTGTGGCTTATCCCTTCTGCTAGCTGCTTATCCGAGGTGCTTCCTATAGGTGTGTGTCTTATATACCTAAGGCAGCCAATCAGTTTAGGATTAGCACAATTGAGGCACGCCCCTCGGTACCAATCAAGAAAGAATGAGGAATATCTGTTGACCACTAGTGCAGAGGAGACATTAACTAATCAGGCAAAAGTAGATCACGCCGTGTTAACACTAACTATGTGCCACATCTTGGCTCAACGCCAGCCACCATCTTAGGGTTACCCAAACATGTCTTCTGCAACCTGAGAGACCAGTTTTTAAAATACCATCCAAGTAAGCAAAATGAGTCTGATGTGGACTTGCTAGCAGATTATCAAAGTCAGTGATGCAATTCCCTAGGGCTAACTTTTCCTGGAGAAGGAGATCCACTTCCATGTGAATCAGCACCCACCCACACCCTGGATGGAGCACATCATGACTTGATTCAAGAGCTCATTTCAAATGCAGATATACAAAGATGCTCCAGTCAAGAGAAGCCATGTCCCATGCAGACAATTTACCAGAGCCGAGTAGCTGCCTGAGATAAGGGAAGACAAATAAGAAAGTACCACCTTCAAATTGTCATCTGGTGATGGAACCGTGCATGATTTCGGATGTTTCCTTCTCTTTGGTGTGCAGATAATTGTGAGACATCCCTCAAATGAGACTAAGCTCATTGCTCTCCTCTCTTCCATAGCAAAAGTTTTTCTGTTGCTGGATGTAGCCCTGGAACATTGGGTCAAAGAGATAAAAGAAAAATTCGGACCGTCATCTTTTCTTTTCTGTGGCATGAAGCACGTGGTTTAGTGGGACAGATTGGGACTAACATTTTCATTTTTTGGGGGGAGGATGTTGGATATCATGGGGACACCCAAGGGTAGAAAATGTCATCATGGTAGATTTGTACCTTGCGAATCAAATACCCAAACACCTGCTAACATGTGAGAACAGTATGGCGGAGGTAACTTTTCAAAGAGATGAGAACTTTTGGAAATGTTTGTGATGAACACAGATACTACAAGTCCAGAGTCACAGAACTGTTCTCCCTATTTTATAAACAAAAATTAAGAGAGAAATACAGTCATTTATTCAGCAATACTTCAAAAAGTCCATTTAATTAAGATGCAATCTTACTTATAAGTAAGCATAATTCTTTATTTGAATATTAACATATTCCAGGAATTTTCTAATGTCAAATTTACATCTCCAGTATGAATGTAGAGGCAGACAAGAAAGACATCCAAACATTGTTCCTAGAATTTAATCGAATGTCATAAACTGACATTTAAAAACCGTTTATTCACCTTTATGCTGAGTAATAATCACTGTGTCTTCATCATGTCTTTGGTATTGCCATTTAGTGACATTTATTCAGATGTCTCTTGATTAATGGCTCCCAAGTGACCTCAGCCAGTTTGTGAAAAAGAGAGAAATACTCCTCACACTTTGCATCGCTATTAAAATTCGATTAAAATCTAAAAGCCAGAGGAATAATACATGGAGCTTTTCAAGTGCATCAAATATAGTTTTATTTGCTTGCAATTTTAGACTTTTAAAATGATTAAAAATTGGAAGTGGAAAACTGACTGTATTCTGGGTACGTAGCAGATTTAATTTTCTTGGAAGCAATCAATCAGTTTGAATTCTCTCATTCTCCTTGCTGGTTCAGCTGTCTCAACTGATGGACACGTACTAATAATTTGGACCAAATTTTCTGAAGGCATTACATTAAAATTTTCCTTTGGTCATATCTCGTTTGCTCTGTGTCCAGAGTTTAACGAGGTTGAGGTGAGAGATAATGATTGTGAGCTGGTGATTACGCGTGGAATCCACCGCCCAGGCCTAGTGGATTATTGGCTCCATCTCTAGTGCCTCTCCCTTCTGCAAGCTTCTTATCACAGCTTGATTGCTTTTTTTCTGATGATCAACCCCCACCCAGGAACCCTTCAACAGAGCAAAGCAGACTCCCATGGCCCAGGAAATTCCAACAGATTTAGGAACTCTGTTTCAGAAACTGGGGCCAAAGACCAAACATCAGAACAAAAGATACTCCTCACACCCCATTGCTCCGGAAATTCCAGACGTTTTAGGAGAGCTTTGTGCCAGAGACTGGAGGGGGGACCAAAAACATATTTGTTTTTATTATGTTATCAGCATTAAGGAATTTTGGTTCTGGTGCTAATGTGTAACTCCCAAGGCCCTTTATTCTGGGTCCAGGGGTAGAGGGAGGCCTTTCACCTGCTCCAGATCACTGGACAGAATTAGGAGTGTTTATACCAGAGCAGCAGCTTTTGGAAGCCTGTGGTACCATCTTGGAGGGTTCCATGGGGGAGCTTCCTGCCAGGTGTTCAAGGTGACCAGGAGACAGCAAAGAATGTGAGATTTTGCTTCAAGTTAGACTCCCAGGCAGCACCTTGGGAGTTGTGTGGACTTCAGGCCAGTTGCACTGGGGACTCACCTGTGAAATGGGAAGGGTTCCACCTTCCTCTCAGAGAAGAGTTGGAGATAATCCAGGAAAATATCAACTCCCAGGGGTGGAGTATTCTTGTCAATCAGGAGGCTTTAAAAAATGGCCACCAGAACTCCTGAAAAACCAGGAGTACTGCAAAGAGTCATGCAGTCAAACCATCATGCCTTCTACCCTTCAGCCTAGGCAGTCAGGGTGTGTATGGCTAAGCAAGGGTTTAGGAGCAGATTGGAAATTTACATATGCACATTTGTATTTATGTACTTAGAAGTGTGTGTTGCACGTGTATGTGTCTACAGAAGTATGTATATGTCTGTCTATTATGTGTCTATCATCTACCTACACCTACTAATGTGTCTATCATCTACCATCTACCTGCACCGGTACATCTATCTATCCTTCTGTGTACTCTATCATCTATTATCTATCATCTGTGTGTCCATCCATCATTCATTTATCCATGTACCCTATCATCTATGTATGTATCATCCACCCATCTATCCATCTATCCATCTATCCAATATTTTATCTTCTACATATCTATGTATCTCATCTATCTCATCTATTTCATTTATCTATATATCTAATTGTCTCTCTCATATATCATCAATATCATTTATCTATCTCATTTATCATCTATCTCATCTGTTATCCATCTATCATCCCATCAATCCATTCTATCATCCATCTATCATCTATCAATCTCATCTATCATCTATATATCAATCTCATCTATCTATCATCTATCAATCCCATCTATCTATCTGTCTCATCTATCATCTATCTCATCTATCAATCTCATCTATCATCTATCTCATCTATCATCTATCTCATCTATCTATCATCTATCTATTGCAATTTCCCCTTTTACAGATGAGAACACTGAGTCCAAAAGCTCAAGTGGCTTGCGCTGAAAGTCATGGTGAGCATTCTGCAGATGTCTTCTCTTTAGTGGAGATAGGATACAACTCAACCCCACTTCTCAATATTGAACTCTGGGTCACAAGACTCCCAGAAGCTGTGGACTCTAGTTTTATTAATTTGACAATAAATATTTAAAAATAAACGACGAGAAGGCAGTTTATGTTATATAAGCTTTACGGCAGAACCCTGAGATAATGGAGGTTGAGTTGTGATCAGGAGAAAAATATCACCTGAAGGCTTTTCTTCTCTCTGAAGGTTTTTATTTCATTGAATCATCAGCTAGAAGAATCAAATTGCCTTCCTGAAATCATTTCACGTAATTGCTTGGCAAGCAGCCTTAACCAACGCTCTGGTCGTGAAATACGTGCTTTCACTGTTTTGAAACCCCCTCTTTGGCGCCACTCTTTGCCCTGTGAGTCAGGGGGTGCTCGGCATTGCTGGGGCGAGGTGCCAGGACTGGGGGCCCATGCACACCCTGGGGACGCGGAGGCAATTCGAGCAGGCAGCCGCCTTCCTGATGACTTGCGAGGCTCGGGGAGAGCAGGCTGCTGATGGACCAGAGAGGCCGCATTGTTCTTCAGACAAATGGCGCACATATATTTTTACAACCAGAAAATAAAGATGGTAATAACCAGGCAGAAAAGAGAAACATCGCCTCTTCAGGGGAAATCATTTTTAAAAGCTTACCATAATATAAATAAATGCCTTCTATTCTCCTCCCTCACATTTTTTATATCTTGGCAATGAAAAGGGTTTCCTCTTATCTCCAGGAGCAGTGGAACAGGTGAAAAGGATCCTTTGCAGATATACAAAGCCCTGGGCTTCCCAGCGCTCTCTGAATGACAGCGAGGAGCTTGCTCACGGAGGAGAGGCCAAGGCTGCTCCCTGGGCTCCCCACAGCCCCAGGCCTCAGACTCCCAAGTGCCCACCTTCCTCAGTTACACGAGGAGTTGAGTGGGGCTTGCTCTGATCTCTGACCCAGAGGACTGGATGAACAGTGCATCCCAAACACAGAAAAGTCCCTGCTGGCTGCAGAAGTGATCTCATCCGCGCCTTTTGCCCTGCGAGTCTGGAGACGATGGGTGGCAGAGTTTAAGGTGCTACAGCCACTGGGGCTGGTGCCTGTGTGTGTAAACAAAGTTTTATTGGAACACAGCCACACCAGTGTGTCTGTCTGCGCCATGTCTGCTTTCATGTTCTCATGGCGGAGTCGAGAGGTTGACGGACCCCCTGGGGTCACCAAAGCCCTACAGGCTACCATAGGACTCTCCATAAAAAGAGCACACTGGCCTCTGGTTCACTGCAAGGTAAGACTGGATTTCATACGTCGGGGAGAAGTCACAGGAGTTTAATGGTTTCTTTGGATCTTAGCACTCATAACAAATAGACTGTGTTTTCTGTTCACGTCCAAGACTTTGAGCCTCTCACATCATAACTGGAGTTGAGTATGTCCCCTGTTTCAGTTGGATTTTTTCATTGCTGTGACCAAAAGACCTGACGAGAAGAATTTTAGAGGAGGAACAGTTTATTTTGGCTCAGGGTTTCAGAGGTTCAGTCCATGGTGGGCTGACTCCATGGCTCTGGCCCAAGGTGAGGCAGAACAAAATGGCGGAAGGGTGTGGAGGAGGAGAGCAGCTCAGAACATGGCACCAGGAAGCAGAGAGAGCTCTGCTCACCAGGGACCAGATCTAAACCCCATGGAGCCAGGGACAGGATATAGTCCCCAAGGAGCCAGGGACAGGATATAGTCCCCAAGGAGCCAGGGACAGGATATAGTCCCCAAGGGATGTCCCCAGTGACCCAGCTCCCCCAGCCACACCTCACCTGCATTGAGTTACCATGTGGTTTATTTTGGCTCATGGTTTCAGAGGTTCAGTCCATGGTGACCAACTCCATGTCTCTGGCCCAAGGTGAAGCAGAACAAAATGGTGGAAGGACCTGGAGGAGGAAAGCAGCTCAGGACGTGGCACCAGGAAGCAGAGAGAGCTCTGCTCACCAGGGACCAGATCTAAACCCCATGGAGCCAGGGACAGGATATAGTCCCCAAGGGATGTCCCCAGTGACCCACCTCCTCCAGCAACACCCCACATGCCTTGAGTTACCACCTGGTTTATGTCAACTCATGGTTGGAGGTTCAGTCCATGGTGACCAACTCCATGTCTCTGGCCCAAGGTGAAGCAGAACAAAATGGCAGAAGGACCTGGAGGAGGAAAGCAGCTCAGGACATGGCACCAGGAAGCAGACAGAGCTCTGCTCACCAGGGACACAATGTAAATCCCATGGAGCCAGGGACAGGATATAGTCCCCAAGGAATGTCCCCAGTGACCCACCTCCTCCAGCCACACCCCACCTGCCTACTGTCACCTCCCAGTTATTGCCTATCAGGGGATTAATGCATTGATTCGGTTAAGGCTATCATAATCCAGTCCTTTCACACCTAAGCTTTCTTGCATTGTCTCACACATGAGGTCTTGAGGACACCTCATATCTAAACCATAACACCCCCAAAAGCAAACCCTGGATGCTAACGATGGGCTGCCCTTTTTTTGGGGGGGGGAATGAACTGCATGCCTACCACAGCCATTAGGGTGAGGATACTTCTCACTGGAACCAGAGGCTATGGACAACTTAGAACCAAATTACTGGAAAACTGGAGACCCAGACCCTGTCAATGTAGCACTCACATCTGTTGGAAGATGCTCACAAATAAAACTGATGGCTAGCAATGGAATGATTGAATAGAAATCATCAAGATTAATGACCATCGAAGGCATTCCTAGTCATGTGGGCTCAAAGCTGATGCTGTGGGAATTCCCAGCCCCTACTGCATCCTGGGAGGGCACTAAGTCTCTGCAGGCAGGAGAGCCTGGCAGGAACCTGGTAGTGGGCCAGGGGTTGCTGGTTGCAGATGGCTGGGTAGAAAACAGATTGCTGTCCTCTGCACAAACAGGTCAGTTGCTAGTTTCAGTTGGGAGACTCAGAACTCAGTCTACTGCCAGGCACCTCCCTTAGTCATGCGTGTGGGATCGGAAGCTTGTGGAATTGCATCTCGTTGGCTTGCATAATGTTCTCTATCAGGCACTTTCCTCAGGAGGAATGTCAGTGGACATCAGTGGCTTATAGAGAGCACTTTGATCATATTGCACAGATTCCCAGGTCGCAAGGAGACTGACTCAGAAACCTTGGAAAATGTAGGACTCAATACCTCCTCTTCCTCTCCTCCTCCTCCTGCTCCTCCTTCTTGTCCTCCCCCTTCTTCTCTTCCTCTTTCTCCTTCTCTTCCTCCTTTTTCTCCTGCTCTTCCTCTTCCTCCTCTCCTCTTCTTTTTTTTCCTCCTCTTCCTCCTCCTCCTCATCTCCTCCTCCTTCTCTTAACTAACATTCATTGAGGTTTTCTGGGTATGAGGCATGAGTCTGTTGAACCAGAACTATTACTCACACTTTACAGATGAGTCAGTTAAGGAGGAACTAGGAGAGACACATGGCCCAGGTCACACAGCTATTCAAGCAGGGTCAAGGTGGACTCCAGGGTTCCCTGAGCAGCCTGGGCTCCACACTCCTGGAATCCTGGGATCCACAGAGCTCAGAGTGTCTGCGAGCCTCTGACACTGTTCGCTGCCATTGTGCAGGGAGTTATATTGCTACTGTCTGATACGTGGACTTCCCTCAAAAGTCCACGTGGAGCTTTTACCCCAAAGCAATAGTGGTAAGAGGTGCATTTAGGAGGTGCCAAAGTTATCAGGCCTCTGGGTGCACACCTTTAATAAAAGGGCCTGTGCTAAAGGAGAGCTGTCCTGCCCTTCAATCTCTTCCACTGTATGAGGCTGAGCATTTCTCTCCTGCAGAGGACTCTGCAGGAAGGCACCATCTTGGAAGCAGAGAGCAGGCCTGACCAGACAACAGTCCTGCAGTTCCACCCCAGAACCAGGAGAAATGCAGTTCTAGTGTTGCTAAGTTGCCCGTCTCAGGTGTTTTATTGTAGCTGCACAAATGGTAAGCAGGGGTATTCATAAACTCATTGTTATTTTTCAATTCTTGCAAATGGAATCACAGCCCACAGTAGATGCTCAAAGGAGTACATCAGCCTGAAAAGATTTTTTAAAAAGTTGCTAAGTAATGGATATTAGGTTTGAAGTTTCTGGAACAAACAGATTAAAACCAAACAAGGTTCGGACAGTGTAATACAAGAGAAAAAAAAATATAAGAGGGGAAGAAATGAGCCCTAGAAGACACTAGCACTAGTTTTCTATTTGTTTCACACATCCAAATCAGAGAAAAATCTGCTCAGCTGAAACCCAGATGAACCAACAGGAGATGAAATTCCGAGTCATTACTCTTCACACCCCTTGCAGGACTTCATGTTCTTCAAGTTGTCCTTGAGTTACAGATTTCAGATTTATATGATTCAGATTTATGTATTGTTTTGAAAAGAAAAAGTCTAAGAATCCTTTTCTTCCAACATGTAATATAAAGTTAGTTCTTGTGAATGAGTGGCTCTCCGGTAAAAAAAACGTGTTTGTGATTTTAGAAATGGAAAAAACCAGGGAAAAAAACCCCATCTGTTGAAGGGCACCTAGGTTGGTTCCACAGTTTAGCTATTGTGAATTGAACTGCTATAAACATTGATGTGGCTGTGTCACTGTAGTGTGCTAATTTTAAGTCCTTTGGGTATAAACCGAGGAGTGGGATAGCTGGATCACATGGTGGGTCCATTCCAAGTGTTCTGAGGAATCTCCACACTACTGTCCAGAGTGGCTGCACCAATCTGCATTCCCACCAACAATGTGGAGTGTACCTTTTCTTCCACATCCTCACCAACATTTATTGTTGCTTGTATTTTTGATAATTGCCATTCTGAGTAGAGTGTGATGAAATCTAAGAGTAGTTTTAATTTGCATTTCTGTAATTACTAGAGATGTTGAACATTTTCTCATATATTTGTTGATTGATTGTGTATCTTCTGTGAAGTGTCTGTTCAGTTCCTTAGTCCATTTATTGATTGGGTTATTTGTGTTTTTTGGTGTTAAGTTTTTTGAGTTCTTCCTATACCCTAGAGATTAATGCTTTACCTGAGGTGCATGTGGTAAAGATTTTCTCCAAATCTGAAGAGGCTCTTTTTTTTTTTTTTTTTTTTTTTTTTTTTTTGGTGGTGCTGGGGATTGAACCCAGGACCTTTTTCATGCTAGGTAAGCACTCTACCAACTGAGCTATTTCCCCAGTCCAAGATTTTCTCCCACTCTGTAGGTTCTCTCTTCATGTTATTGGTTGTTTCTATTGCTAAGAAGAAGATTTTTAGGGATCAAAGATCTCTCCAATGAAAACTACAGAACACTAAAGAAAGAAATGGAAGAAAACCTTAGAAGATGGAAAGATCTCCCATGCTCTTGAATAGGCAGAATTAATATTGTCAAAATGACCATATTACTAAAAGCATTATACAAATTTAATGCAATTCCTATTAAAATCCCAATGATATTCTTTATAAAATTAGAAAAAGCAATCATGAAACTCTTTTGGAAAAATAAGAGATCCAGAATAGTCAGAGCAATCCACAGCAAGAAAAGTGAGTCCAGACCTCAAACTATACTACAGAGCTATAGTAATAAAAACAGCATGGTATTGGCACCAAAACAGACATGCAGACCAATGGTGCAGAATAGAAGACACAGAGACCAACCCACATAAATACAGGTATCTCATACTAGACAAAGGTGTCAAAAACATTCACTGGAGAAAAGAGAGCCTCTTCAACAGATGTTGCTGGGAAAATTGGAAAGTCACATCTAACAAAATGAAATGAAACCTCTATCTCTTACCCTGCACGAAACTCAACTTACTGTGGATAAAAGACATAGGCACTAGAGCAGAGACCCTGCGACTACTAGAAGAAAAGTAGGCACAAATCTTCACCGTGTTGGCCCAGGATCTGACTTCCTTAACCAGATCCCTAAAAAGCAAGACGTTAAATCAAGAATCAATAAATGGGATGGATTCAAACTAAAGAGCTTTTTCTCAGCAAAGGAAACAATCAATAATGTGAAGAGAGAGTCTACAGAGTGAGAGAAAATCTTTAGTACATGCACCTCAGATAAAGCATTAATCTCCAGGAAATAAAAAGAACTCAAAAAAACTTAACACCAAAAAACCCAAATAACTCAATCAATAAATGGGGTAAAGTTCATTCTTTTTAATGAGCAAGATACTGTGTTTGTCTCTCCTTGGAAATATTTGCCTGCTTGGAAAGTCCCCTGTTTATTTCCTTTTAGCTTTTTAATCTACTGATTTCTGGAATATTTTGCAAATGAATTAATTCCTAACCATCTGGGCGTAACGAGAGCTCTCAGGCTATAGCTGAATTTTTGATCTCTGCCCAGTTTTCTCACCAATATAAAGAGGGAAACTTAATTTCCAGCTCAGGTACTGCTGATCTGATGACATTACTTAGGGGCTTTTGTGAATTTTTTATCAGTGTAGCAGCGAGGTGCTTTTTTAATTTGAATCTACTCTGAGAGAACCACTTATTGCGATGTGTGCTCCATAGGTAGAGCATCTTCAGGGAGCAGGAGGCAATTCTAGCCCCATGTTGTCAGGAAAGAAACCCATGATAGCCACATAGGGGAGTCTACATTTAAAAAAGTACAAAGGAGGAGATAAGATCAATTTCAATAATATATCCTGTTTATTCCATTATAGCCAATGGATTATCTTTTCCAAATTGAATATTTATTAAATATAGAATTTTCTACATTTTTTTTCTTATTAAGGCTGACATCTGCCCTGCATTTACTTACAGTACCCAGCAACCTGCATGTCACACTTCAAGGACTCAGTGGACGCATGGGGTCAGTGGCTACCATCTGGCACAGCAGAGAAATAGAAATTGTATCTTTCAACTTTCTATAAGCAGTATTTCCCAATCACCACACAATTGAGCCAGGCCATTCTTTGGGGTGGGGCTGTGCTGTGCATCAGAAGATGTTCAGCAACGTCTCTGGCCTCTACCTATTAGATGCCAGTGGCCCTACTCTTTCAAGATCAGACAGTCAAATTTTTTTCCCAGATATCTGCAAATGAGAGCCACTGCTTCAAGGAATAGTCACAAGCATCATAATAAATAATGTTTAGTTTTCTTGTTAAAAGTCATTGATAAACAGATATATAGAGATCTTGTGAGAGCCCTTTAATTCCAATGATTCTGAGTGTTTCTGTTCTCTGAAAAAAAACCATTTGGTAGCAAGGAATTAGTTATTGATTGGCAGACACGGTGGATTGTTGAAATCCTCTTGCCAGTTCCTTTCTAAGTATCTTAGATCATCACGTTGCAAGTCTAATACTTTACAGAATGTGCTGCTGAAAACTCTTCCTGAAAGTCTCCGTCACCGTGAATATAATCTTTGGACTTACTGTAACGCACTGGGAAAAGGGATATATTCTTTTAGAGGTAAGTAGGGTCGTTGACTTAGTTTTGTTAATAATGCTTATTTTCAGCAATGATGCTAAATAGGCAAGTCCTTCGATATGGAGTCTAGGTACCGGTCATTTGACCCGAGAAGTTCTTATTTCTACAAAGAACTGCGAAAGACCAAGGGGCATCATGGTTATGGGACCGGTCATTTTGGTTTGCTGTAAACAATTTACTTAAGAATGAGCATTCAGTTGCTGTGAAGGAGTTTTGTTTTAGTCATTTTGTTAGGGATGAGCTTGAGAGAGAGAGAGAGAGAGAGGTCTACTACCTGGAATAAAACTGAGAGTTGCCTGCCTCGGTAATGAGGAAGTTCTTTAAATATTAAAGCTAGATCCTCAGATTGCATCTCCCAGCTTACTTTGGGTCTAGGTAATTCACATCAGGTTATTTCCAGATGAACGAGCAGATGGGTCCGGTGGAGTCAGAGTTCCTGGTCTTGATTTGAACGGGTACCTCTCCATCAGCTGAGCTTAAAATTATTTTTATTTTTTTAAATAAGGAAAAAATGGGGAAAGAGAAAATATCAGCAGATAAGAAGAGTTTACACAGCAGTAATGTCTCACAAAATGAGTGACTATTTCCAATCATTCATCCAACAGGCATTTATTGAGTGTTTGCTGTATACTAGGCACTAGTCTAAAGACCGAGCTGCCCTTGCAGAGATTATCAACAGATAAATATTCAACAGGGGCCATGCGGTCACACGGGAGGGTCTGGGCTTGTCAGCTACCTGGGATGCACAAGTCTGGAGGTGCTTCTAGGATATGGTAGATGAGAAGAATGAGTCAGAGTCACCTTGGCAGGTGATAAAGGTGGGCTCCTGGCTCAAGACTTAAGGAAAGTGTGCGAGAGTATACAGAGAAGTCATGTGTAAGACTCAGAAATTAGAGAAAGTGTGATAGTTTGGGAAAAATCAAAGCTTAGTTCTGCAGTTCTGAGTGTGAAGAACCACCTAGGAGCCGATTTCTGTGGTGGTCGTGTGTAATAGTTTAGGTCGTTCAACAGGAATTTTCTTTCCCTCCTGTTAGTCAGTTTTTCATCCCTGGGACAAAAATATCTGACCAGAACAACTTAGAGTAGGAAAGCTTTATTTTGGCTCATGGTTTCAGAGATTTAGTTTATGGTTGGCCTGACTCCATTGCTCTGGGCCCAAGGTGAGGCAGAACTTCATGGCGGAAGGATGTGGAGGAAGAAAGCAGCGCAGGACATGACACCAGGAAGCAGAGGGAGAAAGGAAGGGGCCAGGGGCCGGTGGAGTCCAAAGGCCACACCCCGTGACCTCCCTCCTCCAGCCATGTCTCACCTGCCTACTGTTCCCACCCAGCAGCCCATTCAGCTATGAATGGATTCATCGGGTGGTGAGGTCAGAGCCCCAATCCTTTCCTCGAGGTGGCCCCCATCCCGAACTTTGCTGCATTTCAACACATGAGCTTTTGGGAGGGACATTTTTAGATCCAAACCATAACACAAGACATTCATTCTCCCAACCTCCTGAAGATAACAGAAGAGACTCTGGAGGTTTACAGTGAGATCTTTGTAAGGACTAAAGAAAAATTCTCCAAACAAAATCTTCATGCACTGGACTGTTCCCAAGGCTCATTTCCCCCTGTGACCTCACCCCAGGGTTGAAGGTATGACCAGTTGATTCTCCGTATCTTCACAGGTTGTGACCAGGGAGGAGGTGAAGGGGGAGAATCCAGGTGTCTCCTAATCAATGCTCATGCCTGGAAGCACCCTGCCACCCTGGAAGCAATTCCCAGGAAGCTGTGGAAATTCCTTTCATGGAGATGCTTAACCGGTGGGCATGGGGATATTCTTGGGGGGAAATAGTGAAGTTTGGTCCTGCCAAACTTCAAGTTTGGGAGGCAGACCCCAGTGCCTCCACCCTTTCAGATACTCTGGTTGCTCTTTCCAAAATTACTATCTACAGGCAGGATTTTGTTTTCCATTTTCAGTTCAGCTGGCTCTGAATTTGAGGTCTCTACCGCGTTGTTTAATGTGGCAGCAAGACTGCTTTCAGAAACAAGCTCAAATAATCGATTTCTAAAAATACCCAGTGAGCGCAATTGCTTTTGGCATGTCAGACAAAGGCAGGGTTTCCTAGGACAGCGGAGCGAGCTGGGTATTTTTGTAGACCTGATCTCGGGCTGCATGCGTCACTGTGCTGACAACCATCAGAGGAGTTGAAAAGACACGAGCAGAACCCGACGCGTTCCAGGAAGGCAGGGACAGTGTCGCGGAGGCGGAGGTATTGAAAATGGAGCCGTGGTGCGCAAGTCTACCTGGCATTTACAACGGACGCAGGCGCCCGAGCAGCAGGAAGAAACCTGTCCAAGAGGAAATCGCTGCTCTCACCCCCGAAGACGGGACAAAATGACAGGTTGCTCCTGTGTCATTTTGGGGTTGGCCTGAGATGGGAGGAGCTTCACTACTGCCCTGCAAATGCACAACCTGAGTCTGATCGCGAGGGATCACATGGGTCATGCAGTCACACACGCACATGAGGTCATCACGTCTGTTCACTCTACTGTCCTTCCTACCCCACACCCTTCCCTCCCTTCACTCCCTCTACCTGATCTAAAGTAACTCTATTCTTCCCTAGCTCCCTGCCTTTATTGTGAGTTATTTCTGCATATCAGAGAAAACATTCAGCCTTTGGTTTTTTGGGTTTGGCTTATTTTACTTAGCATGATATTCTCCAGTTCCATTCATTTACCAGAAAATGCCATGATTTCATTCTTCTTTAAAATCAAGTAATATTTCATTGTGTGTGTGTACACATACATATATGTATAATATGTATATATGCGTATACATATATATCACATTTTCTTTATCCATTAATCTGTTGAAGGGCACCTAGGTTGGTTCCATAGTTTAGCTATGGATTTCCAATTTTCCCAGCACCATTTGTTGAATAAGCTATCTTTTCTCCAGTGAATGTTTTTGGCACCTTTGTCTAGTATGAGATACGTGTATTTATGTGAGTTTGTCTCTGTGTCTTCTATTCTGTACCATTGGTCTACCCCTCTGTTTTGGTGCCAATCCCATGCTGTTTTTATTACTGTAGCTCTGTAGTATAGTTTGAGGTCTGGTATTGTGATGCCTCCTGCTTCACTCTTCTTGCTGAGAAGAGTTGTACATGCTCAGGTTGTGAGTTGAGCTGCTATAAACATGGTTGTGGCTACGTCACTGTAGTGTGCTGATTTTAAGTCCTTTGGGTATAAACCGAGGAGTGGGATAGCTGGGTCAAATGGTAGTTCCATTCCAAGTTTCCTGAGGAATCCCCATAATGGTTGCACCATTTTGCATTCCCATCAGCTATGTATGAGTGAAACTTTAACCCACATCCTTGCCAACACTTATTGTTGCTTGTATTTTTGATAATTGCCATTCTGACTGGAGTGTGATGAAATCTTAGAGTAGTTTTAATTTGCATTTCTGTAATTACTAGAAATGTTGAACATTTTCTCATATATTTGTTGATTGATTGTGTATCTTCTGTGAAGTGTCTGTTCAGTTCCTTAGTCCATTTATTGATTGGGTTATTTGTGTTTTTTGGTGTTAAGTTTTTTGAGTTCTTTCTATATCCTAGAGATTAATGCTTTACCTGAGGTGCATGTGGTAAAGATTTTCTCCAAATCTATAGACTCTCTCTGCACATTATTGATTGTTTCTTTTGTGGAGAAGAAGCTTTTTAGGGGTGAAAGACTTCTCCAATGAAAACTGCAGAACACTAAAGAAAGAAATTGAAGAAGACCTTAGAAGATGGAAAGACCTCCCATGCTCCTGGATGGGCAGAATTAATATTGGCAAAATGGCCATACTACCAAAAGGGTTATACAAATTTAATGCAATTCCTATTATCATCCCAAAGACATTCTTAGAACTAGAAAAAGCAATCATGAAATTCATTTGTAAAAATAAGAAACCCGGACTAGCCAAAGCAATCCTCAGCAAGAAGAGTGAAGCAGAAGGCATCACAATACCAGACCTCAAACTATACTACAGAGCTACAGTAATAAAAACAGTATGGTATTGGCACCAAAACAGATATACATGTACAGAATACCAGACCAATGGTACAGAATAGAAGACACAGAGACAAACCCACATAAGTACAGGTATCTCATACTAGACAAAGGTGCCAAAAACATTCACTGGAGAAAATATAGCTTATTCAACAAATGGTGCTGGGAAAACTGGAAATCCATATCTAGCAAAATGCAATTAAACCTTTATCTTTCACCTATATGAAACTCAACTTAAAGTAAATCAAAGACCTAGGAACTAGAACAGAAAACTGTGCCTAATTAAAGAAAAAGTAGGCCCAAATCTTTACCATGTTGGCCTAGGATCTGACTTCCTTAACAAGACCCTTAAAGCACAGGAAGAGTAATTCTTCTATAAAGAATATTTGGAAAATTCCATTGGGAAATCATTTAAACTATGCTATGAACTATATTTCAGACACTGGTAATATATCATTAAAGTTCCTACATTAGGTAAGCATGTTCCTCTTAGGAAATGCAATCCACAATATTTAGTGGTAAAGGGTAATAAGTCCACAATTCACTATTGAATGGTTGGTTCAGAGGACATACAGAGATATTAAGAATGAGGCAAAAGGTTATCTGTTGGTGAATTTGCTGAGGGTATGTGAGAATATTTTCTAGGCTTCTTGTGATGCTTATACAAATTTTAATGTCTTTTGAAATAAGTTGAGAATTCTTTAGAAAAATGCTGAATGTTTCAAAAGACTCTGAGGGCATAGAGTGTGTTAGATTTGCATTGCTGTGAGCAAACTATCTGAGAAGAATCATGTGGGGGAGGAAAAGTTTATGTGGGCTCATGGTTTCAGGGTTCAGTCCATAGTGGGCTGACTCCTGGCCCAAGGTGAAGCAGAACATCATGGCAGACAGGTGTGGTGGAAGACCGTTGTTCCATCCATGCAGTCAAGAAGCAGAGAGGGGGAAGAGGGTAAGGTGTGCAGGGAAAATGCACCCTTCTAGGACATGTCCCCAGTATCCCACTAGCTCCAGCCACACCCCACCTGCCCATTACCACCAGTCAGTCCATTTAAACTGGGATGGACTGATCAAGTTACACCTTTCACAGTCCAATCATTGCACCTCTGAATGTTCCTGTACTAACAGGAGATTTGGGGGGTCACCTCACATCTGAACCATAACACTAAGAAATCCTTCACCTCCTAGTATGACCTGTAATCAGGACAAACTTTAATTCTGTTGGCAAAATTTCAAAGGTAAAAAGACATTAAAAATAGGTTTTTTTTTGGAGGGGGTACTGGTGACTTAACTCAGGGCACTTGACCATTGAGCCACATCCCCAGCCCTATTTTGTATTTTATTTAGACACAGGGTGTCTCTGAGTTGCTTAGCACTTCACTGTTGCTGAGGCCGGCTTTGAACTTGCGATCCTCGTGCCTCAACCTCCTGAGCTGCTGGGATTGTAGGCGTGCACCGCCAAGCCTGGCTAAAAATAGTTTCTTAACCCAGCAAATAAGTATGACCATAGCTAATTGATCAATATGCCCACACTGAAGAAATATTTTGTTTACATTTACCCAGTAGTGGTACTTATGCTAAATTATCAAGAAATCACACAACTACAATAACTAATAACTAACATTAATTTAAAGTCCAAAAGGAGTAAGATTAGTGGTGAACTGCTCAGTCTCTAAGTAGTTGCAATTCCTAATGCCACAGAAGACCTTCCTGATTTCACGCCATCCCTCTTCCTCTCTAAGGTAATTTGGTTTCTACCGGATTGGCTATTGTGTTGTTGAAATGACAGCATTTTAAATAAAAACATTTAAATAAAAGCATGAGCTATTGGGTAATCTAATAATCTCTTACTAAAAATGATCAAGTTTTCTGTTTAGTCATGATTGGAAGAGAAAAAAAGTCAAATGCCTCTTTACAGGTAAAAGAGAGCTTTAGGATTTTTTTAAAAAAATATTTTAAAAATTTGTTTTTATGAGTTTCACATGACAGTAGAATACATTTACACATTTTGATAGATCACACATAAATGGAGTGTCATCTCTCATTTTTCTGATGGTCCATGTTGCAGGATCACATGGTCATGCAGTCACACATGCACATGAGTCATCGTGTCTGTTCACTCTACTGTCCTTCCTGCCCCACACCCTTCCCTCCCTTCACTCCCCTCTACCTAATCTAAAGTAACTCTATTCTTCCCTATTCCCTACCTTATTTTGAATTGGCATCTGCATATCAGAGAAAACATTCGACCTTTGTTTTATCGGGTTTGGCTTATTTCACTGAGCATGATATTCTCTAACTCCATCCATTTACCAGCAAATGCCATCATTTCATTCTTCTTTATGTGTATGCACAATATTCCATTGTGCATATGCACCACATTTTCTTTATCCATTCATCTATTGAAGGGCACCTTGGTTGGTTCCATAGTTTAGCTACTGTGAGTTGAGTTGCTGTAAACATTCATATGACTACATCACTGTAGTATGCTGATTTTAAGTCCTTAGGATTTTTAAAATACCTCTCTGAACAGCATTCTTTTTTAGTAATTTTTGTTCTAATTAGTTGTACATGATAGTAGAATGCATTTATACATTTTGATAGATCATACTTAAATGATCTTTTTGCTTTCATTCTTTAAAGCATTTAAACTGACCATAGTGGGAAGGAACATGCACAAGGGTAAAGATAATTAAAAGGAAAGTGGTTATTCTTTTGTATGCACAAAAAATCAAGAATAATGCAGAAAGCCTCAAAGGTGACTGTTTTATTGACCTTCCAGAAAGACCACGGCTTCTGCTCTGTACTATGTACCAGAGTGTGTGTTCTAGGCTGGTAAATTATTGAAACACCCCTGACTGAGTTGGTGAATAGCTGCTGCTTTTCATGCTCAGGTATATTCCCGTAACCCCGACTTCTTCCCTCGGGACCTTCGACCTCCTTAATTTCCAACAACCAAGGAGTTTGAGCTGCGCCTAGCAGGGAACCTCCAGATCCTACCTGGGCTTTGATCTGATGGGTCGGTGCCCCGGGCTAAGTATCCCGAATGCATGCCTGCTTCCAAGGAACTGATTCTGACTTCAAGGAAAAGGGCCAGATGAGAAAGGAGAATTTCAGAGAGCAAGAATCAAAGGAGGCTTCAGCTTAAATCTTTGACTTGCACATGTGGGTCTCCAAGGCGACATTCTCCTTGGAAGCAGCATGGCGAAACACATTGTCTCCAGCCAGGAGAAGCAGAGTGTTTGGGGATTCAGGAGAGAAGGGCTCCCCTTCCCTGGGCAGCAGCTAGATTGCTGTCGGGGAAGAGGGATTCGGGGGGCAGGGGGAGCCGCTGGACACGCCGCTGGGGCTCGCAGGTTTCCAGCTGAACAGGAACAGTTTCACAGGACTCCTGCCTTGACGAGGCAGTCTGGGATCACCGTGGTGACGGGAGAAAGCAAGACCACTCCACAGTCATGGCTGATCGAAAACAGAAACATCAATATTGTCCAAACTTACCCCCCACAAAGTCTCCAAAGTCCCTCTGCTGATAACGGCTTCGTTATTAATTGTCCCTTTCGCCTGCTTCCTGCCTTCTAGGTGACAGGTATCATGAGGCCCGATTACATCATGACCTCTGCTTTCTGACACATCCCCTTTTCCTGAGCACACCCTAAATCACCTAGTTCAAGTGCACACCCTATAACGAATCTCCTCTGACCCCTCTGTGATCTTATGAGTTGCCACAAGTCCATAAATCCAAACATACTTATCTATAGGTGGTTTCCTGGGGGGTATTTAACTAGAAGACATTGACCTTATCATGATTCTATATTGATACTCAAATACTTACTTGGAAACTTAAAAATATTAAGAACCTTTTTTTTTTTTTAAATTTTTAAATTTGTTTTAATTAGTTATACACGATAGTAGAATGCACTTGGATACATCATGTATAATGGAGTGTCCTCTCATTTTTCTGATTGTCCATGTTGCAGGATCACATGGTCATGCAGTCACACATGCACATGAGGTCATCATGTCTGTTCACTCTACTGTCCTTCCTACCCCCCTACCCCTTCCCCTCCCTTCACTCCTGCCTGCCTAATATAAAGTAACTCTATTCTTCCCTAACCTCCTTATTGTGAATTAGCATCTGCATATTAGAGAAAACAGTCAGAACAATTAGAGACAGAAATTAAAGGGATACAAATAGGTAAAGAAGAACTCAAACTATCACTATTTGCTGATGACAAGATTCTATATTTAGAAGATCCAAAAAATTCCACCAAAAAACTTGTGGAACTAATAAATGAATCTGGCAAAGTAGCAGTATATAAAATCAATACCCATTAATCAAATGCATTTCTATACATCAATAATGAATCCACTAAAAGAGAAATAAAGAACACTACCCCATTCACAATAGCCTCAAAAAAAATAGAATACTTGGGAATCAATCTAACAAAAGATGTGAAAGACCTCTCCAATGAAAACTACAGGACACTAAAGAAAGAAATTGAAGAAGACCTTTATCTCTCACCTATATGGAACTCAAGTCAAAGTGTATCACCATGTAGCTAAGAAATTCTGTAGGAAATATCCCCCCAGCCACTGAGAACCAGAAAAATTCAAGTTCATTAGCTAAGGCTTGCAATAGTGACTAAGGGATCAGGCAGATTTTAGTGTATTTTTCTTTACTATAACAAAACACCTGAGACTGGGTAACTGCATAAAGGAAAGAGGTAAATTTTAGCTCATGGTTCTGGCCAAAGGTGGATGGGTTGCTTTTGGTGATGGATGTCTTGCTGGCAGTCCCAGGGTGGTACTCTAAGTTCATTAGAGGAGACAATCTGTGTTCACACGATAGAGGGAGCGTAGAAGCTGTGGGGATTTGCTATCCATCATAGCACATTCTTTTAGCCAGCAAATAACAGCAGAAAATTAGACATGCAAGAAACAAGTTTTGATTCTTGTGTACATTGTAAAAAAAATACATATGAGAAGCAATGAAAAAGTAATAATTACATTGGAACACTCTGCTGGATGCTGGGTTTGCAAAAACATGGATCATCTTGGTGCTATTTTAAAAAAATTTTTTTCATTTGTTCTAATTTGAGGGTGCTATTTTTGAAAGTATAGATTTGCTAAGAAAACACAGCTTAGAAATAATGTGTGAAGTCTACCTGTTAAGGAAGATACATCAGACGTTAGTTTATATAAAAACGTGGTAATAAAAATGCAAATAAATGAACCTGGGGAATTGGGCTCATGCTTTCAAATGATGATTGTACCACAGTCTTAACTAGTCATTAATGCTGAGCCTCTTCCCACCGGCCAACATGCAGACATTTTAGTGAAAAGATGTAATTCACGAATTCACATGGATGTTTCTCTCTATGGGTCTATCATGCCAAAACTTACATCATATTGTTCTAGACTCTTAAATTACATAGTTTTTAAGTCCTTTGGGTATAAACAAAGAAGTGAGATAACTGGGTCAAATGGTGGGTCCATTCCAAGTTTTCTAGGGAATCTCCATCCTGCTTTCCAGAGTGTTTGCACCAATCTTCATTCCCATGAGCAATGTGTGGGTGGACCTTTCTCCCCACATCCTTGCCAACATTTATTGTTGCTTGCATTCTTGATCATTGCCATTCTGACTGGAGTGATATGAAATCTTAGAGTAGTTTTGATTTGCATTTCTCTAATTGCTAGAGATGTTGAATGTTTTTTCATAAATTTGTTGATTGATGTATTTCTTCCATGGAGTGTCTTTTCAGTTCCTTAGCCCATTCATTGATTGCGTTATTTGGTTTTTTTGGTGTTAAGTTTTTTGATTTCTTTCTATATTCTAGAGATTAATGCTTTATCTGTGGTGCATGTGGTAAAAATTTTCTCCCAATATGTAGGCTCTCTCTTCACATTATTAATTGTTTCTTTTGCTGAGAAGAAAAGTTTTAGTTCAAATTCATCACATTTATTGATTCTTGATTTAACTTCTTGTGCTTTAGAGGTCTTGTCAAGGAAGTCAGATCCTAGGCCAACATGGTGAAGATTTGGGCCTGCTTTTTCTTCTAGTAGTCACAGGGTCTCTGTTCTAGTGTCTAAATCTTTGATCCACAGTGAGTTGAGTTTTGTACAGGGTGAGAGATAAGGGTTTAATTTCATTTTGTTACACGTGGCTTTCCAATTTTCCCAGCACCATTTGTTGAATAGCCTATGTTTTCTCCAGTGAATGTTGTTAGCACATTTGTCTAGTGTGAGCTAACTGTATACCCATGTGATCTTACAATGTGTACAATGAGAAAAAAGAGAAATTACACTCCATTTGTGTCTGATCTATCAAAATGTATAAATGCATCCCACTACATGGACAACTAATTCAAACAAATAAAAAATTTAAAAAAATCGTGTATGAAGATGGAAAAAAAATTACACAGTTTTGACCAAGTTTTGCCCATGTCGGTGTGACTGATTATTTTTTTGCTTTCCTACTCGCTGCAGAACGTTGAGTGGCATCCTTGGTCTCCAGATCTAGCAGCTGGGAGCATCTCTCCCTCCCAAGTCCCCAGCTCAACTGCACCAACCATGAATGTCTTCAGATTTTGCCCAATGTCCCTGGCAGTGGGGGCACATGATCCCCCCGACCACTGGTCTGGATGACCTCTGCATCAGATCATTTCGAGTCCTCCCCGGGGAGGGGTTGGTGGGTTTTCCCAGCTTTTCTTCAGATTTGTTCCCGTGGAGGGGTCTTCCCTGGCCCCACCCTCTTCAACTTTGCTCTGTGTTCACCAGCCAGGAAAACACTCCTGTCAGCTTTGGCGGTGACACAAACGTGGAATCACACTGTGTATTCTTTCTGCACTGCGCACTGTGAGCCGTCTGCAGGGGTCGTGAAGATTGGGCGGTTCCCTATTGGTCAAAGGCTCTGCGTCTGCTGTCTAAGATGCACTGTGGAATGAGCATTGACTTTAAAAATGTCCTCAAATAATTGGCAGATGCAATGAAACAGGGCGAAATGCTCTGTCTGTTACTGAGTTAAGAAACAAAACCTGACCTCAGCTGGGGGTGAAGGATGTTCCTGGAAGGAACCTGAGTGTCACCTTGCCCTGGGAAACACTGCTGGTTGCAGTTGGGCATTAGTATAGAGTCTCTGCAGGAGGGATGGGTGATGGGAAGGGCTAACGGTGGTGGAGAGAGATGCTTGCTCTCAAGGCACAAGTGGGAATTCTGCATGAGAGTTACACAGATGCAGCTTCTGCATTCAGCAAGGACACATGCTGTATTAACAGCAGTGCCTCTCAGGAGGATGGGCTACGTGGTTTCCGTGTGTTCGTCCTCTGCATGCAAAGATGGAATTCTGCAGAGCATCGGTGCAGAGGCAGTGCATCATGGCGAGAGAACATGGTGGAACAAAACCACTCAGCTCATAAGCCAGGAAGAACCGGGAGATGGAGGGGCTGGGCTCCCACAATCCCCTTCAAGGGTACACTCCACTGACCCAGGGGTCTCCCACTATGCTCCACCTCCAAAGTTCCCACCACCTCCCCACCTGGGGACCCAGCCTTGAGCACTTGGGTCTTTGGGGGACAGTGGACATTTGACCTAGCACTGGTGATAAAGTCAGAATGTACAAGAGCAGTGAAGTGTGTGCCCCAGACAACGCAGCCTGTCAACCCCGCCTTCCCAGTTCACAGGGACACTTCTGCACCCCTGCTTTTCCCCCCTTGGTGCGACCTCCAGATGTAGCAGACTAGTGGTCCTCTTTCTGGATGGAGCTAACTAGGATATGTCTACTTGCTCCCTCCGCGGGAATCGACGGGCACTTTGCTTCTTGCAATGAGGATCAATGAGGAACGTGGATCAATTCTTGCCTTCATCCATCTTTGCAAGACAGATTTATCTTAGCTCGTTGGATTCCTTCTCCTGTGCCTCATCACCAATGGCCACAAACACGGAAGCTTGAAAAGCTTGTGTCTATTAAGGTTTCCCACTGGCAGACCCTAAGCCAACTTTGACCAGAGGGAGTTTCTGTGTGGGAGCGGGGTAGGGCTGGAAAAGTTCCCAGAAGATGCTGTCGCTGGCATCCTGAGGTCTCGCGGGCAACAGCAGGGCATAGACGGTGTGAATGGAGCCCGGGGCAAGTGGAAGGTGAGAAGAACCTTGTTGAGGTTGTAAATGTGGCTTTTTTTTTCTCCATGAATTGGCCTCAGAAGGATGTGAGGAAAACCAATGGCGTCCCTCACCGCCTCTCTCCATTTGTACATGCCTTGGTGAATCTCTTTCTCCAACTCTCATGGAGCCCTCAGCTCTTCCACCGTGCAGAATGAAAAACAGCAACTGCAACGTGCAGATCAGTGTAGCAGCAAACTTGCAGCAACTGCAGCATGCGGACCAGTGTAGCAGCAAACTTGCAGCAACCACAGCATGCAGACCAGTGTAGCAGCAAACTTGCACCAACTGCGGCATGCGGACCAGTGTAGCAGCAAACTTGCAGCAACTGCGGCATGCGGACCAGTGTAGCAGCAAACTTGCAGCAACTGCGGCATGCAGACCAGTGTAGCAGCAACTGCGGTATGTGGACCAGTGTAGCAGCAAACTTGCAGCAACTGCAGCATGCAGACCAGTGTAGCAGCAAACTTGCAGCAACTGCAGCATGCAGACCAGTGTAGTAGCAAACTTGCAGCAATTGCAGCATGCAGAACACTGTAGTAGCAAACTTGCAGCAACCTCAGCATGCAGACCAGTGTAGCAGCAAACTTGCAGCAACTGTGGCATGCAGACCAGTGTAGCAGCAAATTTGCAGCAACTGCAGCATGTGGACCAGTGTAGCAGCAACTGCGGTATGTGGACCAGTGTAGCAGCAAACTTGCAGCAACTGCAGCATGCAGACCAGTGTAGCAGCAAACTTGCAGCAACTGCGGCATGCGGACCAGTGTAGCAGCAAACTTGCAGCAACTGCAGCATGCAGACCAGTGTAGCAGCAAGCTTGCAGCAACTGCAGAATGCGAACCAGTGTAGTAGCAAACTTGCAGCAATTGCAGCATGCAGACCACTGTAGTAGCAAACTTGCAGCAACCACAGCATGCAGGCCAGTGTAGTAGCAAACTTGCAGCAACCACAACATGCAGACCAGTGTAGCAGCAAACTTGCAGCAACTGCGGCATTCGGACCAGTGTAGCAGCAACTGCGGTATGCGGACCAGTGTAGCAGCAAACTTGCAACAACTGCGGCATGCAGACCAGTGTAGCAGCAAACTTGCAGCAACTGCGGCATGGGGACCAGTGTAGCAACAAACTTGCAGCAACTGCAGCATGCAGACCAGTGTAGCAGCAAACTTGCAGCAACTGCAGCATACAGACCAGTGTAGCAGCAAACTTGCAGCAACTGCGGCATGCGGACCAGTGTAGCAGCAAACTTGCAGCAACTGCGGCATGCGGACCAGTGTAGCAGCAAACTTGCAGCAACTGCAGCATGCAGACCAGTGTAGCAGCAAGCTTGCAGCAACTGCAGCATGCGAACCAGTGTAGTAGCAAACTTGCAGCAATTGCAGCATGCAGACCACTGTAGTAGCAAACTTGCAGCAACCACAGCATGCAGGCCAGTGTAGTAGCAAACTTGCAGCAACCACAACATGCAGACCAGTGTAGCAGCAAACTTGCAGCAACTGCGGCATGTGGACCAGTGTAGCAGCAAACTTGCAGCAACTGCGGCATGCGGACCAGTGTAGCAGCAAACTTGCAGCAACTGCAGCATGCGGACCAGTGTAGCAGCAAACTTGCAGCAACTGCGGCATGTGGACCAGTGTAGCAGCAAACTTGTAGCAACTGCGGCATGCGGACCAGTGTAGCAGCAACTGCGGTATGTGGACCAGTGTAGCAGCAAAGCTGCAGCAACTGCAGCATGCAGACCAGTGTAGCAGCAAACTTGCCCAATTGCAACATGCAGACCAGTGTAGCAGCAAACTTGCAATGTGTCCACCCGCTGAAAGCTGCTTCTTGACCCCAGCAAGGGGCTGACTCAGGCTGGACCCTCTGTGGAGGAGCCCGGGTCAGGACCCCCTTCCCGGAGGTTCCCCATCCTGCCATTATGGCCCCCTCAGCTCTTGGCATCGTCTGAGGCGCCTCCATGTGGTGTGAGGAATTCTGTTTTTCATTCCCAAAGATCTCACTCCATCCTCTTGACTTCATCTATTGAAAGTGGCCGTGGTCAGCTGGGACTTCCTTGCCCTCATGGGAAGTGGCCTTGTTCCTCGGGTCTTAATGAGTTTTCTTTGGTTTGCTCGTGTGTTTTACGATGCAGAATCCCTTCTGTGGAAGGCAGGCTGAAAATTTATTGTTTTCACACTTCATTGCCAGTGGGACTGCACAGCATTTTAGGGTTCTTCTTCCCTCATCAGGACTCTGGGGACATTCCTCCTTGTTTTTAACAGGCCGCATTAGATCACCACTTCTAGACCGCCTTTGTGCCTTCTTGCCCTGTCTCTCTGGGCTGGTTGAAGTGACAGTCGCCTGCTTGCCGGCCCTTCTGGGGAATCTCTTTCCCCGATCCTCTGGAGACCTGCTTGCTGTCCTGTTTTCCGTGTCACAGGTTTGCCTTTGGGCTAGCCCTCTTATTCTGGCTTCCCAGCGTTCTCTGGCATCCTGAGCTTAAAGGCCCGCTCCTCCCCGTTAGCGGGGTTCGGATTCCAGCTTGGAGAGAAGCCTCTTCTGTGCGACTGAGCAGGTCCATCTGGCCTCTCTGTTTTCTTGCAGTGATTCTCCCTGTCACCTCCAGGACGACTGTGTCGGTTCTTCTCTTTATCTTGGTCTTTCTCTCGCGTGATCCCGTCTTTCCTCCAATCCCTCATGATTCTGGCCGGGCCCATCACGTGACACAGAGGAGGTACAGGATCAGGAGGGACCTGGGACTTGTTGGCTGGCAGCTTCGGCTCCCGTGTGGCTTCTGTACCTTTGCTGGAGGACCCCGCTTCCTTGACGTCAGGAAGGGTGCACGCCTCTGTGCCTGTAGTGTGTGTGGGGGTCAGGGTCAGGTGAACACATGTGTGTGTGCACACAAGCATCGAGAAGTGGTGTGCCTAGGTCCCTGCAGCCGGCAGCACGTGTGGGCACCTGCGTTGGTTCCACTGCGGTGTCTGCGGACTGCTGTGAACCCTAGGTTTCCTGTCCCTCCACTCTTCCATCTCCTCTCTCTCTGATCTTCCGTGACACTGCAGTCCCTGTCTGGCCTCCCTTGGGGGCCTCCACCCGGCCGGCCAGCCTAGCACACCTGCGAGCACCAGTTCCAGTGCACACGGTCTTGGTCGTGTGACTCAATCTCCTGTCCTTCCCTCTCTAGGGACAGGCCCGGGAGTGTCACCAGCTGTGATGGTGCCCCCAGGGGACGCTTGACCATATCTGCAGAGCTTTTGGCTTATGGCACTGACAGGGAAGGAGGGTGCTTCTGGCGCTGGGCGGGTAGAGACCAGGATGCCACCAACACACGCTGTGGGGGACTCCATGCTCTTACCATTGATTTCAAAAGACCTAAGAGACTAGAAGGAAGGCCCAGCAGAGTAGAGGCCGGGGGCCGGGGGAGGCAGGAGCGGGGAAGGGGTTGGGACGCTGCGTTCCTCAAAGCTCGTGAGCTACCTTATTAACTGCTTCTGTTTCTATTTGTAAATAATAAATAATAGAATTATAAAAAATCGAACACCTCTGACTTAAGTATATTTAACCAAACAAGGAAGACCACACATTCTTATTTCCTGTTTCTCGGTTAAATAGTTTCTAGTTTGTTCTAATGAGTTGTCCGTGGCAGCAGAATGCATTTGTACATTGGCTAGATCCTTCATAAAGGGACTTGCCATCTTGCATTTCTGTGTTTCCTCTTACGGAAAGCAACGTTGGTGAGAAGTCAAATATACAAAGCTCGGGGTTGGGATGTGGCTCGGTGGTGGATCCCCAGCTTAGCAGGTGCACTGTCCTGGTCCCACCCCCAGCACCGCCAGGAAGCAAAGCCAAGACCCCTGTGGACACGCAGAGCTCCCAGACTGAGTTCTGAGAGGTCCTTGTCACGGCTTCTGAAGGCAAGTCCCCTCTCTGGCATCTCCGGTTTGGAGCATCTGTCTTGTGTTTCTCTGGCATTTGGAGAGATCACATAATAAGATGGCAAAAAGCCTCAGGAAAAATGTCTTAAAACGACAGTTGGTTCTATTTATTGCTTGACAGAACGTGGCTGGAGGCAGGGGAGAAAGTCAGACTGCGGGGGACAACGTGTCTGGCTTTTTGACAGCGGTCAGGTAAATCCTGATGTACGAATTCTTCCTGGGGCAACAGAACGGAGCAGACGTGCCTTTTGATGCAGATTCCCGCCACGGAGGGACACACGCCGGTGAGGCTGCGCTATGGTGAGTTACAATGGCCAGAACCCACAGAGGAGTGTTAGGAGGTGGGGTTTGGTCTGGGGACCAAAGCAGAGGCAGATTTATAACTTGGTGACCAGTGGGGGCCACCACTTGAATGCTTTGGAAGAAAACTTGACCCTCAGCGAGGAACTTGATGACCACTGGCGGAACATGGAGCCCAGAAATGGGTGGTAGCAGAAGACCTCAGCTGTCCCATTTTCCAAGCTTACCTGGACCTTGCTTCCCAGGCAAGGAAGAAGTCTCTTTGTTCCCCAGATGCCTGTCCTGGACACGTGAGGCTGCTCCGAGGACCCCCGTGGTCCGAGGACCTGCGACTTCAATCTCCCTGAGAGCGAGCTGGAGGTCGGGGCGTGCTCAGGCACTTCCCTGGAGAGGTCGACCTCCCGCCCACCCGTGAAGCCCCAGCGAACGTTTTCCAGGCCCGGCCAGCCAAGGAGGAAGGGGCTCTAACCCCTCTCAGCGAGCTTGCTCCCTCAGGGCCCCGTTTCCCTGTGTCTCTGGGCTGCACCATGCAGGCAGAGAGAGGACTCGCCAGCTGTCCCGACCATGACCTCCGTGGGGAAGCCTTAGAGGAAGCAAGGCAAGAGCGTCCCCACCAGCTGCCGCAGGAGGGAGCCAGTCAGAACCTGCACAGGCTGTGGGCGCAGGAGACTGGACAGAGGCCCAGGTACTGGAGTGGCGTCCAAGACGCATCCTGTCCACAGACACAAGGATCCCAGGCACAAGCTACCAGGGGGATGGGAGCTCTCAAGTCAGGCATGAATCGAATCATTTAGCAGGGATCGTAAGAGCAATGGGATCAGCAATGAACATGAGCTCCGTCAGAGTTCCAGCAACAATCTTCTATCGCCCTATCCTGCCAAGTTTATTGTAATTAGTATCTTTGTTTTTCAGCTTATGCGAGAGTGAATTCAAAAAATAGGGTGACTGTTTCCAGAAAGGTCTCCTCCATACTGTGCATGAGGAATGGGTTCCATTGGTAGTCACCAGGAGACTAGAAGTGCCCACCGGAATCGTAGGGAGCTTCTGGGGCCCTCTATGTGTCCTGCCCTCTGTTGGAGAATCAGACACATTCTGCACCACCACACCAATGTTTATAGTGGCTCAATTCACCACAGCTAAAATATGGAACCAACCTACGTGCCTGCCAACAATTGAAAGGATAAAGACAATGTGGTGTATATACACAATGGAATATTACTCAGCTTTAAAGAAGAATGAAATTCTGGCATTTGCTGGTAAATGGATGGAGTTGGAGAACATTGTGCTAAGTGAAATAAGCCAAACCCAAAAAACCAGAGGCCGAATATTCTCTCTGATATGCAGATGCTAATTCACAATAAGAGGAGGGATAGGGAAGAACAGAGTTACCTTAGATTAGGTAGATGGAAGTGAAGGGAGGGAAGGGCATGGGGTAGGAAAGACAGTAGAGTGAAACAGACATTATCACCTCATGTACATGTATGCTGCATGACCCATGTGATCCTGCAACATGTACAGTCAGAAAAATGAGAGATGACCCTCCATTTATGGATGATCTATCAAAATGTGTAAATGCATTCTATGTCATGTACAACTCATTAGAACAAAAAAAAAAATAGAAAGTGCTTCAGCTTTGTCATCTTATTTCAGTGCTTTTAAATTGTGAAATACATTAGCTTTCCACTACTGTAACAGATATTGGAGATAATTAACCTGTACAGAGGAAAGGTTTAGGCTGGTGTACAGTTTTGGAAGTTCCAGTGTTCCTGTGCTTGGGCCTGTGGAGGGGAGGCGCATCCTGGCGGAAACACATTTCAGAGCACAACTTCTCTCGTCATGGCCCAGAAGTGGGGAAGGGAGGAGGAAGCAGTGAAGTCCCACAGGCCAACTGGAAGCATGCCCCCCGGTGCAGAAAGACCTCCCAGTGGACAGGTGGCACCACCTCCCCAAAGGCACCACCCTGAGGACCAGGCCTTTAGCAGACGCGAGTCAGATTTCAGGAGACTCATGACTCAGCCCTGGCACCACAGCCTGGAGGCTGGGTCCTCAGGATTCGGCATTTTCCAGATGTTAGAAAGGACCCTGCAGGGCTGGGTCTGCGTGAGCAACCGCATCCTCACTTGTGCAAGAGAATGTAGCAAGAGTCCCAGGAAGTGCTCACTCAGGATGAGCAGTATGTCCCTCCTTTCACTTTAGGGTCTCGCCGCCACGTGTTTTTCAAGAGAGAGTAAGAACACACTTCAGAATCTCAGGAGAGGACTGTGGCTCTATAAAGCACACCTGTACATGAGTCATCATGTCTGTTCACTCTACCGTCCTTCCCACCCCACACCCTTCCCTCCCTTCACTCCCCTCTACCTAATCTAAAGTACCTCCATTCTTCCCTATTCCCCCCCCACAACTTATTGTGAATTAGCATCCGCCTATCAGAGAAAACATTCGGCCTTTGGTATTTTGGGATTGGCTTATTTTACTGAGCATGATATTCTCCAACTCCATCCATTTACCAGCAAATGCCAGAATGCTATTCTTCTTTAAGGCTGAGTAATATTCTATCACACGTATATATGTGTGATATTTTCTTTATCCATTCATCTGTTGAAGGGCACCTAGGTTGGTTCCATAGCTTGGCTACTGTGAGTTGAACTGAGTTTTTATGTCAATTTCTCAGCTTCAGGTTTCAAACCAAGACATGGATAAAAGGAAACATACACCTTCCAGCCAGCACAAGCCCAGGCTTCCTGCGTCCTTGGAGGCCTCATTGTTTTTATGGAAGATGGCACTCTCTCTTGTTCACTAGCCATTGGGTACTCCACCCCATCCTTGTTTTATGGGTGCACAGCATTTTCAGGCCTCTCCTTTCCCTAAGAGCATAAAGGCGGGGCCTCCCGTCTGCTCGTGGCAGGAAGACACCATTCCACAGAACCTATGCTAGGAGTCGAGCCCTCCGTGGGCGTCTGGCCCGGGTCTTTGACTTAGGTTCAGTGGAGCTGCTTCTTCCTGTCCGCCCCTGGGAATCCGCGCCGTCCCTTCTCCCCCTTATTACCATCGGCCCAGCCAAGGCTTTGCAGAGAGCTAGCTCAGGCTAGCAGCCACCGAACCTCCCTTCTGCCCGCCCAGGAGTCCTGTAGCTATTCAGTGTCCGGCAGTGGCTGGACCACAGGGGAGGAGACAATGGGAAAGGGTGACCTCTTCTTCACGGCCGCCCCGCTCTTGAGATGGGTCGGAAGTAAGTAAACACCAGTTTCCTCTTAGAGTTGGCTTAGGCAACGTGGACCAAAGAGACTTCTTAGTGAACCTGCATGAATTTGTACTGAAGAGGAAGTTCGCACCTTGGAATTCCGCACAGAGGGACGCCATCTCCTGCTTTTTGTGAATCACTTCTCTGCAGATCCAGTCCTTTCTGAAGTTTTCCTCGTTTCCTCTGACGCGGCCTCTCTGCCTTGAGTCTTGCTGGTTATGGGGATGTCGCACTGATTTTGGCAGGATCTGGGCCGCCTCTTTGAAGTAATGAGACAGCAAGTCTCCCCCACAGTCATTTGGCAAGGTTCTGCACTCTCCTCTTTCTCTCCATTATAGAGCCTTACCCAATGGCTTAAAAAACAGATGTGCATTTGTAGATTTTGGTCATCAAGTAATATACTTCATAGAAATTACTTTCTAGAATTTCATAGATCTCAGTGCTCTGAAGGCGTAACATATATATTTATGTATTGATGTTTACAATTCTATATGTATATAAAATAGATCCACATGCAGGTATGCTTCTGGAACACAGACAAACCTTCCTATGGCCGATTAGGGCTGAATCCAAAGGGATTTATAATTTGGAGGTGTGTTTCATTCCTCCTAGGTTGAAGGAATATCAGCCATCGCTGGGAATTTGCTGGCCATCATGCCCCGTCCACTTCCAGTACCATTCCCTGGTCAAGCCAGGCAGACCAGAGTGCTCACCGCAGCTGGGCCCTCACCTCCTGTCCTGGGAAGTTCTGGGTATTGAGGCGGCAATGTGCACGGCGTCTCCCTTCAGTGACAGGTCATCAGGAGGCTTCAGAAATGCCCGGCCTTCTTATCGTGGGATTGCAGATGGTGATGGTGAATGTCACCTTGATTGGGTGGACACATGTTAGGAGATTAGAAAAGCCCTTTTCCGGGTGTACCCAGGAGGGAGTTTCTAGAGACCGCGGGCATGCGAGACAGCGGACTGAGGGGCCCACCCTGAACGTGGGCAGCTCTGGGTAGCAGGCTGGGGGCCCAGATGGATTGGAGGCAGGGAGAGAGGAAGCCCACAGCTCTATTCTTCCTGAGTGGCACGTCTGATCGGCTGCATCCGACTCCAGCTCTTCAGAGGTTCAACCTAGACGATCACCAGAGACTCTCCTGGGAGCTTCCAGGCCCTCAGCCTTGGACTGGGCTAGTGTCACTGTTCCCTTTTGTCCTGAGGCTCCAGCTTCTTGAACTAAGCAGCTACTGGTTACCCCAGCTCTCCAGCCTGCAGGTGGCCATGGTGGGACTATCCAGCCTCTGATGATGTAAGCCAAACTCATAAATCCACTTTGATACCTCGTCTCTAGCTCCAGAACTATCCACATACTGAACTTATGTATCTAATCTCTCCAGATCACCTCATGTCTCTGTCTGATCTATCGAATGCCTTTAGTGTATGTATGTTTGTATGTGTCGATGTCTGTGTGCATCATCTATCCATTGATCTAAACCCATGAATTTTTTCTTCTTCCTTCCTTCCTTTTTTCTTTTTTCTATCTAATCTATCATATATCCTATTTATCCACTTATCTAACCCCCTGTATTATCTATGTATCTATTATCTATCTATCGCATCCATCCATCTACCCATCCATCATATCTATCTATCTATCTAATAATCTATCTATTCGTCCATCTACATATATTATTTATCTACCTATCATCTATCTACCTACCCACCTACCTACCGACCTACCTTCTATTGTTCTCTTCCTCTAGAGAGCCCTGACTATTACTGACAGTCTCCTTCTGCTCCTCCCCTTCCTCCTGGGCTCCGCTCCCTGCCAAGGTCCAAGCAGGAAAGAGGCATGCAGGCTGCTGGAGGTGCATCCCTCTGATTTGGAGCAGGCAGAGAACAAGGGATTCAGTGGATCTCTCCCACATCCCCTGGGTGACACAGTTTCCATCCATGTCACCTGGGTTGCTTCTACCCAGCAACGCATTCCTCAGACAAACAGTATGGCAGGTCTAGTTCCCCACCTGGACTTCTGTCCCTAGAGAGGGAGGGAGACAGAGAAGGCTACTGCAGGAGCAGAGTCTTAGGAGGCTTGGGGGGCGAGTGAAAGGGTGGGGCAGAAGCTTCTGCTGGGAGCACCGCAGGAGCACCATGCTGGGGTGGTAGGGCATAATGGAAACTGGAGGGTGAGAACAGAAAGGGAGAAAGTCACGTTTAAAAAACGAGCTCATTCGCATGGAGATTCATTTGAAACTTGGAATGGAACCACCCTTTCACCTTGTTATCCCACTCCTCAGTTTAGACCCAAAGGACTTAAAATCAGCACATGTTTATAGCAGCTCGATTCATGACAGCCACGCTATGGAACAGCGTAGATGCCCTTCAACAGATGAACGGATAAAGAAGCTGTGGGATATATACACAATGGAGTATTCCTCAGCCATAAAGGAGAATGAAGTGATGGCATTTGCTGGTAAATGGATGGAACTGGAGAATATCAAGCTAAGTGAAATAAGCCAATCCCGAAGAAACAAAGGCAGTATGTTCTCTCTGATATGTGGATGCTAACCCACAACAAGGGAGGGGGAGATTAGAAGTTCATCGGACTAGACAAAGGGGAATGAAGGGAAGGGAGGGGAGATGGGAATAGAAAAGGTGGTAGAATGAATTGGACATTTCTCCCCTATCCTTACACATGAATACACAACCAGTGTAATCCACACTCTATACAACCACAACAGTGGGATCCCGACTGGAACAAGTTGTACTTAATCTATGTGTGTATAATATGTCAAAATGCATGCTACTGTCACGTATATCTAGAAAGAACAAATTAAATAAAAAGAATGCTGTATAAGATGAGAAAAAAAAGGAGCTCATGATCTCTGGTTAGATCCCGAGTTTGTGTTTTGCCACATCTTTGCAAGAAGAAGAGGACCTTGAGCTATTAAAATTAAAAGCGGATGGTTTGACCAGAGTGGACGTTCGTACTGACGGGCGGGGAGTTTGCTCAGGAGGAACAGTCACCTTCCTTCCCCTCGTCCTAGCATCTGGTCCGGGCATGCAGTTTCCCAGAGGCCACCTCTCCAGAAGCGAGGAGGAGAGGTGTGCATGCTGAAGTCACGACGCACAAATCCTTGGACCTAGAGGCCTAACGACTCTGCATTCCCTTCGGCGGCCTCTTGGAGATGCTCTTGGGGAGCGGTCATCACGGCGGCTGGGCATGTTCCCGTGAGGTCTGCCGTGCCGAGGCTGAAGGCAGGCAGTGGGCAGGAGGCTCTGCTTGAGCTTCAGCAGCATGGCCAACAGTCCCTAGATGCCCGGCAGTTAACCACGGTCGGTCCCTTTGCTTCTGATGAGAGAGGACCCACGGGGGGGAGCCCCAAGCCCTTTCCCTTCACCTCTCCAGAAATGGCGTGTGCATAAAGCAGAGGGAATAACTGAAAGTCTCACCCTGAACAGCAAGTGTGCAGTCATTTTTCTGAGCCCGAAGAAATTCGGCTTCGTCTTTGTGGAATGGTTGCCTGAGCCCTCGCTTATGGTTACCCACAGCACATCGCGTGGGCTGACGGGTCAAGAGATGTGGCCTCAGCTCTGCAGAAGGTTTTTCATTTCTGTTTTTTAAGAAAAAAGTCAATACGTGTGTGTGTGTGTGTGTCCTTTCGACTTTTAAAAAATAGACAACTATGAGGTATCAAGAAGATCTGCATCAAGTAAATACCTAACCAAAAATTATTCCCAGCTCATAGTGTCTTCCGAGCGTGTCGCCGTGCCTTCGCTGGTTGCTGAAGCCGTCTGAACGCGAGCTGCATTTCAATGCGCGGCATCGTAGAGGAGCAAGGATCTCACAAGCCCTTGAAGACAGCAGCTGTGGGAAACAAATGAACACACCTCGGGCTCTCCCCACGTCATCTCAGACCTGCACCAGAGAAGCTCGCCTGAGCTCTCTGGGCTGCAGAAGCACAGGTTGGGGGTTCGCTTGGACATGCGACTGTCTGAGGGCAGAACGTAAGCCATCTCCCCGCAAGGTGGATGGAGAAGTCGGCGATTAGTCACCAGCGACCTTGGCCGACCTTCAGATGTTTCCCCCTGCTGTGTAACGTCCAGTGTTTTCTGCCCCTGTTGTTTTCCCACTGCATCAGCTTTTATTTATCGATGGGAACTTTTTCGCACACATTTCATCTCACCCCAGGATGATAAAGAAGAACCTTGGATGAAATGAAGTCCATCTTGAATCAGAAACTCCAAAACCTGGAACTAATTTCCGTTGTTACCAGAGGTCTGGTAATAAATTTGAGGCTTTAAAAATGGTCATAATTTTCTCAGGCCGAGAAAGGCAGTCGTAAATCTAGTGCAAATCTGTTTAAAGCTACTGGGCAAGACACGCCGGGCGATCCAACACAGACAATTAAGCGTTATTGTGTCTGGATGTTAATGGAATTTGGGGAACAAAAATGGCAAATAATTAAAAGTGAATATAATGTGACAAGAGCAGAGAGTTGGAGCTCTAAATCACACCAGTTGGGCAGGACAAGTTTACATGTATGAAAAGATACAATAAAATGGGAATACCTCAACTATATGAAAAGTGTAACAAATTGGGGCAAACAAATTCAACAAAAGCGTAAAATTAATGCAAATCTGTAGAAATATGAGTGTGGAGAGAAAACATGGTTAAAAAAGACTTAAAAGAAGACAACTTATATACAATCAGAAAAATGAGAAATTAGACTCCATTTATGTATGATGTATCATAGTGCATTCTACTGTCATGTAGAACCAACTAAAACAAATTAAAAAGAAGAAGAAAAAGAAGATGACTTCGGAGTGGTTTTTAAAATTTGTTCTAGTTAGTTAGACATGACAGTAGAATGCATTTGGACACATCATACATAAATGGAGTCTAATTCCTCATTCTTCTGGTTGTACATGATATAGAATCACACCGTTTGTGTAATCATATATGCACATAGGGTAATAATGTGCAATTCATTTTACTATCCTTCCTACCTCTAGACCCTCTCCCCTCCCTTCACTCCCCTCTGTCTAATCCAAAGTACCTCTATTCTTCCCTAGCACCCCCAATACTGTGAATTAGCATTTGCACATCAGAGAAAACATTCAGTCTTTGGTTTTCTGTGATTGGTTTATTTCACTTAGCATGATATTTTCCAGCTCCAACCATTTACCAGCAAATGCCATCATTTCATTCTTCTTTAAGGCTGAGTAATATTCCATTGTATAGATATACCACATTTTCTTTATCCAGTCAGAATGGCAATTATCAAAAATACAGGCAACAATAAATATTGGTGAGGATGCGGAGGAAAAGGTTCACTCATACATTGCTGGTGGGAATTCAAATTGGTGTAACCACTCTGGAAAGCAGTATGGAGATTCCTCAGAAAACTAGGATGAAACCACCATTTGATTCAGCTGTCCCACTCCTAGGTTTATATCCAAAGGACTTAAAGTCAGCATACTACAGTGACACAGCAACATCCATGTTTATAGCTGCTTGACTCACAATAGCTAAACTATGGAACCAACCTAGCTGCCCTTCAACAGATGAACGGATAAAGAAAAAGTGTTTCTTAAATTGAGCCACAGCACACAAGTGATAACATGAGATACTGATGCTTCATGATTTCTTGTGTGCCTTAGAAATTCCAAGGCAGGAAAATTTGACTATAGGGCACAGAGTGGGTAGGGTCAGGAAGGTGGGTTTTGCATTGAAAAGAAAATAAAAGAACTTGAAGGAGGTATCAACATAATACACACATCAGAGAGGGGAGGAGATATTCCTGGTGAGGAAAATAATGAGAGGCAAAGAAGGCAGATTGGTCGGGGAAATTGAACACAAAGGATTACCTCTGAAAGTTTTTGCAGGTGTCTTTTTTGGAAACTAAAATATGATCCAACATAGATTGGAAGATGGAGAAGAAGAAAAATGGACTCTTTTGAAGTGTATCAGCTATCTATTGCTGTGTAACAAACATCCCCTGTTTAAGGGCTTAATCTCAGTTTTCTGTATGTCATGAATCCAGGAGTGACTTAGTTGGCCCTCTGCTTATATTGGGTCAATTAATGTTGCTGGACAAAGCTGTGGTCACCTGCAGGCTTCAGTGGGGAAAGATTTGCATCCAAGGTCATGTGCATGGGTAGCGGTAAGATCCATGTACTGCCTGACTGATTGGACCAAGTACCTGAGCTCCTTGCTGGCTGTTCCAGGGATCAGTAACTTGCCATATGGGCTTCTGTACAGTGCATCTCACAACCCAAGAGCTTGCCTCCTCAGAGTGAAAAAGGACAAGAGAAAGGAGACAGAGTGGCTTGTTATTTTGTAGGAGCTTTACTGAGTATAATTGACATACCACGCCGTTCAGTTGTTAAAGGCAGCCGCTCATCCCCTGTATGTCTCCACAGCCTGTTCTTTGGAGTGACTCCCAGCAGTGTGGCCCTGTTCCTGGCTCTGAGGGACCCAGACAACCTGCATCTGAGCAGAGACATGGGAACCCAGGTTGGTTCACCCTGTACTCTGCATCCCACCTGACCTCTCCACTTTGTGCTCTGGGTGGACAGAACCCCTCTGAACGTGCTCAGCCCCAGATCTGAGCCACGTGGTCCAGGAGCTTATGTGCATGGTCCTGATGCTTCGAGCCTTTGATTTTCAAATGCAGATGTGGTCTATTAATTGCATGAGTTGAGGTTGTCCCAATTTAGTTTTTTTCCTGAGTGCTTCTGGAATCTGGTTCCATAAGATTGTCTGGTTTGAGATATTCAGCCTGTACACTAGCTTAAAAACCTCTCCTCAATACCAACTCTGCCCAGTTGCTACCTGTGGGTGTTTTGCTGTCTATACATGCAGTATGGGTTCCTGCTCCTTCCTTTTCTCTTTCCCCATTCTTCCTTCCCTCCCTTCCTTCCTTCCTTCCTTCCTTCCTTCCTTCCTTCCTTCCTTCCTTCCTTCCTTCCTTCCTTCCTTCCTTCCTTCCTTCTTTCCTCCTTCCTTCCTTCTTTCCATTCTTCCTTCCCTTCCTCCCTCCCTCTCTCCCTCCTTCCTTCCTTCCTTCCTTCTTTCCTTCCTTCCTCCCTCCCTCCTTCCTTCCTTCCTCCCTCCCTCCTTCCTTCATTTGTTCCTCCCTCCCTCCCTTCCTTCCTCCCTCCTCCCTCCCTCCCTCCTCCTTCCTTCCTTCCCTAGAAGTCGCAAGCAGCGCATTGCTGGAAGGGCGGCCTCCAGAGATGAGCGCTGGCAGTGGGCCTCCCTCCCCAACACCCACGCCCCATCGGAACCCGGGTGGGGGTGTTGGGACTGCCACAGGGGATACGCTGAGCGCGCTCCTCTCCTTGGGGACCACACGTGGCTGCAGGAGGCCACCCCACCCCCGAACTCGCAATTCCGTTCTTGAAGAATCAAGGGTCTGTGTGGAAATGCCTCCGGGGGCCTGCAGTGCACCCCAGTGTTGCGGGATCCATGCGAACGAACGCTGCGCAGCCTGGAGCGGGAGGCTGAGGGGCCCGCTGGGCAGGCTTCACCAGGCTGCCTGCGCTGCCGCTGCCGGGCGCTGCCTTCCTCCCCGGCGGAGCAGGATGCGCTCCCCCTGCAACCCGCGCCTGGCCAGGGGAGAGCGCAGCCTCCCTCCGTGCCCACGACGGAGACGACGGAGACGAGGAACGAGATCGCAGGAGCCTGGGGTCATCCAGGCTCACAGGGAGGGGAGAAGCAGCAAATTCAGGGACAAGGGACTCCCCGGCTCGGGGCCCACGTCGCTGCCCTGAGCCCTGCCCTCGGATGCACGGGGGCTGTGGAAAGGCCACTGGGGCTGCGCAGCGGGTGCTCGGCGCTTGCAGGCCCGGGACACCTGGTCCCTGCTGCAGAAGGAGGCGTCCCGCTGAGCACTCTTGCCAGGGGCTGTGGTGGCTGGCGTCCAGCTAGGGGTCTGCAGGCTTCGCCCAGGACCGACCAAACAGCCCTTCCCAAGTCAGGTTCTGCAGAACAAAATCGGCAGCCCAATGCTGTCTCCTGACCCAGATGGTGTACACATGCCAAGAAAGGTCCAGCGCCTCTCCTGTAGCCGCTCTGACCTGGTCGTCTCTGGTGGCACAGAGTCACGGCTTGTAGATGTTTTATGTACCCACTCACTTTTACTGGCATGAGCTCTATGACCGCACAGTTGTTCTTCTCGCTTTTCCAACACCCTATGCCTCACACCTGGCGAGTTGGGGCTCAGTCTGTTTTCCTTAAACATGGGGATAAATGCATGGGGGAGACCTGATGTGTAGCTCATGCTTCTCAGACTTACTCTTAGTCCTCTGTCTCCCTCCTCCTCTCCTCCTCTTTCTCTCCTCCCTTTCCTCCTTCCTTCCCTAACTTCCTCCCTTCCTTCTCACTATTTTAATGGAAAAACTGACAGTCCCCTTTGGGATTCAGTCCTCCACGGAATGCCGCCAGAAAGACCTGGAAGCCAGTCACCAAAGCCTTCCACCCCCTGCGGATTCCTTTCTTCTGAGTCCTATGGATCCAGATGGCAGTGTTGCAAGCAATCTGCAATACGTCGCTTGTGGTTTTGAATTTCTGCCAAGGGAATTAAAGGGCACAAAGCCAGGTCTCCCTGTTTTCTATTTGGATATTGTGGATAAAGAAGGAAAAGGAAATTTCGTGGGCAGAATTATAAATGGTTCCAGAGATTCCCACCCTGTGATACGGAAAGCCTACATAAGTGCCACAGAGCATTTGAAGGACTAGCACTTCCATGAACAGGATGCTCATCATTTGACTTTGAGATAAACCAAAGGGAAATCATCTGGTGAGCCTGGCCTAATCAGGTGAACTGTTGAGAGGTTTTGATTCCTTTCTGAAGTCAGAGAGATTGGATATGTGAGGGGACTTTAGAGTAGGCTGTGTATTGAAGAACAAAGAAGCATCTCTGGTCATCAGCTAGCAAGGCACTGGGCATCTACAGACACGGGAAACTGAATGAGTTTGGAAGAAGACTCCATGGCTCAGAGAGGAACACAGTCCTGCCAACACCTTGATGGCAGCTTTGTGTGACCCCAGTCCACAAATTCAACTAAAACAGATCTCAACTTTTGACCCGCAGAAACTGTGCTGTTTTAAGCCACTAGGTTCAATGTCATTTGCTGTGTGGTGCTAAGAAACCATGTCAGAGATGTCAAGGCTGGTTTCCATTGGTGGTGTCCAGGGGCAGAAGCTGTCAAGGAAGACGAGAGAAGAGGAGCCATCACCACCTGCGGCAGCACGCATCAAATCAGAGACATCCCAGGTTTTGGAGGGGGCGGAGCTTCAGGCAGAGGTGCCACATCCCTTCCCTGAGGCCGGTTTTGTGGGAGGCACTCTTGTTGGATTCTCACAGAGACACAAACCAGGACGAAATCCTTCTCCTCCTCACACAGAGGAAAGAAAAGAAGGAGGGGAATAAAAAAGAAAAGAAAAAAAGGAGAAAAGACAGTGTGGAATGTCCTGAAGGAAGCAACAAGAAGTAGGTACTTGTTAGGGTCTCGATGTGCGGTGACCCCCAGAAGCTCAGGTGTGAGACCATGCAGGAGAGCTTAGAGGTGACCTGATCAGGTGACAGAACCCTGATCCCATCAGTGAATGAACCCCCGTATGGACTAACCGAGCGAAGGCAGGGGGTGTGGCTGGAGGAACTGGGTCGCTGGGTGTGCCTTTGGGCTTCTGTCTTGGTCCTGGTGCATCCTGGCCTGCTTTCCTTCTCCACCCGCTTCCAGACATCTCTATTCCCCTGGTCCCCCACTGCTGTCAGAAACAGCTAAGAAACGGAATCAACCAAAGTGTCTCCCAACAGATGCATGCACAAAAAGAGTGGGTGTGTATTGTGTATGCACTCACACACACACACACACACACACACACACACGTAAACATATGTATATATTTGCTAAGAGTATATATATATGCACCCACAATGTATGCATATGTATATGTATAACTACGTGTTTAGCTCTCTGTATATGCACACATCACAATTATACACACAGACACAGGAATGTCATTATACATTAAAAAGGAAGGGAATCCTGTCGTTTCCAACAACATGGATGGACTTGGAAGACTGTACTGGGTGGAGGGAGCCAGAGTCAGAGAGACAATGACTGTGTGATGTCACTCATCTGTGGAATCTACAAAGCCACTCGCAGAAGCAGAGAACAGAATGGCTGTTGTCAGGGAGCAGGGAGCAGGTCCCCCGGGAAGAGGCTGGCCACAGCATACCAGGCGTCCGTTAGGAGGATGAGTCCAAGAAAGCTGTGGTACATCACAGTGACTGTGGTTAGCCATGTGCGTGCTGTATCTGAAATTTGCTGAGAGGGCGTAGCCTATTTGTTCTCCCCACCAAGGAGACAGGGAAATGGTAACCGTGTGAAGTGATGGATGCATTAATCAGCTTGATCATGGTGGCCATTTTGCAATGCATATGTATATATCAAAACGTCAAGCTTCGATCCCTTCAAGGTTACCTTAGTCAGTTTTCTGTTCCTGTGCCAAAATGCCTGCGAAGATCAACATGAAAGGAGGAAAGGTTTGCTTTGATTCAGAGCTGCAGAGTTTTCAGTCTGGTGACATCCCCCTCGAGGACACATGACCAGTGACCTGACTTCCTCCCACTAGCCCCTGCCTCCGGAAAGCTCTATCCCCTCCCAGTAGCACCCCGGGCTGGGCACCTTGCCTGCGGCACCTGGGCCTGCAGCGAACATTCGAGATCCAAGCGATAGCACACAGTAAGTGCTTAATAACACAGTTGCTCACTGCACATAATGGCTGGAGCTATTCTTGAATACAGATGGTGGGGTCCTGGAAAGTCTCCCCTGATAAAAAGGGGCTTCACTCGGTCCTTTCATTTCCGGGCCTTCCTTCTTGCACAAGCAGGGATGCCTCGATGAGCATCTGCTACGGTGACCATGAGGTCACCCCACAGTGACTTCAGGGAGAGCTTTACTAGCTTTGCATCTCCCTCCTGACTTTCTTTCTCCCCTGTTACTAGGGAATGAATCCACTGAGCTACATCCCAAGCCCTTTTTATTCTTATTTTGAGACTGTCTCACTTAGTTGCGGAGGCTGGCCTCCAACTTGCAATCCTCCTGCTTCAGCCTCCCGAGTGACTGGGATTACAGGCTTCTGCTACTTCATCTGAATTCCTAACTTATCACGTGAGCAAAGAAACCCTCATTGTTCAAACTATTGCTTCCTTATCGCTCTATTACCTCTTCCAAATACAAATGTGCCTGAGGTTATTACAGACCTGTAATTTCTCCTACATGTGAAAAGACTTTAGGGTTATTAAATCTCTAGAGTTAATTAGAGCAAAAAGGGTCATTCAAGTTTTAGCATTTATCAAGGCAGGAACATTCGAATATATGTTGCAGTTCCAAGAAATTTAGTTTGAAGGGAACCAGACATTGTTTCCTTTTAAAACACAGGGGTGGAAATGAGTGTTCCTTTCTGTACTTGAGCATTGGTATCTGGTTACTGATCAAGCCTCCAGTGACTTGTTGTGCTGGGTTAAAACAAATTGCTTTCATTTGGATTTTTATGTACATAACATTAGGACAGCTTGGGAATGTACCATCTGTAACGGAATTTTATTCTATGTAAATGATACCTCGTTAATAACAAAAATTCCTGTCAAGATAATTACCAATGAGTAAACAAAGCTGTCCATATGAGAAACATAATCATCGTGGGCTACTCATGGAAAATAACCATATTATGCTCCACCATGATTCTGTGGCCCTCTTCAAGGCGCTGTCTTGTAGAACGAAATTGGCAACATAAAAGGAACACAGATATATTGTGGTCGATATTTTAAACGTTTTAATAGCTGAAAGACACACCTTGGAGAGAGTTCTCCAGACATAGAAAGGAATGATGGAATACATTCAAGGAATCATAAATGATGAAAGATTGAAAAGATGCAGGTGGTGCATTTGGGTGGAGCCATAATTCTGAACGATTTAACAATACGTGATCATGTGAAAGACAACCCCTGGGTGAGACAGAAATAGGAGAAAAATAGCACTTTCATTTGGTTTTGATGTGTCTGGGCAAAACTACCATTCATTTCTTCAATTAGCGTTTATCACGTGCCTATGGTGGGAAGGCTTGGCTTTCAGCATGGCGGATGCAAAAAGAGAACTCAATCCTTGTCCACAGGGAGGTCCATGATCTGGTAGATGAATCTGAAAAATCAACAAGCAATAAAAACAGAGAGGAAGGGATGTATGAGGTCCTAAAGGGGGCCCAGCACAGCCGATCCTGCCTGGGGAGGTCCAGGAAGATCCTAGGAGGAGGTGGGGTCCTGGTGGACTTTGAGGAACCAGCCCACAGGAGAAAGAAGGAACGAGGTGCCGTCAGGGTTGGTGAGATGACTCGCCAAGGAGCCTGGTGCCTTAGGGCAACCGTGAGGAGCTCAGGAAGCTGTGGGCATCTAGCAGGGGTTACGCCCTGGAAAAGCCATGGCAGATTAGCCAAGGAACCTGCAGAGGATGCACCAGGAAATACCTTCAGCTGGGGAGTTGCATGATCCTTAGTGTTTGTGGTGGGCCGCTCTTCTAAACACGGATGTTTGTGTGTCTAGATGGATGTTTGAGACGCAACGGATTTGGTTGGCAGCAGGCATGATGCCCAGGACATGCATGGATGGATTAGAGAGGCTTGCAGGTGAGGTGAAGGGGCGTGAGGGAAAAGGAGATGTAGCTCGAGAGCCTGTGAGCACGCAGCTGCCTCTTAGCCCATTATTTTGAGTTCATTCTGAACCGGAGTCTGATGTAAGGATGCCCTTGGAACAGTTGTGTTTGTGGCCCCAAAGCTCCGCAAGGGATCTGGGGTGGGATACGCACATCCGGGAACTCTCGGTGGAATTCCAGAGCTACTACCCCTGCTATGTGGGGGGTAAATGAAGATTCAGAAATGACAGCCATCTGGTCAACTAGATGTCGAAGGATGGTGTTTCAGTCAGTTATTTTTTAGTCACTGCTGTGACTGAAAGACCCAAGCAGAACAAAAGTAGGGGAGGAAATGGTTTCAGAGGTGTGTATAGCTGGCTCCATTCCTCAGGGGTCCAGTGAGGTAGGACATCATGGCGGAAGGGTGTGGTGGAGGGAAGCAGCTCATGCAGTGATCAGGGAGCCGAGAGGCTCCTCCCGCCAGATAGAAATGTAGACCCCCAAAGCCACGCGCCCAATGCCCACCTTCTCCAGCCACACCCCACCTGCCTCCAGTTGCCACTCAGTTAATCCCATCAGCGATTGAGTCACTGATCAGATTAAGATGCCCACAACCCAATCATATCTCCTCCAAACCTTCTTGAGCTTTTGGGGGAACCCCTCACATCCAAACCACAACAGATGGGTTGGAATTTTGTATATCAGAGAGAGATTAAGCAGGAGTCTAGGAAGACACCCAACCACTAAGAATGTCTCATGCAGACGAAAAGCAACGTTGAGTTAAACAGTGGACACACGGAGTTTGAGAAGACCATTTCAGTACAAGGTGGACATAATATCAGGGAAGATGAATCTTGCTCTTCATCCCAGTCTTTTGGAGTAAGTAACTATTTCTGGTTATGTTCTATAGACCAATCCCATCCGGGCACGGTCACCTACCTCTGTGGATCTCAATGCTCCACCTTCCCTTCTCTTAAGTGGATGGCCCTTTCCCCACCCCAGAACTCCATGGGTCTCTTCCAGGGGTCCTTAATAGTGCACTTGAGATGAATGAGAAGCAAGCTTCCAGGGACTTCCTGCTGCTTCCCTATCACGAAGCGTCCTTTCATATCTCTTATTGATCTGACATGCAAAGGAAGCCGATGGCGAGCGAGTTCTGTTGTGGTGAATGCTGTCTTGATGTCAGACAGCTTTGCTAGTCTTAAAATCCAAGCTCTGGGATTTGAGTCCCTGCTCTGCCCATGTACAGACCTTCTGAGAGCTGAAGACAGTGCTCCGGGTAGCTACGGGATGTATGTTTCTCCAAGCTTTCTTTTGAAACTACTGTTTTTTTCCCCTTTTAACATATTTTGGTAATGTAAGACTTGGGATTCAATATTTTATTCCTGCACTTTAAAATGGTAAGTGTTCAGTTTCCTCTTTCTTCGAACTCCATGGAGCGCCCTGAGTTTCTTCAGTTTAGATGTTAAGATTTAAATCGACGTTTGTGAGACACATTTTCTCGGGACAGTTAATGGAAAATGGCCTTCCCGCTCATTCCCTTAGACTGCGAAACCTAGATGACCACTTCATGAAAAACATGGGAACTTCAGGTGAATTGTGGTTTTAAAGAATGTACCAGGGAGCTGGTGGCTCTGCCTCAGTTGCAAATAGTAGGCAGGGGATTTTCACGAAGGGCCTAAATGAGTGATAGCAGACCCAGGAAACGAGAGGGGTATAAAGCACAGGTCTCTAGTGTCTTCACCTTGACCCTTTCTCTGAGAATATCTTTTTCACAATTAATTAAAATTTCAGGCTGAAGGATTGAAAAGGAGCAAGTTACCTGGTGGATTATGCAATTGAAAAATCCAAACTTTGATTTTGCTCCCAATCACGATCATATATGAGACCAAGAGATGTGTCAATATTTTGAAGAGCATGTGTGTATTTCTCGTCTTCCAAAATAATTTGACACTCAACAATGTTGATTCCAAAGAAAGTTTCAGTATCTATCAAGAGCTCTTTGTGAGAGCGGCAAATGGATGTTTTTTTCTTGGTTATGAATCTTTAATCATAGCACTGTTGTTGTTATTACAGCTGCATGAATTTCCCCAGGGATTTATGTCCTCATTCAACATTCATTGATCCAAAATTAGACAGTGTTTTAAAAGTTTTAAAAGTTTATACAGACGTAGAAAATCCTGGAGTTAGGGTGTTCCTCTTGAAGGTAACCAATAGGAAGCTGTAGGAAGGCTTGCCGGGCTAGGGGATGTCGCTGGGAGGGGGCAAATCTCTTCTCCTACAATCCCCTGAAGAATGACTTTGTAGCTCAGAACAGGCATGGCGGTGGGGTTGTTGATGGCATCCGCGAGTCAGCTGTTCATTGCCGTGACCAAGATACCTGACAGGACAACTTTTTTGGGCTCATGGTGTCAGAGGCTCAGTCCATGGTGGGCCGACTCCATGGCTCTGGCCCAAGGTGAGGCAGAACATCATGGCGGAAGGGCCTGGAGGAGGAGAGCAGCTCCTGTGGCTCTCATGGGACCTCACGGCCACAGGAAGCAGAGTGTAAGAGGAGCCAGCAGAAGATGAGCCCTCCTGGACGTGCTTTCCGGGTCGGCTTCCTCCGACTGGGTCCCACCTCTAGGTAGTCCATTCAGCCGTCGGTGGATTCGCCGACCAGGTCATAGCCCTCATGACCAACCCCTGCCTAAAAACCCACCTGTGAACCTTGGTGCGCAGAGAGACACACTTTCCATCCATGAGCTTTGGGAGGACATTTTGGATCCAAATCATAGCAGTAGCCCTTGCTCATCCAGATACTGTTCTTCTACCATTTGCAAAAGCTAAGAGGAACTAGAAAGCCGGCCCGCGCGGGTCTGCCTTCTTAGACCCGGAGACATTCTCACGCTGCCGGTGCGCTTCCTGCCCAGAGAAAGGACACCTCTTCATTCCACACGAGCACGGAAAGGCGGGAAGAGGCCAACGTTGTTGCCTGCTGTAAGTTGTCGCTCATTTAGCAAACCCGGGACTCCAGTTTTATTTTTTTCCAAGTTCAGTGTTCTTTTCTCTCCATCTCCTGTCACTCAAGACTTTCCTTAATCTAGTGAATCAGAAATCGAGTCTACTCTTAGCCATAAATGACAGAAAAGAGGGTGGTAAATGATGACCCCCAGCTTGATCCAGTAGGTAAAATTTTATTGGAACAGTTACACCCATTTCTTTACATATTGTCTATGTCCCCGTTGATGCTATAATGGCAGAACTGGGTAGTTGACACCAAGGTTCTATGGTCCACGGAGCCAAAAACTTCGCTATCTGGTCCTTCATGGAAAGTTTGCTGACACCTGCTATAGGGCTCTGTGACTTTCCTAAGGGGCATGCTTGCTTCTTTCTTTAGAATGTGAGTCCCATGGGGCTACCCATTTTTAGCAGTGGGAGTGTACAAAAGCAGGGTGAGTCTGGCTTAATCAGAAAGGGGAGGGTGAGCCTGGTCTAATCAGAAAGGGGAGGGTGAGCCTGGCCTAATCAGAAAGGGGAGCTATGGTGTTCATTAATGTATTTGAACCTTATTGATGCTATGCAGGTGAATGCCTCATTTCCTCTTCTAGGACTCAGGTTTTATGGCCTCCATTAAACAGGCAGGGAGGCAGAGACTCAGCAAGGATGGCCCTTTCATGCAGCTGAAGAAGTGGTGCAGATGGGAATAGAACCCAGGGCTTCAGGGATTCAGCTGTGAGCGACTGGAGAGCGAGGCTGGTAATGCAAAGTTGGGGGTGAAGAAAACGAGGGAGCTTCAGGAGGGGTTGGAATGATGGAATTTGGACGGTTGAATTTGCAGGAAATGCTAGTTTTCACCCCATGCATTTCCCGCGGATGCCTTGAGACTTGTGGGAAATCGATGTCTTGCCTTCTTCTGCATCCACTTGACATTTAGACCCTTCTCCCGCCAGAACCGGCTCCATCTCAAATGCAGCTAGCTCTGTGCTTACTGAGCAGACCAGCTGGAGACAGCGTTTGTGATCAACACTCCCTTGCACCCTTACTATCTCTGTTTCATGGTTTTATTGCTTTCCTGGCTTGCTCAGTTGTATCTTTGCCAGCAGCTCAGACAGGAGACTAGCAGGCTGGGTGACCTCAGTACAGAAGTCTGCTTCCTCCAGCAGACAAGACTGTTTAGTTCACATTTTATTTCCACCTTGGAGGCTGAAAAGAGGTGTACGTTTTCACTGCTGAAAATATTTAGAACAAAAAAGATTTTAGATCTCAATTTAAAAATAAATTGAAAAAGAAAGAAAAGAAAAAAATTTTAAATTTAAAAAGTCTTTGGATCAGCAGTACCAAAGGAACAGACCCAACGATGAAAATAATTCCCCAGGCCGTCTGTGTGTTGGACTGAGTTTATCCTCGAGTCTGAGTTTTTCCAATCCAAGTTCCCAGATGCAAGTTCCTCGCATCTTCCGCGGCAGCAGAACAAACGCTAGACATTTCGCAGGCGCCAGGACAGGGCAGATCTGCCGGTTTGGTGGTGGGAGACATCGGCTTTGTCCGCATGCAGGTCCTTTGAAGGAGTGGCTGGTGCTGTAGCTTCTTTTGCCAACTGTCACACACTGAGCAAACAGAACCACACGTTCCAATCAGTGTCCTTGCCTGGGTCTGACTGGGAGACAGCTGCAGCCATCTCTGTAATTCACATCACGGTGAGATGGTTCCTGGTGCTGAAGGCAGCTCTGACCTTCTGCATGCTATGCTTTGGGGTACATAGATGAACCCCCTTACTCTGCATGGACAGAGATCCAGAACGTCCCTGGGATATTTATACACAGTACGGTCTCCATCCACGTGGCAGCCTCCCTGGGTTCTTTGCACCACTACAGCTGGCTGTAATTGCTTCTGTCTCCTTCCATCTTTTAAAAAATTTTACTTATTCTGACAATAAAAATTGCATATATTTTCATTATCCCTTCATTTGTTGAAGGGCACCTAGGTTGGTTCCACAGTTTAGCTATTGTGAGTTGAGCTGCTATAAACATTGATGTGGCTGTGTCACTGTAGTATGCTGATTTTAAGTCCTTTGGCTATAAACGGAGGCGTGGGATAGCTGGGTCAAAGGGTGGGTCCATTCCAAGGTTTTTGAGGAATCTCCATCCTGCTTTCCAGAGTGACTGCACCAATTTGCATTCCCACCAGCCATGTGTGAGTGTGCCTTTTCCCCATATCCTCACCAACACCTATTGTTGCTTATATTCTTGATCATTGCCATTCTGATTGGAGTATCTTTACTTGTAAGGACAAAAATTATATATATGTATATATAATTTTATATATACATATATATATATATGTTTTATATATACATATATATATGTATATATATATATATATTAAATATATATATATATTTAAGGTGGACTTGTCTTTTCTTTAAAGGTTTGGCAGAATTTGTCTGACTATTTATTTTAGTGAATAGTTCTGATTATATTTATTATATTACTTCCACTTTAGTAATCTGATTTTTTGTCTTTTGTTAATTTAACACACATATTGTCCGGGAAATTCTTATTTTGTTTAGGTTTTCAAACTCACATAAGTTAAAGAAATATTCAATGTTTGTTTTTTCCATTTTATCTGAATATATGATTATCCTCATTATTTTTGTAAAATTATTTATTATTCTTTTCAAATGAGTAGTTTCTCCTAGTAAATATTTTTACAAAAATTGTTTTGAATTTTTTGTTTTCCATTTGCATCTCATTTTCTTCTTCCTTCCATAACTACTACTTTCCTTTGCCTTCTTTCTTTATTCTCTGAGTATTTTAAAATGACATTTAAATGATGTGTTCTCCTTGTTTCTGAAGGATAAATATTTAAAAAGAATAAATATTTAAGACTATAAATTTTCTTCTCACATCACTTTTGATGTATCCCACAGGGCCTTGAGGGAAAACAAAAGTGGTTTTCTTATCATATTTTTCCTAGAATCTCTGCATCTTCATTTTGAATTTCCTTTGTGACCAAATAATTACAAGTTGTTTTAAAATTTTTAGCCCCTAAACCCCTGGTTTGATTTAGCTCTTCTGATTTTATTCATAGAATGTTTTCTATACTGATTTTATTTTTAAAACTTAAATTGAGGTTCACTTGTTTCTCAACCTATGGTCGTGTTTTGTGACTGTCCCATGGATTGAACCCAGGGCCTTGTGCATGCGAAGCAAGCACGCTACCCACTGAGCTACATCCCAGCCCACAGGTGGCCGAGTTTGATGCCATTCATTCAAGTATCTTCCAATCATGCAGGTGAGGTCTTTAAAAATATGCAGTGACTCTTTCACGGGCTGAGAGTGACGGATGAATCATTGCCTCCTAATCCTACGGTGCTGCTTTTTCCTGTGTTTCTGTTGAGCAAAGTTGCTGATCTGGCACGTGGATATTTAAGGTCATCTTTTATTCTGTTTCCTTGGACCTGAGACCCATGGTATTCTAGATTTTCCTGCTTCGTTCTCTGCCAGTTCCGTTGCCATATTCCACCATTGCAGATGGCATGCTCTACTTTTGTTATTGGCAAGCGTCTGGTGGCTTGACCCATCTTTCGTCTCCTACGCTTTTTTTTTTTTTCCAGTTGAAATATTTATTAATTGTATTTGTGAGTCATTGTGTTACATGTCGAAACTGAATAAATCTAAAGAACATCAAGGTCTACTGGAGACAGGTATTTGACCAAATGATTAAAATACAATATGATAAGAAAATGGCCCCCATTTGATGTATAGAATCATGTGTATAAAAATAATTACCATTACAGTAATTCTGCAACATAAGAAGCATATAAACCCAACGGGATCATTTATAAATGAAAATTTTCACTTTAGAAAATTTAACTAATACAGATACAAAAAAGCTATACTATTGTTAATATTTTTGTCTGTATACATATACTCTTTTGGTAAGTATTTTTTGTTAATTCATCAAAGAAGAATCATGTTACAACTGTTTTTTTTTTTTTTAACCTTAACATTTTCACAAGCTTAACTAGTATCCAACATCATTCTAATGATTACAGAGTATCTAATTCTACAATTACAGGAGTTATAAATTTCATTACAGGAGTTATAAGTTTCGTCTCCTACTCTTTTGAAACACATGGACTCCTGTGTGGTGGTCAGGAGCTGCCTCCCCGTGCAGCAAGGCCCTGCTTGTCAATGAACCTGGCCCCTGGCACTCACCCCCAGTAGGATCCCTTCCCTTTGATGCTGGGCTGGTGCCCAGGAATTTGATTTCATGACTGAAAGTGATGCGGCATGACTTACAAGGCTAGGTGCCGGGAAGCCTGTAGGTGTCCCCTGGGTCCCTTCCAACACTTCCTCTGCAGAGGCCAATGGCCATGTGAAGGAGACAGACTGCGATATCCGTGGGGATTGTTCCAGGGCCCCAGGGGATGCCGTGACTGCAGATAGCCCTGAATTCCATAACACCGTTTTTCCTATATATACATCAATTAGAGCATGTTAAGAAATGAACAATAACTAATAACAAAACAGAGCAATTACAGCAATATGCTGTAATAAAAGTTATATGAATTTTCCCTCTCGAAATCTTATTGTACTGCGCATACCCTACTTCTTGAGATGATGCAAGATGACTCAGTATCTCCATGATGACATGAATTGAGATGAATGACATCAGCATTGTGATGTAGTGCTAGCCTGCTGCTGGCCTTGTGAGGTTCTGTCAGAAGGGACATCATCTACTTGGGGTGATCCTGGATCATTGAGCCTAACAATATCAGGCAGGTAGCATATATAGTGTGGAAACACTGCACAGTTGAACAATCCACATTCTGAGTAGGATGGACCAGGACAGCAGGAGATTTTATCATGCTACTTAGAATGACACAGAATTTAAAACGTAGGGATTGTTTATGTCTGGAATTTCCCACTTAGTATTTTTCAGCTGGGGTTGACTGTTGCATAAATGAAATTGCAGATGAGGAGGGACTACTATGAAATACTGTGAGGAACCCCAAGCTAAGCAGGCAAAGGAGACAGAGTTGAAAAAATAATAAGACCCTGAGTCTAGGATGTTTGTTACACAGCAGCAGATTACTCAAACGGTGCCCAGGTCAGAGGACTTGGTTTTAAGTATGTGTTTAGGAAGTGTGATTTCATTCATGCATGTTCATGAGTGTTGGTTGTGTTATCTCAAATTATTTTATGTTATCTTTCATATTTCAGGAGTTTTTAAAGAATCTTTTTCTATGTGGTCTTTGCTTTCAGTGCCTACTTCTGGCATCTTAAAATAAATATATTTGTGTTTAAATGATTGTCTTATAAAATATGTGCAATCCCTTATTTCTATACACATGATTGGCTGGTTTTCTACTCTAATTAAAAAAATAGAAATGTTCTCTTCCTTCCTCTTTCCTACGACCTGATTTCAGCTGGTGATATACTCTTGTATTGATTTGCTCTGTACTTTTCTGAATGATTGACGTGTGTGCTTTCTGCATTGCAATGGCATATAGTCTTTGCACAGTGATACTCTGAAGACTTGATGTTGAGGCAGAGCCTATAGTCAGGTTTTCCTTCACGCAGGGTGATGCCATGTACTGAGATGCCCGCGTGAGCCGTCCTTGGGAGCTACCTGCCTGCTCAGCTTGCTGACTCTCCTATTTCCTTGCACTGAACCATGAATGTCAAACACCACTCATGTCTTTAATGACTACACCGTCTGGTGTTCACTTCAGTAACAACATTTGAAATGCCCAGAAGCCACGTTGAAATATGAAATCCTAATTATGTAAAACAACCACCTCTAGTGCTTGGGTGAAATTCAAGCAGGACCCTCGCACACATACATCACGCTGCTTTATACTGAACTACTTTGAAAGGCAATTACTCCCTAGGCAATACAGTTGACCACCTTCCGAACACTTCAGTATGTTCCTTAATTTTTCATGTCCCGACTTACAAAGAAAATGATGGTTTTTGTTGAAGACACAGGAGCATATTCAGTGACATTAATTATGCCAGGTATGCTAAGCAAACGTTTCCTAATAGAAGCTAATGAAGTTTCTTAAATGTTGAAATGCTGGGGAAAAAGGGAGGGAAAATAAAAGATGATGTGAATATTTAAGCAGCCCTCTCCCGTGAAGCACGATCCACATTGTGCTGTCTGTTTGGTGAGGCACAAATGAAGTTATCTCCTGCTCCTCCCATTGAAAATTGAGCCCGTCAGCAAATTACTTATCCATATTTTAATCTTAGTGAGGAAAGTTGATCTGCTCAGTCGGTTTTCAGTCGAGAAATAGTCAGCAGCCAGGAATGGTAGACTGTCTCTCGGAGACCTCAGGAATCTGCTGCAAGAATCTGCAATGAGCAGAAATGGCCCGTTGCAGACTCTGAGGTGGGTCACGCACGAGAAAAGACAAGTGAGCAGAACTGGGCCTGGTGGAGGCCAGCGGAGTCAGTTCCTTTCCTAAGACAAAATGTTACACTCATTTTTGGAAAGACTGAGTAAGGGTAAACATGCTTCTTGGGCAAGTTTGTTCTATGGTTTTGGATTTGTGAAGAAAATAGGTTTGCTTTGGCAGGTCTGCCAAGTCTGTTGTGGTCTTGTGTGCATCAGGATGAAATGGATTTACAGCCAAGGCTTGTAACTCTTCATTTCTTAAGTATCACCAACAACCTTAGCTGTGGACGCTGGCTTGGGATAGCCAGACAGCCTGGCTTTGAAACAGGATCCTGGGTAACTCCCAAATTAGATAAGGGAACGAGAGCATCAGTATGCAACAGAAACTGCTTTATTACAGTCAGATAAATGTCAACTTTTCGCAAGTCTTTTTTTCTGTGCACAAATTCTGCAATAAATCTTCAAGAAACCATCTCGGGGTACTTCATTTCCTGACCAGATGTGTGGCGTCAGGAATTTTCTTTTGGATCTCTTTTCCCAGCTGGAGGAGACTATCAACTCCTTGGGTCAAGGTCTTGACCTTCCATAGGGTGTTTTTTTCAGGATCATACTCATGGATTTTTACAATGTGAAGAAATCTCAGTGGTGATCCAGTAAGTCAGCAATTTAAGTTTTAGAGACGAGGAAAGAAGAGTGGAGGTGTTATCCTAGTTGTCTGGGTCTAAAGCTTGCAGGTGGAGATCTTTGAAATTACCATTTTTGTATGTGAAAACAAGTCCAATATTCGAAGTTTGGGGTATAGTTCAACCTAAATGTTCAGTGATTGAACCAGGAGCAGTAGGTGACATAGAGTATATGACACACTCTGTCACTTTTCTTGGAGTGTATGACACATTCTGTCACCTCTAGACAGTGTTCTCAATCTAGAATATTTGCATTAACACAGATATAACATTAATACTTATTGATAGATTAACTGGAATCTCAGAAACCTCCTGAGTATTACTACTGAAGTATTAGTTCACTTTCTGTTACTATGATAAAATACCAAAGGCTGGATTCTTTATATTAAAAAAATAGGTTTAACTGGCTCAAAGGCTTGGAAGTTGAAAGTCCAATGTGGGCTACTTTATCTGTTTAGCCTCTGGTATGAACCCCATTGGCTTCATCACAAGATGGCGGACAGCATCATGGTGGGACCACATGCAAGAGGGAGATGACGTGGTGAGACAGAAATCAGAGAGCTCTTGAGATGAGGCTTACTCTGTTTATAACAACATATAATTTTTAAGAAAATGAAATAGAAACCACGACAAAAGAACACGGCACTAAGAGAGAAGAACCAGATGACTGGAACATAAATTTTGAAAAATTCTCAAAATGGGAAAATAAATACAGTGATTGGGACTCTATGAATGTAGACGAAATATAATGGCTAACTTTTCTGACATGGGTAAAAATGGTCCTGTCTTTGGCACAGGTGATTTTCTTCATAACACTGTATGGCATATCTAAGATAATCCAGTGTGGGGTGATCTGAAGAACTAGGAAACCAGAAAATCGAGTCTGCTCTCTGTGTTCTTTCAAAGGTCATGTTCTTCCTAGGGTTTCCTTGGTACTCTGGGAGATGGGAAAATGTACTGCGATTAAGGATTATTAATTCACCTTGCCAGAGAGGGATGCAGAAGTCCCACTCCTGGGATTTGTGCAGCTCTTAGGAAACTAGTTATGCTCATCCATGCAAAGAGCATCCAGGACTCTCTTGGTCTGTTCGGAAACACTGCGAATGTTAGAACTCATTGAGGGAAATGCATTGGCACATTCCCCATTTGTCCTACTTAGAATTTATATTTATTTTACAGCATCAAAACTAAACAGTTGGATGCACCCCAGGAACAGTAAAATGATATACATATAATTCAAGGGATGTAATAGCTTAAAGGACACACCAAACAAGATCAAAGCTAATCAGTCACAGGAATAGTCACTGAAAATACTTCATGAACATGGGGGTGTATGCTCCCCAAATTAGAACTTCATTAGCAAACAGTATTTGGGTATGTCACTAATAATCAAGTGATATTTCATCTCCACATGAATAAGTTTTGACTGGATATTTTAGTGAGCTTTCTTCCACTGTGACCAAATGACCTGACAAAGAACAATTTTAGGAGAGGAAAAGTAGATTTGGGGCTCATGATTTCAGAGGTTCAGTCCGTAGGTGGTGGATCCAATTGCTCTGGGCCCAAGGTGAGGCAGAACATCATGGCGGAAGGGCATGATGGAGGAAAGCAGCTCAGGACATGGTGCCAAGAGGCAGAGAGAGCTCTGCTCACCAGGAACACAATATAAACCCCAGTGATCACATCCTCCAGCCACACCCCACCTGCCCACAGTCACCACCCAGTTAGTCCATATCAGTGGATTAATCCACTGATTAGGTTACACCTCTCATAACCCCATCATTTCACCTCTAAACCTTCTTGCGCTGCCTTACATGTGAACTTTTGGGAGATCTCTAAACCATAACATTGGATAGATTAAAGTTTTCACATTTTGAAAATAGTACTACCAAGTGTTCGTCTCCAATTCTCCCCTATTCAGCTCAACTACAACATGACTTTCTGAGAATGGATCTTAGATGCTTGGAGTATAGAGGGTAGAAATGACCCTTTTACCAGTGGTATCTTCATTCTGTTTGATCTCAGTTAGCACAGGGGGCTGGAGAGAGTGGGTGTGTAGGTCCGGAGTAGCACCGTGGCTGCCGTATTCACATAGGACCGTACTCTTCTGCTTCAGGAACCTCCTGCTGGGATTCATCACCTGGATTCTCATCAGAAAGCCTCTGCACAGTCAGAACCAGCACATCAGCGACAGCGCCTAAGGACTCCTTGCCATTTCTAATGACGTGTCCTTCCCCGCAAGAGTATGCTTCAGGCAAAACCCCAAGACTTGGCTTTTCTTCCTTTCCTGGTTCAAGTGGTGGGAAGACAAGGAACTGTATTATAATTGCAGAAATTAGCCAATTTGTAAATCAGTCAAAACACAAAAATGTAATACAGAAGGGGGATTATACCTACCAGATCAAAATGAGGTGATACCACATCTTTTGGGTACATTCGCCAACCCGAAACTGCCCAGTGAGGAGGAAATTTAGAAGTTACTTCATCTCGCGTATGACAATGTTTTAGGTCAAAACCTCAGGACCCAAGTACATAGAGAAGAGGAACTCTCCTCTTGTCCCCCGACCTGTCCCTGCTTGAGAAAACACAAGTATCCAGGTTCCCCACCCCAACCTCCATCAGAGGCAGAACGCAGAGGGTTTAGGGAACAGAACTTCCCAAGTCTGTCCTTCAAGGTCCCAGCAGCAGCAAAACCCTATGAAGATCCTCAGGAGACAGCCAGAGAGATGATTCTACAATGAGAAGCTTATTTTAAAAGAATAACCATTTTTACAAATAAAGCGTGGTGGGCCTTAGGAAATTCATGGAATTCTGCCTTCAGAGTCGCTCCTCGCCCGAGCATGGCTGTTTTAAATGACTTGTGAGGCGCCAAGAGTAGCTCCAGGGGCATTTATCTTACAGCTTTTGGGTTCTTTTCCTCACACTCCTGAGGATAACCTACATGTCAGGTTGAGATAGGAGGTTAATAGATTTTAAAGTCTGCTGGCTAAATGTGACAACTCGGAGTGCTGAAACTCACTTTTGACAGCTTATGCAAGCATGAGCTCAAGAAAAAAAAAAGAAAAAAAGGAAAGAAAAGCATTTTTCTGAGAATATTAAAGAAAGAGAAGGTGCTCACACTATAATAGAGACTCTCCTGATATGATCTTTCCGTCCTTCAAAGCCAGCACACCTTGGCCACGACCCACACTGGATGTAAGTTCCACCTCTCGACTATGATCGGTAAGCTCACTGAAGGCTCGGTCTCTAAATGCCCTTCCTTTGGCAAAACAGGTTCGCAGCAAGAGGCAGTTGCTACTTTTCTCTTTGGTCTTCACGAGTTTCACCAGCAACACAAGAGGCATCTTGATTCAAAGCTACTTTCCTACCCGCAGGGAGCAGGTGAATCTTCAAGCTTGCAAAATGCACTGGAAACTGTAGCCGAAGGTTCTGGAAAGACGGCAACTTTTGGAGAGAAATTATAAAATCAAATTCTGCCAACAAGCTACCTTGTTTAAAATAATTTAAAATGTTACCAGAGCAAGTTACTTTTCAAATTCAACATTTACCTGTTAAAGTGAAAAATAAGAAAACTTTTTATCATTCTCTCTTAGGGTTCAATGCCTAGAACCTGCCTTTTTCTTTTTCTTTTTTTATTTTTTTTGGCATAAGCAATAATTGGTTTTGTTTGGCAATTCTTTGGTTGGTCTGTTAGAGTATACTTCTTCCAACTCTCTGGGAATAGTTACATTCATGTGGCATTTTTGGTGGTCAAAGATTTATACCTAAAGTAGATTTCAATGCTCATAGAATCTGTTTCATTTACTAAATTCAAACAAAGAACCCAAAAATGGTAATTCTAGAGAAGAAGTTTCAGGAGATGGTAAATTCAGTGACTAAAAAATAACAGGGTTGCTGTCCCCAGTACTCTGGACGTTTCCCTCCTGGTGACAATAAGGCTGCTGACATTCCATATGTCACATGTTCAAATTTTATCATCAAACACCAGGTGAAAGCAAGGAGGGTTTCTTCTTGATTGTTTCTTTCTTCATCAGGGAAGATAAAATGCTTTTAGGAATTGTGTTCTGCCTCTATTGACATGCTCCTTGATTTCAACTCAGATCCCATTAATTAACAGGATTACATTACTTCCATGTCCTACTGTCAAGAAAGACAGAGAAGAGAGGCAACCGACATTTTTTTCAAAGTCTGTTTCAGATACCTGATTGGCTTTTCTCTAGAGTACTGACCGCCTTTGGTAGGTAGAATGATGACAGTTCCCCGCCCCTATAGATGCTCACATGCTATTCCCTGGGGTCTGTGAAGGTCACCTAGCATGGCAAAAGGGTGTTTGCTGATGGAATTAATCCAAGGATCTTGAGACTGGGAGACAATCTTGAATCATCTGTGAGGGCCCAGTGCCACCATCGGAGTATTAAAAAGAGAAGCAGGAAGTCAGAGTTAGGGAAGGAGATCTGATGATAACAGGGTTCTGTCTGCTGGTCTTCAAGCCCCAGGGTGCAGGAGGCTGGGTGAGCCTCCCCCGCAGAGCCTCCCACAAGGAGCACAGCCTCGTCTGCATCTGACTTCAGCCCAGTGACATTCATTTGGGACTTGGGACTCCACAATTGTACAAGAATATGTCAGTGTTTCTGCAACTGAGACTTTCGTAATTTCATGGAACGGCCACAGGAAACCAATATGTCAACATCTCAAGCATTTTATTTATTTTCTTATTATCTGTTTTCAACTTCTAGTGTGTGGGACCTGGTGGGTCAAGAATTTGGACTACCATTTTTTTTTTCCCACTGTGATCCCAATGGTTAGGATATGGTTTGGTATAAAGCAGACTGTTTATAAATATTTATCCAGTGGGTTCCATGGTGAGAGGCATCCTGGCAACATGATTTCCAGGTCACTTAGTAGTTCTTTCTGCTTGCGTTATGATTACATTGCAGTCTCAGAATCACTCCTTCTCAGTGGGGCTGAATGAATTTTGCATCTTGGTAACTATCAACTGCTCAATATGTAGGTTAAATTAATTTCTAAGTTTTCTCTTGCTTAACCAGCTGGATACTATGTAATATTTTGGTCAACAATGAACAGGATATAGCAGAGGTCCCATAAAATCATATCACCTGGTCATGCAGTACAGACAGATTAAGGATCACCAAGAAAATTCTCCATGATCTTATTTTAAAACCCTTCACCACTGGTCTTGCATAGAGGATTCCAGCTGCGTGTGCTTGTCTCTGACTGGCTTCCTACCCAGGCTCATTGGCTTTGTAAAGGGGATACCACCTCCCTTTTTTCTTGGAGCCCTGGTGAATCTAAACCCTTCCTTACTGAATTTGCAATGAAGCGGGTAATTTCCTTCTTCGGGAGCAGATTCTGGATGTTTTGTGAGATGAACTCTTGCTCTGAATGGCTCTGTGCCTTTAAATAAGAACCAAGAAAACACATTTCACCACCAATAGAACCAAACCTCAGGCAGTTCCTTTGAAGGGCAATTTTCTTCACAAGCAAGGCACTTTCTGACTCTGTGTTTGCTTCTTTCTCTCTCCCCTCCAGTTCATTATCCTCGCCTCCCACTGCAGTTCCACAGATTTGAGTTAAAATTTTGATTTAAAATACAGCTAGCAACCATGTGAGAAACATTCCACCTACTGCAGGGATCCTTAGTAGCCTTCAGACAATGTTGCCATTTCTATTATTATTTACTGAACTTAGCTGTGTGGTTCCACGGACTGGCTTCCAGCTATCCTCTACCATCTCTCTGTCGTAGTTCCTGCTGGGGAAATTCAGTTTTGCTTCATTCTTCAGATCCAGACCAGTGAAGACTGCAAAATCTTGATGCGTCTCATCTCCAGCAGAAAGATGGCCAGCCCTGCTCAGCTCCTGCCTGGTTGACCAGATGTCCTAGAGGAAGGTTTAACCCAGTCTTTGGTTTAAACCTGGTCTTTGGGTTTAAACCCCTCAGGACCACATCGAGTAAGGTGCACCCATTCACACACCTAACAATCAATGATCCCCGTGCCCGAACAGCACGGAGCTCCTTCTGGAACATGAGCTGGATGTCTGCAGGAAGCTGCTCAAGAAGTCTCCATTCCCCACCAAGCTGAACTCAGCAAGGACATCTTGCCCAGCCCTGGCTCCCTCTGTTTCATTTCTAATACAGGGTCAGCTGTTGAGAACGTGCCAGGGTGGATAATTCACGAGTTTTGGAAGTGTATGCTGGGCTGTGACCCCCTAGAATAATTTTATTATCTTCATATTTCATTTTGGAGAGATTCAGAGGAGAACTAGGCTCCAGGACAACTGAGAGAGTGCTTCCATTTGGGATTTTAATTAGCTTCGATGTGATTTATGGGGATGTACTAAAGAGTTTATCCATAAGCAATGCTGTGATTGAACTTAGCAAAGCACCACACGAAAACAGCCGTATCTCATGCCAAGTGGACATATGTGCTGCTTTTCAGTTTTCATTATCCTTTTCAAAAACTGATAACTAAAGTGCAAAAGCAGGACAGAGAACCCCTCCAGACCACCTCAGACTCTGCAGTTACAGAAATGATGGGCATATAACAAATGAATGTTATGATTATGGGCTCTCTTTAAATCAAGTAAAGTGATCAGCAAGAATTATTTGGAGCTGGAATGAGCTTGGGATTCCAAACCATTAGCTGAAGTCAAAATAGCTAATGACTTGATGATTTCCCTAGCATTATGTTATGGATTGAATTGCACATCCCAGATTTATATGTCAGAATCCTAACCCCCAAGTACATCAATATGTGACCTGGTTTGGAGATAGAGTCTTTTAGAGATACTCAAGTTAAAATGAAGTCATTTGGGTGGACCTTAATCCAATGTGATTGCAATCCCATACAAAAAGGGAAAACCCAAAGAATTAGACACATGCAGAGGGAGGATGCATGAAAAGATCTATAGAGGAAAAGGTCATCTACAAGACAAGGAGAGAGGCCTGGGACAGATTATTCCCTCACAGCCCTCAGAATGGACCCCGTCTAGACTCCTGCAAAGTGAAACAGTCAATTTCTGATGTTAATGTGTGACTTAATGTGTGGTTGTTTGTTACAGAAGCAACTGCATACTAATACACTGTAAAAAAAATTCTCTCTTTATCAGGGACAGTTGGCTAAACCATGGATTAACTGTGACTTTCCTTCCTATGACTGAACTCTTTCTCTATATATCATTTATCTATCTGTGTATCTATCTATCCATCCATCCATCCATCCATTATAGTTTACAAATATACAAAGCTTACAAAGGTGTGCCCCCCAAAAGTTCATGTGTGAGACAATGTAAGAATGTTCAGAAGTGAAATGATCAGGTTATGGGAACCTTAACCTAATCAGTGGATTAATCCACTTGAATGCACTAACTGAGTGGTGACTGTAGGCAGGTAGTTGGAGGAGGTAGGTCACTGGCCTGTGCCTTTGGGGTTTATATCCTGTCCCTGGTGAGCAGAGCTCTCTCCGCTTCCTGGTGCCTTGTCCTGAGCTGCTTTCCTCCTCTACACCCTTCCACCATGAGGTTCTGCCTCACCTTGGGCCAGAGCAATTGAATCCACTTCCTATGGACGAGACCTCTGAATTATGAACTCCCAAGTAAACTTTTAGTCCTCTAAGTTGCTCTTGTCAAGTGTTTTGGTCACAGTGAGGAAAGACTGACTAAAACTATAGCTCTATTGGATGACAAATAAATAGGTGAATGCTAATTTTATCAGTTATCTATTGCTGCTTAATGACTTGCCTCCAAACCTAACAGCACAAAACCTCATGCATTTATCTTCTAATCATTATCAGCTACTCTGTGTACATTGTCACCTCACCATTTCCATGGGTCAGGACTGCTGGTGCCGTTTGGCTGTGTCCTCTGCCTCCAGGTCTCTCACCAGCTGCAATCACAGGCAAGTGTCAATCTGGATCACATGGTTATGACTGGATCCAGTTCCTTTTCTCCTAGTGTCTGTTTCTGCCGTGGAAAATCGACCATTAGTCTGTGACTCCTTCAAATCACAATCTTTCATTTTCTTTCTGCTTATAAGATTTTATGATTTGTCTGTGCATTCTTTCTTTTTCTCTTTTGGTACCAGGGATTGACCCCAGGGGCACTTAACCACTGAGCCACATCCCCAGATCTTTTTTGTATTTTACTTAGAGAGGGTCTTGCTGAGTTGCTTAGAACCTTGCTTTTGCCGAGACTGGCTTTGAACTCGTGATCACTTTTTACCGTAGCCTGTTATATTTAATATAATAAACCTGTTTGTTCTAGATTTAGGGTCTCCCAGTTTCAACACATGAGGTTTATTTTCCAAGTCTGGTTCTTGGGTCTCTTTAATTCTCCCCATGGTGCCTGGTTTCTTGCTTGTTGGATATTTTTTTTTTTTTGTTTATTTGTGAAATTCGCTTTTCCTTAGAAAATTCTTTTTAGATTTCTGTGAGGCTTAAGAGGGAGGCGTGCTCCATAGAGAGGAATCAGATGTGTTCTGTCAGATACATGGGACCAAGTTTTGCTGCACAAAATGCCCGTGACCTTCTGCAGTAAGTGTGGAAATCAAGAGTGTCATTTGGAAATTTTTATAGTAACTTGGCTTTGCTACAGCATCAATCTGAAATGTTTATCTGTCTTTTCCCCCATAGCATTTTTTGAGTAATTCATTTTATCTCAGTTTTCCAAAGTTTGTACAGATTGAAAATGAAACAAGAGCCCAGCTCTTCATTCGGATAACTTTACAGGTTATTTTCCGAGCTACATGATGGCTTAATGTGCTTTAGAATTCCCAGGAGATGTGAATTTGAGCTGTAACTCCATGTGTATCAGTTTGCATTAGAACTTTTCAATGTATATTCCCTTAACTGCTTTTCTCTGGGCCTTAGGAAATGTCCCCGTATTTGCTTTGCGGTGCAGTTTTTGAAGTGAGTTCATTTTTCCTCAGACTTACACTGAGGGTGTGACTCTTTGAAGCTTCAGATTTGAAGGAGAGCGGTCCTCTTGGGTTTCCCAGTCTGGGTGAGTGCAGGGATTGCGATCTACCTCCTGCATCCTGTGAGGAATAAGAAACTGAATCCACCAGATTGACCAAACCTTCTGAGACACACGTCTTGGTTCTTGGCTCCATTTTGATTTGGGTCTGAAAAGTTCCTAGCTTGTCAGCCCTTTGATATTGCAAAGAAATCAATGTGCGTATATGTCTTTTAACAAACGAAGGGTGTAGGAATCAGTCAGGTTCCCTGACCGAAGTGGCAGATTGTGACTCCCAAGCCCAGTTCCAGAGCACTCCTTCTCCCCCTAAATGGATGGCATTCTCTGGGTGTGTCTTCCTCCAGATAATTAATTCAGGTACAGAAACATTGCAAAAATCATGCAATCGGTAACACACACTGCTAGAAGGTATCTGAAACATGGGCATACTCACACATTGCTGATGATAGTATGAATGTTTATAGCCCCTCTGTTGATTAAAAATTATATATGTTTATGGTGCACCGTGTGCTGTTTGGACATTCTTGGTGATATGGTTACTCTCTTTCATAAAATTTCATCGCCTACCTTAGTTACCCTTTGTGTGTGTGTATGTGTGTGTGCGTGTGTGTGTGTGTGGTAAGAGCACCTAAAAGTCAGTGGTTACCAGGAGAGGGGGAAGGGGAGAATTGGGGAGATGGAGGGTAAAGGATGCAAAGGTACAGTTATGCATGAGGAATTAAGGCAGGGGTCAGCACAACATGAGGGGCATTCCTACTGTCCCCTGCACCTGTCTTCGTAGCACTTTTTGGATGCTAACATGTTAGGAACTGTTAAATTGTTAAATATGTACTCTCTTTGAGCCGTCTATTCTGTCTCTGGAATTCTCTTCCATGGAAATAAATCTGAGCACATAGGGAACATTGTCCCCAAATATGTGCTGAGCATTGTTCACGGTGACGAGAAAGAGGAAACACAATTGAAGCCTGTTCCTGGAGGAGTCAGTGAGGAAATGAAATCCAGGGGCAACCTGTTCTTTTTGCAGCCACTGGGTGCATTTGAGGATAGCAGTTCAGGTGCAGGGATCCCCACAGCAGACTGCCAAGGGAGAAAATTAAGAGGTACCAAGATGTGTGCAGTATTCTATTTTTATGAAGCCATACAAAATTCTCGGTGTTTGTGTGTGTGTGTGTGTGTGTGTGTGTGTGTGTGTGTGTAGGTATGATTAAATGTAAAAAATGAATATGGACAGACACATTGTTCACAGATACAGAATTTGTGTAAGAAAGCCTTATAGTTGTTCATAAGGGAGGGATTTGGATCTATAATGGGGAGAAGAGATGAACAATATGGGTGGAAGAAACACACACACACACACACACAGAGACTCCTGCAACAATGACCTAATATAAGATAACCACATTTGGGCATTATGTAAAATTATATGTGCACATGCTTAAGAAACTTTAAAATTAAATAAGCTGACAGGAAAGCAATTTTTTTTTATTGTAAACAAATGGGATACATGTTGTTTCTCTGTACATGGCATAAAGGCATACCATTTGTGTAATCATAAATTTCCATAGGGTAATGTTGTTTGATTCATTCTGTTATTTTTTCCCTTCCCTCCCACCCCTCCCACCCCTCTTTTCCCTCTATACAGTCCTTTCTTCCTCCATTCTTGCCCCCCTCCCTAACCCTAACTCTAACCCTAACACTAACCCCTCCCACCCCCCATTATGTGTCATCATCCACTTATTAGCAATATCATTCGTCCTTTGGTTTTTTGAGATTGGCTTATCTCACTTAGCATGATAAGGAAAGCAATTCTTTAAGAAGCTGTCTCCCGCCTCATGGCCTTTTGGGTGGTGTGATGAAGGTGGGCTATCTGGGATCCTCCTGTGGAACTTGGTCAAGCTCCCTTCTTCCTTTCCACTCTTGATCCTGGAAATAGCAGAAGAAACCTCCAATGCCTGGTCCTTCCCCTGGGGAGGCCCCGAAGCACTTTGTGAGTATTAATATTAGCCATGGGTAGTGCATATATTTGCAAACTCATTGCAAAGGATTAAGGTGCTACCTCATGCACTCAATAAGCACATTTTGAGTGCCAACTGTTTGCTTCTAGCTGATTGGTCCAGCTGGGTCCAGGGCTAGGGTGACCAGGGTGAGGTACTAACTTTTGGCATCTCCTTGAATTTGGCACCCTGAACACTTTCTTATAGGTGTGGCCCTATAAGATCCTGCATATTGAAATATTTTTCTTTGAGATGACTGGGTACACATTATTTGGGAGAGCTGATGTCACAGTTTTTCAGAAATACAATTCTCTCCTCTTTTAAAATTTTACATCCTCTTATCTCCAAAATGATAATTTGTTTCATGCTATCTCATTCTTTTATCATAGAAAGATAAATTTTACAACTGAGAATTATTTTCCAGAAGAGATGAACTACAGAAATAATAAGAGATTTCCATATATGCTTCTGGAAACAAAGTCACGTTATCTGCAATTAACTAACAGTGAGCTTTTCTTTTCTTTTTAAACCATATCATCAGTGATTTAGAGCTTTCAACCCATCTTTCCATGATAGGCAGTGTGGATTTGCTCTGGGGAAACAAATTGAGAAAAGAATTTGTTCAATTTTATGATAAAAACCATGTTTACATGAAAGAGAAAAAAGTCGTGTATCCAGACACACTGTGGCAAGGCTGAGGAATTCCTGCAGTTGGGTTACATGCTTCATTTTCTCCAAGCCCTGATTTAGCATCAATTGCTGTAGAAGCAAAACAGCAGGTTACAGAGGTTTTCAAAGGATTTCAAAGCCTGAGGGAAAATATACATTTCCTGGTAAATATAGACATCTATATACTTACTCTAACCCTGAAGAAAGAAATCTTGGAAGGGTATTTTTAGCAATTTCTGGAAACCCATTTCCCCCCAATCACAAAGTAACTCCTATTGGAAAATTCATAATTTTTAAAATTTTTTGCTCCCCCAAATAAATAAGAAGTTACCATAAAACCAGTGTGGTCAAAAGTCCTTTAAGCACTTGAATAAACTAAAGCTCTCATCATTCATTTGTCTAAATGTTTAAAGATGCTACTTTATAACCTCATCACATTTTTTACTTGGGATTTTATGGTGCTATCCTCAATCACTGTGCTATGGTCTATGCACAGAATGTGAGTTTCCTCCAAAAACTTGCAGTAGTTTATTCATAAGCCCTACAAGAAAGTGTCCAGAAATGGAGGTGGATAAGAAAGTGATCACTGTGAAGGCATTTGAAAATGGAACAGGAGGGGAAAATCACTAGATCATGGAGAAAATGGATTAGGCTGATGTTATTTGTCCAATGGATTCAACTTTATGGAGACATCAGGTGGGTTAATAATAAAGAATCGAAGGCAAACATGTAGATACAAAGGGTACAGAAGAAGAGAATCAAAGAAGAGATAAACTGGGCTCTGTAAAGATCTAGACAGACTCATGAAAAAACAGCACTTGCTTGGTGTGCAGGGTAAACCATATCCATGGACATTGACTTTTTGTTCCAGCTTTTGTTAGCACATGTGTCAAAAGTCAGAGAATGACATTGAAATTTAGTTAAGTTGTGATCACACTGCCTCCCTAATTCTGAATTGGATGAAAAGATTCTCTTACCCAAGATGCTAAACAAATTAAGGATATTGGCAGTGTGATAATAGTGCTGTTGGACCAAAGAGGAAGAAGTTAATGGATGAGGTGACTTTTGGCAGAAAAGAGAGAGGCGGGACAGAAATCTGGGTGAATGGCTGATGGAGGGAATTTATGAATGACTGGCGAAATGCTGGTCACATCAGAACAAGTTGTTTTAGGGGTAAAAACCATGCAGAATGCTGTAAAATCAGTGTCACCAACAGTTGGCCCTGAGATGAGAAGTTCAAGGGTCTCCTCTGAGGTCATGTGGTTTGCTATGAGGTAATGTCAGACATCATGAATCATCAGATCTTGAGCTACGTCACGTAAATTGTGGTGCCATCCATTTCTACATCCTCGCAGAAGTCAAATTCCTTCCAAGAGCCCACAAAGCCCTGTGTGTTCTGCCTTGCTGGGCTAAGTTAGACTCTAATGATCTCCACCTCCTGGTATTCATAACCTGGTGTGAGCCCGTCACTTTGAGGGTGGCCTGTCACTCACTTCTAAAACTTGAAAAGTAGCAAAGGGGATGAGATATCACTGCCATGACTGGGTCTCCAAAAGACTGTGACTCCACCTTGTTAGAAGACCCTTCTTCATTGGCTTTGATAAAGCTTCCATGCTGACAGTCCCATATGGTAAGGTTCTGAGGATGGCTTTTGCTTCAGAGTCAGCGAGGACTGAGGGCATTAGTCCAGCAACCCTTGAGGAACCATGTCCTACCACCAGTCCTATGGCTGACCCTGGAGATGAGAGGACTCTGAATCGGAAGATGCAGTCAAGCCTTGTCCAGACTCAGTCCACAGAGACCTTGAGGCTTCAATGTGTGCTGTTGTATGCCACTAAGATTCTGGCCACTTGTTACACAGCACGAGCTAACTAATGTAATGCCAAACTCTTCGACAACTCTTAATATCTCTCTCCTGAGCTCTCTGTTGCAGCCGCTAGCTTCCTCTGAGCTTCCCCCCAAATCCTTTATGATCTGTGAGGCCCTCCAGGTTATCCTTTTTATAATTTCTTACATTCTTATTCTGTATCCTTATTATTATTTCTCTATTCTGCTTTATTTTATTTATCGCACATAGCACATTCTACATATTCAATATTTTTTATAATAGCACGGCACTAATAGGCCCAAAATGATAGGGCGAGTTGACATTTCCATTGTAGCCTTGTGGGAGGAGTTAGGTCCTCCCTGGCTACATTCAGTTCAACGACAGGCGACCATCTTCCCCGGACCTCTCCCTCTGCTTTCCCTTTTCAGCAACTTTTTCCTGTTCTCATTCTTCCTCATTTCCTTGGATTTCTAGTTTGCAGTTTGGGATTTCAGTACACTTCTTTGAAAGACTTTGGATGCTTTTTTATTCTCTGCATGCATGAGCTTAGATTTCTTACTTTCCCTTCACTATTGGTTCATGGGGGATAGGATTTGGATAAGAAAGTCTTACAGCTTTTTCCTTTTGGCTATGATAATTTAACAGATAGCTGGCTGAGAAGGTATGAATGGTGGACACACCAATGTTCAAATTGTGCACTGTGTCTTCATAGCTGCAAGACTCTAGGTATTCACATTATCTCTTGTTGTGCATGTATCGATGATAATACTATCATTGTTAGCATTCTAATATGTTTCCTGGTGAATAATTTGGACAGGAGCCAAAGGAACACACATGAGGTTGAGCATGTCATCTTCCCAGGAATAAGAAAAATGGGATTAGAGAGAAAATGAAATAAAGGAAAACTGGTGTTTGAAAGAAAGAGCCCTGTTGAGTGGATCTTCCATTTCCCATCTGGGCTGTGGCTACTCTGTTGAAGGTCATCGATCAGAGCTGTTGGAGCGAAGGTGTTTCTCTGGCTTTTGTTGTTCCATTCATTACCCAGCCCTGCCCCTTTCCCTAGTGTACACTTCATCAATATTTGCCTGTTTGTAGAGAGTTTCTTTTCCCATTCCTCTGTGTGGCTCCTGTAGACACTCCAGACATCCTGTGACCATCAACTGCCAACGTACCTTTTCAGCCACATAAACTGAAATTGCATTCGAGTTGTATGGCAGGCAGCTTCTGATTTCTAGCAATCTGCAAGAGTCTTAACTATTCATTGGCATTTGTGGAATGTGTGGTGTGAACTTTAATTATCTTTCCATTATGATGCCATGTTAGGCAGGACCTTCTTGAAACTCTGAGTGATCTTTTCCAAATGCACGAGTAATTAATTTTCTCCAACTGTGGAAGACTGGACAAGAAATAGAGGCTGTGATATTGGCAGGAAACCTGGCTCTGGAGCTAGAAAACTCTGGGTTTGGATTTGTAACTCTGCCCATACACTATGATCATGGCCAAGCTGCTTAATCCTACAGAAGATAAAATGCTACATCTTAAAAAATGTAAATGATCATTCCTACCTTTTGCGATAGCTATGAAACTAAGAAATAATGACTTTTTATGATAGCTGTAAGATCAGAGATAATATAAACAAAGCTCCTCACACAATTCATTGTATAAAATAATCAATAATGGCAAGAGGTATTTCAAAAAGAAAATATGAGTGAAATGTAATATAAATTTTACTACTGGGTGGGTGAGAAAATTTCTTGATTTCTTAAATTGGAATAGTGCAATGGACTCATTAAAGATTAAATTGAAAGCAACTTTTAAATTCATGCTAATGAGATAGCGTGGAACATAAGGTAGGAGAGCATAAATAACTATAATTGCCCGTTAATTCTAATTCATGTTAACCAGTAATCAGTGGTCTTGCAAATAGGTTTTTGCTCACTAATAAGAGTGGCAAAACTTTGATACTTCTGTTCCCATTCTGGATTCAACTTTCGATAAATCCCTTGGAGCAGAACCTCAGCCCCCAAAGAGAGTCGGAGTTTCCTGATGGTATAGTCACCAGTCATGAGCAGAGGGCTTTTTGGTAGGTGAACAGCAGGTCATTCTTCCACCACGCAAGGAGCAGCTTTGCAGAAAATGACTTCAGGTCCCTGAGTTTTAATTTTGCCATCTGTGTAATGAGAAGGTTTGGTGCTCTTGACCTCAGAGGTCATTTCTTAGCTCCAATGTTCTATAATTCCCAAACTCTTCCACAGTGTTTTAGTCAGCTTTTCTTCATGGCTGTGACCAAAAAAAAAAAAAGAAAGAAAAAAAAAATCTGACAAGAACTACTCAGAGGAGGAGAAGTTTATTCTGGCTCACCATTTCAGAGGTTCAGTCCGTGGTTGGCCAATTCCATTACCCTGGGCCGGAAGTGAAGCAGAACATCATGGTGGGGGAACCTGGAGGAGGAACACAGCTCAGGACATGGTAACCAGGAAGGAAAATTATAAACCAGAAAGACATGTCTCCAGCAATCTACCTCTTCTAGCCATACCCCACCTGCCTACTGTTACCACCCAGTTAATCCACACCAGTGGATTAATCCATACCAGTGGATTACAGGTCATACAGCTGTCATAATCTGATCATTTCACCTCTGAAAATTCTTGCCTTGTCTCACTCATGAACCTTTGGCGGACACCTCGTATGTAAACCATAATCCATAGCTAGAATCAGAAGGGTTGGGTTTTCCTTCACAAATAGCTATTTGAATGACTCACATCAAATTTAATTTGTGTTCCTCCACGACAAGGGAACGAGTTTGTTCTTCCTTCTGTCCGCCTCAGCATCTTTTTCAGTACTGGTAATGTACAGGTGCTTAATGATAAGGACAAGGGAGGGACCAAAGTATGTAATTCAGTATTAACTAGAAGGGAAGGGAGTGAAATATGTTCCTAGCATTGGGATTTCAATGCCTTGCATGTAAAGATTCCTTGCTGAATTTGAGGCAGAATGAGTTTCAGTCTCCGTTCTGTGCTGTCCGCTTCATCCACAGCTGTGCCTTGAGGCAGCACATTCCAGGCATGATGTGACAGTGTGGCCACTAGCCAACCAGCCCTTTCATCTATGATCTCATGCTTGGAAGGAGATTTGTTTGAATTTTATTCCTCCCATGGAAGATTTTTTAAAAAGGCGAGCATACAACAACACGTCTTCTTATCAGTTCATCTCTTCCAGTCAAAACCCTGAAGCCATGTCTTTTGGTACACACCCTGTGACTTCAAGTCCTGCTTTCTCAGGGCTCAATGCTAGAGGGGAATTCGACGATCATTTTCCAATTCATTTTCAAAAATGTCTACCACTACGTAAAACACAAAGCCCAGCCATGGTCATGAAGCTGTATTCAAGGGTCCAACTTCATCCAGGCACCTGCTGTCTACACTGCTAAATAACAATTCAGAAAATAGAGCCGGGCATGGGGGGGCACACCTGTGATGCCAGTGGCTTGGGAGGCTGAGGCGGGAGGATGGTGAGTTCAAAGCCAGCCTCAGCAATTTAGTGGGGCCCTAAGCAATTCAGTGAGACCCTGTCTCTAAATAAAATATTAAAAAAAGGGCTGGGGAAGTGGCTTAATGATTAAGTGCCCCTGAGTTCAATGCCCAGTACGAAAAAAAAAAAAAAAAAAAAAAAAAGAGAAAGAAAATAAAGCAACCTCTGCAATGTATTGAAGCTTGTTTTGCAGTGGAAAGTAATTGGTCATGGTAGATTCTCATCCGTCAGCCCTCAGACACACAACCTCTGCAGAAAAGTTAGAAAACAATTAGAAAAATGCTATCACCTCCTTTTCACAGAAGCTGTCCAAGAGATGCTGTGGAGCGCACATTTGTCTCCCAGAATATCTGACCTATTTAACAACCCATCTCCGGCTGCTATTTCACCGGATAGCTGCAATTATTCAGCAAATACGTATTCATTGCATAGTGTTTTTTGACTAAAGCCACGCTAGGATTAATTTCCTCATCATGTGAGATGGTTTAAAATACTGTTGGCCACGGCAGATTCATTACTTGATTAGCGTTTAGATCAGTCATTCCCCATGGCTGGTTGGTCTTTACCCTCATTTTCAAAAGGAAACAAAGAGTTCTCTCTACACTGTCCTCCCCGCTCCCTGCCTTCTTTAAGATCTCTGTTCTGGCAGCTGCTGAATCCATATGGCCGCAGCTCCTGACCCCTGCAGCTGCTGGCTGGCTCTTCTGTCCCCAAAGCTCAGCACTGTGAACTTAATCCAAGAGCTCCATGGTCTCCATAGCAACCGGGGCAGCCTCGAATGCCTTGTCACTGAGGCCACAGGGGCAGCCGCAGGCCCTGGCATTTCCTTTTGGAAAGTGACACTGTAGACATACACATTCTTTAACAGATATGTGCTGCCAAAACCTGTTACTCTAGATTCCTGGGAAGTCAAGGGGAAATTTGGCACATCAGGAGCACTTGGTTTTGAGAGACACTGGAAGAAGAATGGTGGTGAATTGGATGTCTCCATTCTCCCTACAGTTTCTCTGCAGTCTAAGCTGATACCGAGGATGAGCAAGGTCTCCTGGCAATGGCTATGCCTGATTCTACTCTGCTCACTCTCTAGCTACTGCAGATGGACCTCACAGCCGTGCAAGAAAAAGACTTCACCACCAAGTCTTTGTGGTTCCTGTGAATGACCAAGGCTTCCAAAGCCCCCACGTCTCTCAAGGTTTACACTTCTCTCTAAATCTCCAACCATGGTTTGTGTCTGGTATGGAAGTTTCCGACCTTTCCTACTTTTGAAGTTAGTGGAGAGTTGTGATAATGAGATCTCACACTGAACTTCCAGTTAAGTTAGCATCAAGTGGATTTTGCCATATACAATGTACCTAACTTGAGAGAGGCTCTCAGCTGGACCACATTCAGTTGCATTACACCTGTGCCATGGCCAGAGATCTGATCTGGTCATGCCAACAGTTTCTGGGTGCACCATATACCCTAGGGTCCCCTCAGGCTGCTATTTGCAATCCTCTAACTTCATCCACTCTGGGAACTGATGCCCCATGGCACATGGCTGGCTGCAGAGTGGTCTGTGGTCCACATGGGTTGCCAGTTGCCCTTTGTATTCATTGACACCAGTGCCATATGATGATTAAATAGTTTGCATGTGGCACCAGGAAAGAGGATGTTAGGGTTTGGATATGTGATATCCCTCACAAGCTCATGTGTGAGGTAATGCAAGATTGTTCAGAGGTGAAATGATTAGATTATGAGAGTTGTGACTATCAGTGGATTAATCCACTTGAATGGATCAACTAGTGGTAACTGCAGACAGGAAGGGTGTGGATGGAGGAGGGTCACTGGGGTGTGCCTTTGGGGTTTATATTTGGTCCCTGGTGAACAGAGTTTTTCTGCTCCCTGGTGCCATGTCCTGAGCTGCTTTCCTCCTCCGTACCCTTCCACCATGATGTTCTGCCTCACCTTGGCCCAGAGCTATGGAGTGGGTCATCTATGAACTGAGACCTCAGAAATCATGAGTGTCAAATAAATTTTCCTCCTAAAATTGTTCTTATTGGGTCTATTGGTCACAAAAGTGAAAAAGCTAACTAATAGAGGAAGTATTAGCCTCTTTCGTAGAACCTAAAGAAAACCCCAAATTTAACAGAAAACGAGTCTTTAAAAAAAATTTCCTTTTCACAATGGGCTAAACTATTTAGAGTCATCCTTTGGATTCAGTGAACGGAGGTGCTTTAGCCGTACGTTTTGAAAACCATCCTGCATAAAGACCTTATGTACCTGTCTATCTCTCGCCTCTTTTCTCTTCATTTATTGTTGTGTGGTTACATTTAGAAGCAATTTAAGAAGATCTGCGACGAGGCAGCCAGCAAGACTGTGCTATTGATCCGCTGCCCAGGTGAGGAGCTGCTATCATACTGATGGATGGGTAATCCAGGCATTCAGAGCCATGGAGTGCCTTCTATGCTTCCACGAAATTGGGCAAAGAAGTCTGTCACAGTCCTGCTGGCTGAAAGGCAGATATAAGCTGATGAGTTGGAGAATAAGAGACGATCCTTTGATTTATAGGAAGAAAGGGCCGCCGGGTCTCTTTGAGAACACACTCAGTGTGGCTCAATTTATAAATTCAGCTTTTGGCTGGATCATTTTATTTTAAAAGCACAATGGTACTTGAAGAGTCCGTGCTAACCACTTTCTCCATGCCTGACAAGTGGGTAAAATGCGTAATAAATCCAATTGCTCATAGATGGAGAAGAATGTGCACATTATTGGTGTTTTACACTATCGCTATGCTTTAAAGTCCTCATATGCCCTGTCAAGTGAGCACGATTCATAATGTGAAGGCAGTTTAAACAAAGCATTTGGGGTGGAACTGTCGTTGAGACGTAATCTACTAAAATATGCTCAAAATGAGCAGGTACCAACACTCAGATTATAGATCCAGGATTTATATTCTAAACACAGAACCATCTGAGAGCCGCACTGGTTGCCTTCAGCCCCTCCAGAGCAGTCTGAGAAAGTATGTCAGTCATTTCCAGCCCACGCTCTTCACTCAAGAGTGAGAAACAGCCTGGCATTGGACTCTGAGAAGAACACTTTAGAATACTCAAGGGAGGGAAATGAAATATTCATTTACGTTTTTATCATTCATTACTTTAAACCATGCCTTCTCTGTAAATGTTAACATGATGATTAGTGATTCTAGTTAGCCTTTCCTTTAAAAGAGTAAAAAAAAGTCAATTTGGGATGAAGTTTAGAAACAGAGAAAAATCTATTCTTCACCCTCCTCTGTTGACTGGTTCTCTAAAGAAAGTAGAAATTGAAGAATCAGATGACCTTTGGGAGAAAATCAACTGTCAGAGTGCACACATGCAGACGGAGTTGCAGGGATATTTTACCGGGCAATGGGACGCTCAGGAAATTTTACAGTGCTATAAATGACCTTTGGGGGCATTTCTTTTGTGTGATACTTGGTAAGTCCAGGGAAAGTGTACTTTAACAGTCAACCTGAGGGTGGAAATGGATCACAGATGGCCATAGCATCCAGATGGTGAGACACCATCAGCAGAGTTGAGACCCTCAGTGGTGACCTTCGAAATGTAGCCCAGAACTTTGGTCAGGAGAGGACTGAGCCAAGGGGAGCAGATGGTCCCCGACTGGGCTCCCTGGGGATCCAGGTTGACCAGAAGGACAGGAAGCAGACTTGCTAGACCAGGCGATGGGGCTGAGCTCCCTGCAACGGACTCCAGGATGATCTGGATGAGGTGGCACATTCAGCCCTCTATACTTTATTACCTTAAAAATCCCAAATTGCTTTGCTGAGCAGACTTTGTTCTTGAACTCTACATATATACTTTGTTTTTTTTTGTTACTGGCAATCAAACTCAAATTGACTACAGGCACACTTTGGCAGGAAATTTCTACGACTTCTTTATCACGTCTAACTGAAATCTCCCACCCCTGAACAGGAGCCCCTCATTTCCTGACCCCCCGTCACTGGGGACCACCATTCTACTTTGTTTCCATGAGTTTGACTTGTCCGATAAGTCGTGTAAGTAAATCAGTGGTATTTGTGCTCCTGTGGCAGGTCTGTATCACTTAGCATGATGACTTTACGGCTTCATCCCTTCCGGCGCACATGGCAGCCTTCTTCCTAAGGCTGGTCGGTACTTTGCTGTATGGATATATAACTCGCACTCTAGCCATCCACCTGTGGACACTTAGGTTGCTTCCAGATCTTGGTTGTTGTGGAGATGCAGACAGATCTCTCCTTGAGATCCTGGCTTCCATTCTCTTGGATATATGCCCAGAAGGTGAGATTGCTGGATTATTTAATAATCCCTTTTAATTTTTTTGAGGAAACTCCATACAGTTTTCCACAGTGGCTACCCCACTTTACATTCCTACCCAGAGTGTGTGTGGCTTCTTATACTTCCATATTCGTGCCATATTCGTGCCATCTACCTGATGGTCTCCTCTCTCTGGGATGATTTGCTACAGCAACTACAACTACATCCAAATGTTAGCAGTAGGAAAGATTTTTATCCCTGTTTCTCTGTTTTTTGGGTGTTTTCTCAATTCCTATAAAATCATGCTACTCAAAAAAATGCAAATTCTTAGACGCGGTCAATTCTTGCTACAAATATTTTTACGTAGGGTACTGACGTGGCATCTACTCCTAAGGAGTAACATCGATCATCAGTTGAAGAAGGGGAGGGAACGACCACCCAGGTAATACCCGAGGATGCAGGGATGAGGAGCAAACCTGGATTTCTGGTCACGTGGCTTCTTGGAGGGACAACTGGCCTTGTGTCTCCTCGGTCTGCCTCTGCGGGTCAGTGAGGAGCTTCCACCACCCTGTTCAGCTATCCTTTGCCAGGATAGCACTGCCTGTCTATTACCAAGGAAGCCAACGCTAGGGCATGTTGCAATATTTCTGAACGTAAAAATAGCATTGGTTAATAATACCAATTAACCAATCATGGTATTTGCACACTTTCTTTATCCCTTACTAACTGGTTTTGATCTAAACCTAAGGACAGAACCAAACCCATGAATCAGGGAGCTTAATGTAATTGGGATGAGGGACCAAGATAATTTGCTGAGCAGAGCTTCAATGATAGAGGTGAACAAGGAGTAGGAACTTATAACTTGTTTCAAACCCCAGAAATTATACACCGGGCAGAGGAAGAAAAGGTGGAAGTGAAATTCAAATGGAACATACGTGGAGTTCTAGGAAAGTCCTTGTCGAGTTGCATATTTTTATTTTGTCCTTGTTTACAGACAACCTTTGGGGATCAGTAGTGCCTGTCCTGTTGCTAAGGTGGGGAGGTAATACTTGTGCATTTCTTTTTAAAAAAATTTTATTTGTTCTAATTAGTTGTCCATGACAGTGGAATGCATTTATGTATTTTGATAGCTCATACGTAAGTGGAGTGTCATCTTTCATTTTTCTGGTTGTACATGTTGCAGGATCACATGGGTCATGAAGTCACACATGCACATGAGGTCATCATGTCTGTTTCACTTTACTGTCCTTCCTACCTCATACCCCTCCCCTCCCTTCACTCCCCTTTATCTAATCTAAGGTAGCCCTGTTCTTCCATAGCCACCCCCCCTTATTGTGAATTAGCTTCTGCATATCAGAGAAAACATTTGGCCTTTGGTATTTTGGGATTGGCTTATTTCGCTTAGCATGATATTCTCCAACATGGATGGGCAAGCAGCTTCTCACTGTGGTTTCTGATATTTCTTTGTCTCCACACAGTGAAGGCATATCATCAGATTTCATGAGTCAGAAGGTTAAAGAAAAGTCAGATTTACAGTTGATGGACATTTCCAAGGGTACACATTTTCTGTGAATTTGATGATCTTCGTATAATCAGCAGTAGTTTACATCATCAGGATTGAAGAATTTGATGAGGATGAAATTCTCTCTTCAGTGACTGAAAACCACACAATGCAGATCCTAAGTCACATTTTGAAGCCTCCTATCGTGAATTCAAAGAAGTTTATAAGACACCAGCAATAGTTTATGAATAATTTTTAATTGGTGATCACTTAGTCATGCAGATCAACTCGATATCTCTAGGGTTGGTAATATCATAGCTGAGCTCATCAAACTAGAGAGCAAAGTAGTAGTTACCAGCCGATGGAGGTGGGGGAGGCTGGGAAGAGACCGTTTACCAGACGCAATGTTGGAACCAGGCAGGAGACACACCTGTTGGTATTCTATCACACAAAGGGTGGTTTAGTTAACGACATTGTATCACATTATTCGAAATACCTGGAAGAAAGGGCTCTGAATGTATCACAAAGAAGCAATTAGTGTTTGAGATGATGGATAACATAAATATCCTGACTTGATCAATACCCAGTGTATAAATGTACCAAAACTTCACACTGTACTCCATAAAGATGTGCAATTATCATTTGTCAAAAAGCAATCAGAATGTATAAATGCATTCTACTGTCATGTAAAACAAATTAGAGCAAATAAAAAATTTTAAAAAAACAAGCAAAGTGTTTAATACCTTTTAGTCTTCTTCCTAAAATAAAACACATAAAATTGGTTTATGAGTTAAAAAAAAATGTTTTCATTGATTTTTTTGGTCTACTGTTCAGAATTGTTTTCCTGCTGCTAAATATAGGCATTCTCCAAAGAATATCCTTTCCTCCTTAGTTTCTCTTTCCTCAGATAAGCCTGTGATGGGCTTGGGCAATTCCAAGGCATCAAGTATCTCTGTTGATTGCCCAGTTTTTGCAGTATTTAATTAGCTCAGTGCATAGCTGTTAAATTCCTGCAATGTGCCCGGATGCTTCCTAGTTGTGGTGGAAAGAGTGGTGAGCGGGGCAGACGAGATCTCTGTCATTGTGAAGCTTACATTCTGACAAGGGCTATGTGAAAGTGTGCAAATCTGTGTAAATTGGCAGCAGCTGTGTAAATTAGCATTTTCACCTGCTAAAGGTGCACTTGAGGAGACAGAGGCATGAATGAAGGAGAGAAAAACGATCCGAGTCCATGAGTTAGTGAAGGAAATTCACCTGCCTCCTATGTGGCTATTTCTAGAGTCTTCCAGAATATTCCATCTGGATATCCATAAGACATGTCAATTCAACCTGTCCAAAAGCAGACTCTCAGATGTTGAACAAAAGCCAGTCACAAGAGAGTCTGTAGATAAAACACAATTTATTCATCCATTCCAGGTTTGATAGACGTTTGGATTGTCTCTCTCTCTTTTTTGTCATAATTGAATAAAGCTGCTACGAATGTTCTGTATATGTCTTTTGGTGAACATATGTCAGCATATCTGTTAAGAATATTCTTAGGAATGGAATCATGTTATAAGATGTGCATCTGTTCAGCTTAATGAGATGCTGTCCAGTGATTTTCCAAGATGGCACAACAAATTATACTCCAGAAGCATATAAATGTTGTTGCACATTCGTGCCAATAGTTAGTTTTGTCTATCTATTGAAATTTTGACTCTCTGGTGCATGTAAGCCACACAGTCTGAACTGGTACACTTTCCTGCTTACGAAGAGTTTGAAGAAAACGATAAAACCACAGATCTTTGTTCATACTGTTAAACTTTATCCTCCTCTAGCTTTCTTTTCCCTAATAATGGCTCACAGTCACTCCTGCTTCTAGGCTCAGATTGCTAGAATTACCTAGCTTATCTCTGATTCTCTCTTCTTACATCAAACAAGTCACATTTTATTAGTTCTATTTCCGATGCCTCTCTCGCAGCCCACAGGAACAAGGGATGATTCTTTCCCTGGGGGTTCAAGGAATCCTTCAAAGAGAGGCGGTCCTGAGGTTTCACCTCAAAGCATAACCAGGGTTATCAAGGTGGCAAAGATCTTAAAAAATTGCATTTGGAATGGAGAACAGTGTGTGTGAAGGGCAGAGAAAAACAGGTGCCATCAGCTTGTCAGGGAGTTGTGGCACAGGGACAGAGAGAAGATGAGATTGGACAGGATTTAGTCAGATTTTCATTGCCGTTAGCAAAATATGGGACACAAACAACTTAAAAAGAGGTAAGATTTATTTTGGTTCCTGGTTTCTGTCCATGGTTTGCTGGCTCTATTGCTTTCAGGCCTATAGCAGGGCAGAAATGTCATGGCAGAAGGGCATGGCAGAGGAGAGATGTTGCCCTCGTGGTGGCCAGTAAGGAGAAAGAGAGGGAGTGGGGGAAAGGAATAGGGAAATATCCCTCCGGGACACCCCACAGTGACCTGCTTCTTCCAGTTATGCTCCACTGCCTGCAGTAACCAGTGCCATCGGAAGTCCATTCAACACTCAATGGATTAATCCACTAATGAGGTCAGAATCATCTCTTTCCTCCAAAGCCCTACATTTGAACATTACTGCACTGGGTAGAAAGCTTTCCACCCACGAGTCTTGGGAGTTATTCCAAATCCAAACCATAACAGACAAGGACAAGGAAAAGTTGTGTAGGCAGTTGAAGGTACGATGCTGTGAATTTAGGAAGGCGATATGGTCTAGTGGAAGACATCCCAAAGGTCGTGAAGATGAAAGGTGAGGATGAGGTTCCTTTGGAAAGGATGAGAGAGAGAGAGAGAAATGCAGCCCTGGGAAGCAGAGGAATTGGAGCCCCTGGAAAGATGAAAGCAAAACCATCTGTTGCCTTGACAACCAGGGTGTCAACAGTGTAGAAGGGCAGAGTCATCCAGATCCAGTTCCATTTTTTATCATTGTGGTGTTATGTGAGAGACACTGGTGGAAGGGGACATGGGGTACCCTCCCATCTGCTAGAGTTCAATACCTCACCTGTATGTTCAACAGCTCGAAGCAGAAATCCTCTAGAGGGTTAGGGATGGGGAAACGTGGTGTCCCCTAATGATTGTACAGCCTTTTGTCATGTGCATGGAGCCCAATTTGAAAACCCATGGAGTCAAGATCAATTGCTAGTTTTATATCTCTATCTCTATACCTATATCTACATTTATGTAGTCTCTGCACCATGGTCTGTCTTGCATGGTGGAAAAAACTTGTCTTCAGGAACAATCTTATTCGAAATCTCAGTGAAGAAACCAGAGCTCTCTATGTGTGACACCATATATTTAGGCAGAGGATGCTGGTGGTGTTTGTCTTTCTTCTCCTACAGGGGTCCCTGAGAAATTCCTCATGAATCTCACTGAACCAGTGAATTGCCATGATATCATCAAGTATCGATGGTGTAGGGGTTAATGTTGCTTCATAGATGGATTCTTCAGCTAACTGTGTAGGGTCTGCCCTGGTCAGGTTATGTTCCAATAGGATGGAAACTAGTAACTTTTCTTTTATGATGGTTAAGTGAAAACTGAGCTCTACCCACCTCAAATATTGGGGGAGGTCTTATCACTCAAAATCTAAGAAATAGTGAAGGCCCACCAAGGATCTTATTGTCCTATTCATTCTAGCCATATTGACCTTGGTGGGGTGGAAAGTTCACAAAAACCTTCATTTTGTCCTTCCTAAGAGTTTTATTTTCTGTGCTGTGGTGCGGGGTGGGGGTTCTATGTAATGGTGCAGAATGAACAACTTCTTTTCATATACGCGATGTTTTCTCAGCACATCTGAAGAAGATAGAAAAGGCGAGTTTGTGGCATTTTAATCAGATGGTATGTCAGATTTTGTTCCTTAAGCAATCAATCAAGGGGAAGAAGAAAGCAAGCAAGACAAAAGCCAGCTTTGGGTAGATCTAAGAACAATGAAAAGACAGCAAAGATCTAGAAAAACACAAGCAAGAGCAAAACACAGCTAGACAGAGCCACAGCCTCTAGCTGTAGAGGGTAAGTCTGCAGCAAAGGATGCATCAGGCACAAAAGAACAAGGCACTTAGATGGCAGCTGGAGTCAGCAGACACTTGTACTTCCCCGTAACATGAATGATGAAGATGAACTGGTACACATGTGGGCATCACAGAGAGGGCACACTCAACCACGACACTGCACATTTCTTCCCTCTTTCTGCACTTCAGCCATAGCCCACAAAGCCTGTTCAGTCAGCCTTTTACCCTCGGTGACAAAGGACCCAACAAGGACAATTTTAGAGCAGGAAAAGTTTATTTTGGTTCATGCTTTTGGAGGCTTAGTCTATGGTGGGCCGACTCCATGACTCTGGCCCAAGGTGAGAATATCATGGCGGAAAGGTGTGGAGGAGGAGAGCAGCTCAGGACGTGGCACCAGGAAGCAGAGGGAGCTCTGCTCACCAGGGACAAGATGTAAACCCCAAAGGCAGGTGACCAGTGACCCAGCTCCTCCAGCCACACCCCACCTGTCTATAGTCACCATCCAGTTAGTCCATTCAAGTGGATTAATCCACTGATTAGGTTACACTTCTTATAACCCAGTCATATCACCTCTGAACCATCTGGCATTGTCTCACACATGAGATTTTGGGGGATACTTCATTTCTGAGCCATAACAAAGCCTAACATCTTATTTCATTAATGTTCACTTCAAAATATTCTCTAACTCCAGCCACCATTTCCTGTTTGGGCTTTGATTGTTTTGGAAATATGTTGCTTAATTGAGATATAATTGGCCATATTATATTCATCTTATTTTAGAACTGATTTCTATTTCCATTCCTTTCACTACTAAGCCCTTGATCTGTGTAATTCCCATCCCTTATAACTCATTTTATGGCTCAACATATGCTTTATCCTGGATAATGTTCTGAACACCCTTGGAAATTATTCAGTTTTATTTCATATAAATGTCTTCTCTAAATGTTAATTCGCTCAACTGTCTTAACGGTGTTTAGTTTCTGTCTTAACTGAGGAGAATGTAGAATGTGCAGGTAGTCTTCAAAGGAAATGTCAAATGATTATAATTGTATAATTTTTAGACAAATTAAAAAAAATACTTGCTTCTTCAACAAAGCCAAACGAAACCCATCTTTTGTTACTGAGTAAAGAAATCATGATATTTGATTTGGATGATCTAAAGTGATTACAATGAGTTGACTTCATTTTACTTTCATGCTAAATTAGGGTGAAATAATGATTCTGTACTTTTTGACTGAAAGCACCTTTTCTAAGGACACCCAATATTGGTAAGTAAATGAAAAAAAAAAAAACTAAAATATTTACATAAAAATACATCCTGGGCTTCACACAGAGAGGCATCTGCAACTTCATTAACAGGCCGTCCTTAGACCCTATGAAGTATAACAGTTTTAGAAACTGTGATATAACACATTTTTCAAGTCCTCCATTGACTAGTTAGGATGAGTACATTAATTAGACATATACGTTTTTTCTTAATTTATTTGTTCTAATTAGTTGTACATGGCAGTAGAATACATTTATACATATAGGTGAGGATATAGAGAAAAAGGTAAACTCATCCATTGCTGGTGGGAATGCAAAATGGTGCAGCCACTCTGGAAAGCAGTGTAGAGAGTCCTCAGAAAACTTGGAATGGACCCGCCATGTGACCCCAGCTATCCCACTCCTCGGTTCAGACTCAGAGGACTTAAAATCAGCACACTACAGTGACGCAGCCACAGCTATTGTTAACGTTGGTCCGTTACTGCTGAATTATAACTGTACATAATTTTCCTTCCATCTTCTTATACCATCTTCTCATATTTTCATATCACAAACTGTTTTTGTTAAAATTTAAATTTCACAGATATCTTTCTAAAAATCCTCCTTTGGGCTGGGACTGTAGTTTAGTGGCAGAGCACTTGCCTAGCCTGTGTGAAGCACTGGGTTCAATCCTTAGCAATACATTAAACAAATTTTATAATAAAGGCATGCTGTCCATCTACAGCTACAAAAATCCTAGAAGTGTTCAAATATTAGGAAGTTCAAGTCCTTTACTAAATACCTCCACAGCATATAATTTGGCCCCTTCCTTCCTTCCTTCCTTCCTTCCTTCCTTCCTTCCTTCCTTCCTTCCTTCCTTCCTCTCTTCCTCTCTTTCTTTCTTTCTTTCATTGGCAAATAGACTATGGACAGCAGGGAACTTTGCCTAAGTACAGGTCACCTAAACACATTTGATGTCAGATAAAGAAGAAAACCTTAGCGAGAGCTGTCCATTCCTATGCACATGCATCAAGGTCTTCTCCAAGTGGAAAGAGCTCATGATGAAGGTTGAGCCATGTGGTGAACCTTTCTTGTATCTTTGAGCTACACAAGGTAGTCTCAAGTTCACAAAGATCCTACTGCACGAAGAAAATAGAATGTGATTTTTGTCCCAAAGACCAGGCAGCGCCTTGTGGGCTGGTGTCTTTGCAGGTGCTTGGTATCTGGGGGAGAATGGGTCCCCAGAGCAGTTCTGGGGTTGAGAAGCCCCGTCTCTGCTGTGTGATCATCAGATACCAGTGGCGCCTCTCAATGGCAGAAACTCATTTGTCCTGGAGGACTTTCTAATTGGTGGTGACACATCTGACAAGTTGATCAGAGTCTGGCATGAGGAATACTGTGGAAATAACCACACTTCTCCTGCTATTTTACCTTTAGATGGGACTCAGATCATTGAAGAGTTTGTTCAACCCCAAAGGGGGGTCATAATGAAACTCAAATATTCATCACGTTGAAAGGCATTGAATTGGAATGAAGCTTGGTGGTTCTCCCTTAGGAGAATTTTAGGTATTTATAAAGTAGTTTTTCATTGTCAGGATGATAGGAGGGTTGTACTACAAGTAATAGGAAGAACCCAGAAAATACACTGAACAAGGAGTGTGAGAATTCAGATGTCCTTTTGACACCCAAGTAAATAAACAAACAAATGAAAAACGCCTGACTCACAACATGCCACTCGTGATGGTTTAGATATGATGAACTCTCTGAAAGCTCACGTGTGAGACAATGGCAGAATGTTCAGAGATGAAAGATTAGGTTATGAGGTGTGACCTAATCAGTGGATTAATCCACTGATGTGGGTTAATTGGGTGGTGAAATGTGGCTGGACGATGTGGGTCACTGGTAGCATGCCTTTGGGGCTTATATTTTGTCCTTAGAGAGTGGAGCTCTCTCTGCTTCCTAGTGCCATGTCCTGAACTGCTCTCCTCCTCCATGCCCTTCCGCCATTTTGTTCTGCCTCACCTTGGGCCAGAGCCATGGAGTCAGCCAACCATGAACTGGACCTCTGAAACCATGAGCCAAAGTGAAACTTTCCTCCTCTGGGTTGTTCTTCTCAGGTCTTTTGGTTACAGTGATGCAAAACTGGCTATCACCACCCATGATGGACACGTTTTCAATAAAATGACAAGTTCGCCTGAATCTCTAATTGCTACTTCAGATGCTCAACTTACGATGGGACCATGTCCTGCTAAATATTGTAAATTGGAATATTATAATTTGAAAAGGTGCCAAAAACATTCATTGGAGAAAAAAATGGCCTTTTAAACAAATGGTGTTGGCAAAACTGGTTATCCATATGTAGAACAATACAACTCGATCCTTATTCTTACCTTACACAAAAGTCTACTTAACATGGATCTAAGACTGAAGCATTAGACTACAAATTACGCAATTTCCAGAAGAAATCATAGGGTCAACACTCTCACATGTAGGCACAGGCAGCAACTTTCTCAATAGGACCCCTAAGGCTAAGGAATTAATGCCAAGAGAAAGACCAGGCATGGAACCTCCATATGACCCAGATATACATCTCCTTGGTATTTATCCTGAAGAATTAAAGGCATCTTACTACCATGATCCATGCAATCCCAGGTTTACAGCAGCACAATACACAAGAGCCAAACTACGGAACCAGCCTAGGTGCCCATCAGTGGATGAATGGATAAAGAAAATGTGGTCACATAGTGGAATATTACTTAGCCATGAAGAAAAATGAAATTATGGCATTTGCAGGAAAATGGAAGGAACTAGAGACTATTATGTTTAGCAAAATAAGCCAAACTCAGAAGGTCAAGTATCATATGTTTTCTCTCATATGAGGAACCTAGAGAGGAAAAAGGAAAAGAAAGGTGTGTGTGGGGTGGGAATCTCATGGAAATTGAGGGAGCATCAGTTGAGTAGATGAAAGGGACCCGGGCAGGGAAGAGGAGTGGGAAAGGGGGAGTAACTGGGGAATGACATTGGCCAAATTATATTGTCATATTGTGTACATGTGTAGATACATAACAACGGATCCCATCATTACGTCTAATTATAATTATGCACCAATAAAAAGATGGAAAAATATCGTAAGTTGAAAACACACTGGTAGACCTAACTTACAGCACATCCCAGCTTAGCCTGGAACCACGGTAATTTGAGCACCATCTGTATACGCAAGCCTCTGCTATTTACAGCCTGTTTTTAACATGGATGTGCCAGGGAATTACATATCCAGGTACAGAAGACAGTCCTTTAAATTTCACTGTGTGAAATAGACCACATTTTTAATGTTGCTGCAGGTACAATATTTGATTACAAGTTTTTTTTTTTTTTTTTTTCTGAGTTGTCTATAAGCCATGAGCAGCACATCTTAGGAATGGAGACAGCTTCTAAAGGTAACTACACCCTCCAAAGGTAACTACAAACTCTGAACAATATCTGAATCACCAAAACCTGTTTGTTTAGAGGTAAACACAAAACTTTGGAAGGGAGCTTGCCTCTACTATACAACTGATGGACCTGTTTTTCCATGTTCAGGGAAAAAAAAAAGAAAAAAAGAAAAAAAAAACTAAACAACTATCAGGTCAGAGTCACCTGCCATTGACTCTGGGGTTCCGCGCGTGTGACTGAAGAGCAGACGAGCTTCCCAGGGCCGATGCAGGGCTAAGTGGGCGGGAGAGCGCCTCCCACATTTAGAAGCTTGGGGTGAAGAGGTAGCTTGGGGGTAGGTTTGCGTCCTGAAAGAATTCGTCAGTCTGGAATGGAACTTCATCCTCCCAGGGACCAGGGAAGAGGACTCTGGCATCTCAAGAGAGCAGTGAAAGAAGAGGCAAAAAAGCCGTTCAAGGTCACGCTGTGGAGTCCTTCGTGATTGGCATTTGGAAAACGTCTGTCTTCCAATGTGGAATGTCTTTCTTTCACGAGGGAATGGTATGTTGTTTTGTGCTTCACGAAGGCGCTGGGCTTTGTGTCTGAGTCAACGTCTGGACCCTTGTTTTCCCGGACCACCCTTTTCTCACAGATCCAGTTACAATGTCTTTGTGCCCATTTTTCTGTAACTGCAGAGAATAATTTCATTTTAATTATGTTTTAACTTAATTTTCCAATACCTTAATTCCTTAATAAATTTCCAATTAGATTGTTTTAATGAAACAAAAGCTGGCTTGCACAGAAAAGACCAAGCAAATGATTAAGGATTAGACAAATGTTCTTATTAGGGAAGTATTCATATTAGAACTTACTAAAGGAATATAAAATGTAGAGCTTTATATTCCTTTGCAAGTTCTGAACCAGCCTGCTCAGCTGCCTGTAACTGTGTGCAGCACCTGGTGGCCCATCGTACCAGAAACAGGCAAATAATACATGAAAAAATAAATATGAGCAACAATAAGTGTTGGCGAGGAAGTGGGGAAAAGGGTGCACACACAAGGCCACCCAGTTAATCTGTATGGGTGGATTCATCTGCTGATTAGGTTACAATTCTCATACTCTAAGCATTTAACCTCTGAATATTCTTTCAGTGTCTCACACATGAGCGTTTGGGGCACCTGGTATTCAAACCGCAGCCATAACCCTCTGCAGACCATACCCATTGGCTCTCGTTACTAGAGCAGCTTCCATCCCGTTAAGGCAGAGTGGAGGGTGGATAAAACTGAGTTAATGGTAAATATTGAAGAACTAATGTGAGACCGATATGACTTCCAAACCCTGAAATGTCTCCATATGTCTGTACCCTGCCCGGCACTCGTGCTGAGTCCACACCACGGAGCGAATGGCTTTGCCTCCACGGCCCTGTGCACTTGAACTTCCAGTCTTGGCCAACTTATCGCAGAGGATGCAACTGGGAGTTACACAGTGGATCTGGAAACCAGAGACAGAAAGTCTTTGTCAACCCTTGGAAGTTAGAACGGATGTGATTATTTAGCACACACCAAGGTCAATGATTTAACCTTCTGTGAAGAAACCATGGACTGCTTTATGTCTCATGTGGGAAGCAGAGTGGAGAGAGGACAGATATTTCCACGGTAAACTCACTAATGGAGGAACATGGATAACGTTGAGTCTCTAAAACCCAGTTGGGACAACTGTGAATTTTATCATGGGCTGACCAAGTGGATCGATGACGTCCTATTCCAGATCTTTCTGTGATGCATCTTAGCTCTTCTCTGCTCCATGACATGACAGCAATTGTTCTTCATATTAGTCTTTGGAGGAGAGACCAGGAAACATGGACCTGAGGGGTGCAGAAGGTTCTATTTCTCAGTGAAAATCCTGACTCAGAGGATGTTCTGGAAGGTGGGTCTGCCCCTTGGCAGCTTAAGGGAGTTGAAATAATAAATCCTGCAGGTTTAGATCTCAGGGAGAGAGGTCAGGCGTTTTCCTGAGCTGTCCCGGACAATCCACGTCCAAGTGCAATCTGCTCTGAGTTTTGGTTTTCCCTGCATATTCCCAATGTCGCTTTGGCCACTGACTTGCAGGGAAATCTTGCAGAAAACAACAGTTGATACTCTGGTTTCTCCTTAGAGCATATACATCTTTCTTCTTTTTTACTAAAATCTATCTATATTGCCTGCAGAGAAACAATCTCCTTAAAAATGTTCCATGCTTTTTTTTTGGGGGGTGGGGGGTTGGTGGTAAATCTCTTTCGTCTTCTTTCCTCCCTCCCTCGCTCGTTCCCCTTCTCTCCTTCCCTCCTTCTCTCCATTCCTCTTTCCTTCCATCCTTCCTCCCTCCCTCCTTTCTTATGCAGTGTCTGGGATTGAACCCAGGGCCTCATGCCTACTAGGCAAACTCTACCACTGAGTCACATCTTCAGCCCTAGGGGTGAGTCTCTCATTAGGACGATGCCAAATAAAACTTAAAATGTGCCTCCTCCTCTCTTGATCTGGGATTTATAACCTTTCTGGTCCATAACTTGCACTTTTGTGGTTGGTCCCATTGTAGATCAAGATCCCATGATGAGGGTGAGCTGTTTAGGCACAAGATAGAATTCCATGTTTCTTAAAAACCCTTCCCTGTCAATAGTAGAGTCTTGGAGATTGTTTGCTGCTAATATGATATTTACATTTGGTGGCACCATGCCAAGCACCTTGTGGAACAGGCAGCCAATTGTCACACTCTACAATTATGTCCACATAACAAACATGCCCAGAGGGGCTCCACACTCCGCCTTGTGGACTTTGCTTCTTGTTTCAAATCTGTCCTTGACCTCATCACATCCTGCAATGACCATTTCACCCCACAAGGCATGCCATAAAACCAAATGGGAGAATCAAGGAGAAATCAGTTGGGAAAGTAATCCTTGGAGTTAAGGGGAGTTTGGGTCCTCAAGTTAATTCCTTGCATGATTTGAAAACATCTGCTACATTTGTGTTCCTTCAGTTAAGTGCCTGGACTCTCTTTATCTCTTTGAAAGTACATAATGGTGGAAGCCTTTGACATAGAAAGTGGTGATAAAACCCATCAGAGGGTGAACGGATAGAGAAAATGTGGTGTTTATACACAATGGAGTATTAGTCAACCATGAAGAAGAAAGACATGATGTCATGTGCAGGAAAATGGATGGAACCTGAGAACATCATGTTAAGTGAAATAAGCCAGGTGTGGAATGACAGGAATTACCTGCTCTCTCTCACATGTGGAAACTAAAATAGGTTGACCTAAAAGTACAGTAGTGATTACTAGGGATTGGGAAGGGTGCTTGAGGGAGTGGTGGTGGGAAAATGTGGTTGCAGTTGATCAGTGCACGCCATGGGACTGTCTGGAAAAATCACGCGGAGTCCATTAATATGTATAATTAATGTGTGCTAATAAAAATGAAAACATTGCAGCTGATCTCAGAGACATTTTGCAAAGTGTGGACCTGCAATGAGGATTCCTCTGAACTCCAAGAAGAGTCCACTTCTGAGTAGGATATAGCCACCAGAGATACCATTCATGTTTGTGAAATGGCTTACCATGAGCTCAGGGCTTTAAAGGCGCCTACTGTGTGCCAGGAACTTCTCATCCTGTATGCCCCAGAACAATTGTGACATATAACCATCTCTAATTCACAGGAAGAGCATTGGCCACAGAAAAGTATCTCCATGCACACATTGTCAGTAAGTGGAACAGATAGGCTAAAAACCCCACAGGCTTATTTTTTTTAATTTAAAAAAAATTTAAAATTTGTTCTAATGGGTTGTCCATGACAGTAGAATGCATTTATACATGTTGATAGATCACACATAAATGGAGTGTCATCTCTCATTTTTCTGATGGTCCATGTTGCAGGATCACATGGTCATGCAGTCACACATGCACATGAGTCATCATGTCTGTTCACTCTACTGTCCTTCCTACCCCACATCCTTCCCTCCCTTCACTCCCTCTACCTAATCTAAAGTACCTCTATTCTTCCCCATCCCCCCCTTATTGTGAATTAGCATCTGCATATCAGAAAAAACATTCAGCTTTTGTTTTTTGGGGTTTGGCTTATTTCACTAAGCATGATATTCGCTAACTCTGTCCCTTTACCAACAAATGCCCGAATTTCATTCTTCTTTAAAGCTGAGTAATATTCCATTGTATACATATACCACATTTTCTTTATCCATTCATCTGTTGAAGGGAACCTAGGCTGGTTCCATAGTTTAGCTGTTGTGAGTTGAGCTGCTATAAACATTGATGTGGCTGCGTCACTGTAGTGTGCTGATTTTAAGTCCTTTCGGTATGAACCGAGGAGTGGAATAGCTGGGTCAAATGGTGGGTCTATTCCAAGTTTTCTGAGTAATCTCCATAGTGCTTTCCAGAGTGGTTGTACCAATTTGCAGCCCCACCACCAATGGATGAGTGAGCCTTTTCCCCACATCCTCGCCAGCAACACTGTTGCTGGTGGTCATTGCCATTCTGACTGGAATGAGATGGAATCTTAGAGTAGTTTTGATTTGCATCTCTCTAATTGCTAGAGATGTTGAACCTTTTTTCATGTTTGTTGATTGATTGTATATCTTCTATGAAGTATCTATTCAGTTCCTTAGTCCATTTATTGATTGAGTTACTTTTTTTTTTTTGGTGTTAAGTTTTTTGAGTTTTTTGTATGTCCTGGAAATTAATGCTTTATCTGAGATGCACATGGTAAATATTTTCTCCCACTGGCTTGTTTTTAAACTCAGAAATTTTCAAAATTTCATAAGCCTTCATAAGCTTGGAGATAGCTGGCCCTCTGCAGACTTCCTGGTAGCTAGAGAATTCTTTCTCTTCTTTTTCTTTTGTCATGAAGTAAAATACAGACAAACTTAACCATGATAAAACAAAAAACTCAATGGCATTACTACATTCACAAGTTTGTGTGACCATCGCCTCTACCTAGTTCCAGAGAGTTTTCATTATCCGAAAATGAAATCCTGTACCCACTAGTAAAACAACCTCTGGTAACTATTTAAACCTAATTTCTGCCTCCAGATTTCCCTGTTCTGCATATTTCGCAGAAACAGAATCATGCTGTCTGTGGCCTTGGGTGTCTGGCTTCTTCCAGTTAGTATAACGTTTCAGGGTTCCTCATGCTGTAGCATGTATCACTACTGCATTCTTTTTCGTGGCCAAATAATATTCCATTGCAAGGATAAACCACATTTTCTAAAAATCCATTCATCTGTTGGTGGAATTGGGTGTCCTTGACCTTTGGGGTATTGTGCATAGTGTTTCTCTGAACGTTCATGTAGAAGTGTCTGTGAGAGTCGATGTTTCTGGTTCTTTGGGGAGAATTACCGAGCTCTTAAGTCACTGTACGTAGCATCTGCTTCACTTAATGCCCTTTCTCTGTAGTGCCAGGTTTTCAGTGCTATTCATTCAACCACCACTCAACGAACATGTCCCAAGTTCTCACCGTGTGTCCCTACAGCATTTATGCAATGAACTGGGAAGCCCTAGCTGCCATCCTGTGGAGCCTCAGCAGGGCAGCATACAGAGAACCAGGCACTTAGAGCGTAAACTGTGACTGCTGTAAACAGGATGCGGAAGGACCCATGGACATAACTGATCATTATTGAGTACCTACTGTGTGCTAGGCACTCACTGAGGGAAGACGGAAGCGTGGGCTGAATCCTCCATGCATCTCATATGGGGCTGCAGAAACAGACACCCAGGCCCTGCCAGGATGGCTCTGAGCTTGACGCCATCTGCCCTTCTCTCTCTCTCGTTCTCTCTCCTGTGCTGGGTGATAGACACCTTGCACAAGTGGCCACCAACCCGTGACGTTCAAGGACTGGCCTCCAAAGCTCGCTCCCTGGGTCCGGGGTCAGGTAGGGAGGGCAGACCAGCTTCTGCAGCCTGCTGGGGCAATAGGGTAAAGCCAGACTGTTTGCCAGGGTGACCCCAGGCATTCAGCACCAGCAGCTCGCTCTAGTGGGCCACTTAGAGACCGGCTGTGGCTTCCTGGCCAGGGCCCTTCCTCCACCTCCAGAGCCAGCCATGGCTGGTGAATCTGTCTCACGTGGCATCTCTGCCACCCTTCTGTCTGGTCCGATTTCCTTTCTGCTTCCGTTTTGTAAGGACCCCTGTGATTATGTGGGACCCACTGGGGCCTCAGGGATCTTCTGCATGTCCTAAGGTCTGTAGATTAATTCCACATGCAAAGGACCTTTGCCGGGTGACGTCACCTATTCTATTCACGGGATCTGGAGGTCAGGATGTGGACGTTTTCAGGAAGTCCCTGATTTTGCCAACCACAGTGAATCTCCACAAAGCTCTGCATAGAACACAGATCCTCACCTTGAAGAAAAAGGAAATCTCGAGACGTGCCTGTCTGTCTTGGCCCGCGCTTCCCGACACAGAAGACACCACTCTGCGCCGGCCGCCTGCAGTCTGGAACCCTCCTCTCCTCCTCCTGACTGACCTGGGAAGGACCGAGCACCTGGTCATTTGTATGCATGGGGTTCGTTGCGGATGAATCACCGCCGGCCTCTCTGGCAGCAGAGCGTACATTAAATGTTGGACACATCAAGTTGGAATTGAAAAGAGCTGTTTTGTGTTAAGCCACACAAGGACACAGATCCTGGGTCTTGGAGCACAGAAGCCAAAGCTCTTGATGACAGGTCTCGAGGTTGCCCGTGGCTGAATAATGCATCACCACTTTCCTGTGATTAAATTTGATAAATTTCCCTCTGCAGGGATTCGCTCGTGTATTAATCCATCAAGGACTCAGACGCGAGCCGAAGCTGGCAGACTTTACCCAGTTAGCCCCTATTTGCATTTCCTTGGTGACAACCTTCCTCGAAAGCTACTCAAAAATTAAAGTGGGACATGTTTTAAAAAATGGAACTGCACCTGAAGGAGGACGAGAGATAAGAAACACGACGAGCGATGAATGAAAAGTCAGTTTCCGTGTCTGTGGCTTGTTGGGACAAACTGAATGTCCCCATGAAAAGAGCCAAGTGGCAATCAGTGAGAAAGCCCAGGCTGAGACCTTGGGATCTTTCAGACGTGTTTCCAGGGGATGCAGTTCAGCGGGGCTCTCGTTCACAGGCGCCCCGGGGCAGCAGAGGCCTGTGGAAAGTGGCGGCTCGAAGGTCCACAGAGTAATCACAGATCCTGTGACCTGCACGAAGGACGGAGGCCTAGTCAGCTAGACTGTTAAAAATCAAGCACAGCATGGGCGTGCTCAGAGGGTCGACCCTGAAGTGTCTCCCCCTACAATTACTGGAAAACCCAGCACACCTCAATCATGGGCTCCAAGATCGGGATTCTGTCTTATGAGCAGATGGACGAAATCCGTTAGAGAGTATTGGGCGTGCCAGTCCATCTTCTAAACCACTGGGGGTACCTTGGAAGAAAGGGGAAAAACTGGCTGGTTGGCGACATTGTGTTTTGTGGCGGGGCAGGGACACCTCACCTGACACCGGTAGAGCTCAGTTTGGGGCCTCTGCATCAACAGCTGACTCTCTCGTGGGAGGGCAACTAAAATATCCCATCCATCCAACGTCCAGTGTGGTCTTCCCTTCTTTGAGAGGCATTGGCCTCCTCGACAGTTTTGCCTCCTGGGTTCCAGTCAGCCTTTCACAACTGGAATAAATACCGACCATGACTTAAAACTGTTTATTTTGAGTCATGGTTTCAGAGGTTCTGGTCCATGGTCTCTTGGTCTGCTGCTTCGGGTCTGTGGTGACGCGGCCCAACATGGCGGGAGCAGATGATGGAGGAAGACTGTTCACTTCATGGAACTGGGAAGCATAAAGAGAGACAGAGCAGGGGTCAGGGTCCTGCGATCCCTTTCAAGGGCAAGCCCTCAGTGACCCGACTTCCTTCCAGTAGGTTCTTCCATCTCCCAGAAGTGCAAGAGCCTGGTGACCACACCTGCCACCCATGAGCCTTTGCAGGACATTCCAGACCAAACAGCAGCACCTCCAACCTGGTGCAAGTCTGGGCACATGAGCTGTTCCATCTGCCGTGGAACTCATTCCTCCATATTTTCTTCTCTCCGATAGCCCCCCTGGGGGCCCCACCACCAAATTTTTTGACTCATCCGAATATGCAATTCCTTTCAGGTATCCTGTCTGAAATCCACATGCCCTGATCAAAAAGGATCAGTGAGTTTGGGAAAGTGTGGGTGCCTAATCTGTGCCCCCGAGGGAAGCGTACCACACTTCTGGGGACAATCCAGTTCATGTGAACATCAACCATGATGACTCATGTGATGACTTTCTCTAAGCCAGCTGCAAAGCTCCTATCCTTTGGAAATTCCAACCTTGTTTGGGGACATGGGCTAGCAACCCAGTAATGAAGTGACATGTCATTTACCAGAAGACGGAAAGTCCTAGAGAAAAATGGAGTGGAGAAGGGACATATTTAACTACTGTGACCAAAGAAGTCCTTGCTGACAAGGTGCCTTTTAACCCAAAGTTTGAAAGAACCATATCATTTGCTTCTTCTTGGCTTGTCAGGACCACTTAAAAAGACAGTGGAATGAATGAATGGGACATTACTCACCTGGGTGTCCCCAGACTACACAGGAAGTAATTATTGGAATTCCAAGCACTTCCTGTACTAATACAGATGCTCCTTGACTTACGAGGGGATTCTGTTCTCATAAACCCACCTTATGTTCAAAATGTCATTCATGGAAAATGCATTGGAGGTACTTAACCTCCCCAACATCCCCGCTCGGCAACTAGGTAGCATAGTTACCCTAGTAATCTGTGACTGACCGGGAGCGGGAATTCTCTGCTGCCGCTCGGCATCATGTAGTACTGCCTATCGCTACCTTGAGAAGGAGCAAAAGTCAAGTGCAGTTCCCACTGAATGCATATGGCTTCTGCAGCAACCTTTGTAAAGTCAAACATCTTAAGCGCAACGTTGTTGGCTGGGTACCGTCTGTACCAGGAGAATCCCCCACCACATCAGAGCCCCAGTGGATGTCAGAGGGTGAATGTCCACGTTCCTCTGTTTCATTAAGCCTGTGCATCCTTTGGGCCCCTCCTCTCTCTGATGGTGTCTAAATCATGACTTCCATCTTGCAGGGGTTAAGAGTCTGCATCTTGATTTGCATTCACAGCAACAGGAATTTTCAGCCTTACTAAGAACCTTTCTTTTGGGGTCCTTGTTATTTGTGACCCTGGGGATTTGTTGACTTTTTTTTTCTTTCCCAAGCAAACCTAAACACTTGAAAAGGATGCTGGTTATATTGTATTTGCCCTTTCAAAAATTTTTATTTTTCCTTTTAGTCATACATGACAGTAGAATATATTTTGACATATTATGCATACATGGAGTGTGACTTCCATTCTTGTGGTTGTACATGATGTAAAGTTTCACTGGTCATGTATTCATATGTGAACATAGGAAAGTAATGTCCCATTCATTCCACTGTCTTTCCTATTCCCAACCACCCCTTCCCTTCATTCTTTTGTCTAATCCAGTGAACTTCTATTCCCCCCTCCCTTATTGTGAGTTATCATCCTCAGATCAGAGAGAACATTCAGCCTTTGGTTTTGGGGGATTGGCTTATTTCACTTAGCATGATAGTCTCCAGTTCCATCCATTTACCAACAAATGCCAGAATTTCAGTCTTCCTTATGACTGATTAATACTCCATTGTGTATATATACCACTGTTTATCCATTCATCTGTTGAAGGGTGCCTAGGTTGGTTCCATAGTTTAGCTATTGTGGGTTGAGCTGCTATAAGCATTGATGTGGCTGTGTCACTGTAGTGTGCTGATTTTAAGCTGAGGAGGGGATCGCTCTGTCAAATGGTGGTTCCATTCCAAGTGTTCTGAGGAATCTCCATCCTGCTTTCTGGAGTGGTTGTACCAATTTGCAGTGCCACCAGCAATTCAACCTGCTTTGCCAGGAGAATGTCTCAAGTTGTTCAGCTTCCATATTGCCAGGGACAGAAATCAAGGCTTACTGTGTTGTGTGCATGTCCTATTCGTTATTGATGCATTTTTAAAAAACAAAATGGGTGGGGTTGGGGGGTGTAGCTCAGTGGTGGAAGGTACTCGTAGCTTGCAGTAGCACTTGGTTTTAATGCCCAGCACTGAAATAAAAAACTGAACAGGAAAAGGAAGGGAATCAAGAGAAGCAATTTGATAATCTTTCATGCAAAGTATTGAAACCATCAGAATTTGGAAAGAGATATTTAATTTTGATAATACTTTAAATGATATAATCACTAATAGATGCTCCAAATTTTTGATATCAGAAAAAACTACCTGGACTCTATAAATTTTTTCTAAATATATGAAAGTGCTTAATACATGCACACAATGTCCATTGGAGTAGATTTCAGAAACCTAAATTGAGGAAATGTCAAATAACTTACAAACAAAAAAAGGTACATGATGTTTTCACCCCCTATACAGCAAAAATAGAGATTCTTTGAAAGAAAGAAAATGAGCTTGGTATTTGCTATGGTTTGGACCTAGAATGTCCCCCAAAAGCCTATGGGTTAAGGACTTGGTCTCCAGCTTGATGTCACGGGAGTTGCTGGAGCCTTTAAGAGTTGTATTGGGGTGTGCTGTTGAAGAGAGTTGGGGGGCCTTGGTCTCTTCTTTCTCTCTCTCTCTCTTGCATACTAGCCACGAGGTGGGTGGCTTTCCTGCACTGTATGCTCCTACCATAAAGCCTAGCAGCCAGGGGTCCCCCATCATGGAGTGGAGCCCCCCAACCCCGTAGAAGTAAGCTTTTTTTTAATTGAGCATCTCAGGCGTTTCTCAGAGAGGTGCACATCTGGGTGGCACATCTGGGTGGCACCGCGTTGGACTTTCAAATGATGCGCGAGGCGATAACTGCAGTAATAACGCACAGCCTGGGGTGCAGACCATGAGCTCTGACTGAGCAACGGGATTGAGGCCCTGCCCGTCACTTACTAGTCAAACCTGGTTCCAGTTGCTTCTTTTACTGCACCTCGGTTTCCAAACCTGGAAAAGTGGAGTCAGAATATCAGCTTCAGAATGGGAAGATAAAAATTGAGCTCTCTCTGCCTCATCGGCATTGGGGCTGTGAAGAAATCATAAAGAAACCTTGCAAGATGAACTGGAGTGTTTGGCTTGGGGTGGAAAAATTACAGGCTTTCCTCCACCATCTTTGTGGCTGGCCTGACACAACTGTGAGTGAAAGTTGGGCGGATTCCCCAGCGATATTGACAGTCTGGAAATTACGTCCCCATAGCACAAAGGAAAACTTCTGCATCTCCAGTGTGGCTGATTATCCTTCAATAAACGTGGGGGAATTAACTTGTGCTCCAAACTTGCCTCCCTGGAGTGGAAATCTGTGGGTTTGAAATTTTTTAATAAGGCATTTTGCACTCGTTTGCTTTCCTGCCCACACTAGGCTCTCTGGAAGAAGTTGAATGTGATGACGATGTGCTCAGGCTTAGAGAAAGGAAGCCTTGTTTCTTCTGGTGGGCAAGGTGTGGACATTTTTGCAGGCTTCTTTGGAAAGTCGAAATGCCACCGAGTTCACAGGTCGGATCATTTAGTCACAGTGTAAAGCGTTTGGGGAATGTCCCACTCCCTGGGAGAGGCCCCTGGGATTGCAGTGGTCTGAAATGCTCCTCGGCCAGCCTGGGTTCCCCTCCTTCTGTTGAGATGCCGTTAGAGGTGGCCGGTAACTCAGCCTCACTCCCAAATTAATGTCACTTCTTAATTTCATCACAAAATAAAATGAAAGTTTTCTGGGCATCCTTCAACTTGATCATCATGGAAGCAACTCTTAACAGGAAACAACGACTCTTGAAGATCTCTTCCTGTGGAGGTCTGCTCTCTGTTGCGGAGTTTCCCAATGTCTGTCAGCTTCTGGGGCAGAATAAACGCCATCTGCAGTCAAGCCTTTGCAATTTGGGGTCCTGAAGAATAAAGGAAAGAGCCCAGAAGAGGAGACCTAGCCGGCTACAGCTTGTGCTCGCGAGTCAGACCAGAGAGGGTGTGCGTTTGGGAGGCCTGTCCCACCCGCAGAACAAACCCACGACTCCTTTTCTTTGCTCTTATTTTACACACAAGGAATCCTGTCCCCAGGGGACCATGGTGTGGCACCAATTGCTTTGGGTTCAGAAGGAAGAACCGACAGTTCTGTGACCATTGTCCCTGATTGACAAATCAGAGTTTGACCGCAGATCTGCCGCTGAGCAGGGCCTGAGTTTGCATTCCGAAGGAGGGACAGCGCAGTGTGATTGACAGTTCTTCTAGATCCTCGTGGGGACCTTCCTACAGCTCTTCATCTGTGAAAGGGACCCGCTGTTTACATTTATTTTTTATTAGTTCATCATAGTCCAGAACAACATCAGGGCTCCTGTTGGCATGGGTAGGTAAACATGCAATATAGTTTGCTCCAATCCAGTCCCTGGTGCTTCCCCTTTCCTGGCTTCTACTGGGCTTCCTTCTCTTTCTTTATACTTTTTAAGTTTACTGAAGGAAAAACAAAATAAAATAATGGATCAATATCTATAAATACACTAGCACGGCCCCTGGATCTGAGGCAGTCATTGAGTGCAGATTAAATGAAATGACTCCAAAGGCAGCCAGTACCTCGTTCACTCAGAAGCGTGGGTTCATGGAGACTCTTTATTAGGCCGTGCTCAGTCCACTTTTATTATTACAGCTCACAGAAAAGCAAAGATGTAGCGCTTGTCTGATTTCTGCAATTAGACATAAAGCTTACTTGCACTTAAAAGAACCTATTTGTTGATAATAGGAAAATTATGATCACACCAGGTATTATGAATTGCTTCTTATGTTTCAGACACCGTTTGGTAACATTTGCGTGTGTTAGAGGATTGAAGTACCAAATGAGTCCTGCGAGGAAGGTGACATTGTAATGAGCCATTATCGAATCACTTTCTCCGAAGTGCAGAAGCGTACAAGCCAGGAGTCTAGCCTACCCCTTACTAATTGGGAATTAATAGCATGGTTGGAAGGGGGCCGTGGAAGACATTATCTCCTGTATTTATAAACAGTTGCCAAGTTTCACAAGTCCAAGGCCCTCAGTCTGAGCCCCCCAATGCAGCACAGCAGAACACAACAAAACAAACTAGTTGCATTTAAAACTAGAATGTATCATGCAAGGGACCAGGAGCTTTGCAAATGATAATTCTGTAAATTCCAATGTCTATGCAATTACCTGGGATTCTGACTCCAAACAACTATGTCTTTCATGCTTAAAAACAAAATGTATAAAGGCATTCAACTGTCATCTACAACTAATTAGAACAAATAAAAAATAAAAAAATGCATTTGCAGTGTGCTCTACTGGACTGGATTCCCTTCTGCCATTTCACTGGGAAAATTCCATTTCAAGGTGGTAATGGGGAAGGTGACGGACACCCTTAACTCATCACTGGTGATTGTCCCTGCTTCTCGTAGAACCAGGCTGGGAACAGGTGTGAGGGGTGTTTAATTTCTGAAGTGAATGACAAACACTTGACTTCCTTGCAGCTGAATCCTGCAGAGCTGGGATCAGTCCTCCATCCAAACCACCCTACCATCTGCACTGAGACATGTGGTTGAGGGCAGCCAAGAAATCCAGCTTGGGATTGTAGCAATATGACTGGGCACAGGCGGGACCACCAGAAGGGCCCAGTCAACCCTCAGAATCATGAGAAGCCACCACACATCCCTGTTGCTCTGAATCATGGAGATTAGAAGATGGGGCGGTTTGTTACACAGCTGTAGCTAACTGATACGGTATTGATTCTCATGCATAGTTCCTTTATTCTCTTTGAGAAGGCTTTGTCCTGCCAGAGGCCAGATCTGGATGTCAGTCTTCAGTAATGAGGAGGCTCACAAGAGACATGGCTCAGTGCTCCAGGAGATGGAAGGCCATGGCTTCTGACTTATACTCAGCCAAGATGTACATGTTTGCAGGAATGTGCCCTTGAAGAGATGAATCTCAGGAGGATTTTTGTCCTTTCATTTAAAAGAAAGCTGTGAGTCATAAAGAGCATTTTTTATTTCTCTTCCCATACAAAAATTTGATGAAGCAATGTCATATTTTCAACAATCTGTTAGAATGACTATTGCATTGCTCTTTCTTTTAGCCTGTGCTACATTGGGGGACCAAAAACTCGGGGGGAAGAAAAGGAAATTGTGGATCTTTTGACGTAGCTTATTACGTTGGGGGATTTCAGGAACAAAATATGGTAAGGATGCTGTTTTGGAATTTACTCGTCAGAGCAGCTAGATGACCATCTCCAGAACAAAGAGGAGACAAAGTTCCATCAGGTGTGACCTTCCCTTCAAGAGTCCAGGTTGTGCACCTTTCCCTTCACAATAGGAAAAAACGAGGAAGGGGAAAGCCAGGAATTTTTTTTTTAAATGCAGATGCTTGGAACAATGAAAAACCATCATTCTCTGCGAGGTTTGCTTGGGACATAAATACCAGGAGGTTGTTTTGACTTCAAAATATTTCAGATGCATCTGGAAGAAGGCGGGTATGAACGTTTGCCTATCTTCACGTTATCCAGCTCAGATGTTTTGCAATCCGCCACCAAAGAATCCCACTCATCTGTTCCTTGAATACTGGCAATGGTCACATTTGATCATTTCAACTCTTTTCTTGGAAGGATGAGGGGTGGTTGGGGGTGGCTATGCCTACTGTCCTGTGGCTGAGAGTGTGTGAGGCAGAGTTGACATCCTGAGAGGCAGCGCCAACTGTAAGCTGCACACAAGTATCCACAGCAGCAGCTGAGATATTCATGTCACCTTCCTGAGTTCCCTGGAACCACACCCTCCCTACCTCTCCAACCTTGATTTTTTTCAGAACTCACTTCCAGTCTCAGGTTATTTATCAGCCTTCCAGTAGTGTAAACCATGGAACCGGTTTTTGCTATGCATTTTATAAATGTTTTTTATCTAAAGGAAGATGTTTTTGTTCGTATACAACATGATCAAAGAAAAGCATGGCAGGCTGCACACAGAATTGTACTCGGGTGTGGTGTGTGTGGATAGGAGCTGGTGGAGGAAAATGAGCTGGAATGTTGACTCTTGTATAATTATCTTGTTTCCAAAGAGTATTCTTTCATAGTTTAGAGGGGGAAAGTCTAATAACCATATTTTTTTTTAATCTTGTGACTTTGAGATCCAGAAAATAAGAGGAACAGGTGGGACTTGAAACCAAAGGTGTTCTTTGCATGAGTTACGAGGGACAGTTGGAAGCTCAGTTATATTTTTTAAGATTTCTTTATGATATTTCTGCTGTTGGGTTACAATGAAATACAGGGGTCCCTTCAGTCTTGCAGATACGAGGTGATTTCATTATTTATCTTACTCTTTTAGAAAGATTATATTTGCTCTAATTAGTTGCACATGACAGTACAATGCATTTATACATTTTGATAAATCATACATAAATAGAGTGCAATCTCTCATTTTTCTGATCATACATATTGCGGGATCACATGGGTCATGCAGTCACACACGCACATGAGGTCATCATGTCTGTTCACTCTACTGTCCTTCCTACCCCACACCCTTCCCTCCCTTCACTCCCTCTACCTAAAGGAACTCTATTCTTCCCTAGCACTACCCTCCCTTATTGTGAATTAGCATCCACATATCAGAAAATATTCAACCTTTGGTTTGGTGAATTGGCTCATTTTACTTAGCATGATATTCTCTAGCTCCATCCATTTACCAGTAAATGCCATCATTTCATTTTTCTTTAACGCTAGGTAATATTTCATTGTATATATGTATCACATTTTCTTTATCCATTCATCTGTTGAAGGGCATCTAGGTTGGTTCCATAGTTTAGCTACTGTGAGTTCAGCTGCTATAAACATTGATGCGGCTGTATCACTGTAGTATGCTGATTTTAAGTCCTTTGGGTATAAACCAAGGAGTGGGATAGCTGGTCAGATGGTGGTTCCATTCCAAGTTTTCTGAGGAATCGCCATACTGCTTTCAAGAATGGCTGCATGATTTTACCTTTTTCTGCACATACTCGCCAGCATTTATTGTTGCTTGTATTCTTGATCATTGTAAATCTTTATGTCTGTGTATGTAGTTTGATAAGGTTTCTCTACAATGGTACTGGATTTCTCCCAGTCTCTATCTGCAGGCTTACACACTAAACTTCATTAACATAAACTTCAAGTTGCTCCTCCTCCAGGGAATTCCTACCTACCTGCGGACTTCACTGGAAGAATCCATGGCGAGTAATTCTGAAACAGTGGTCTTCACCCTCCTGCTAACTTCCTTGAACCCCTTTGTCACAAACGTGCTCAAAACTGGCACAAATAGCATTAGACTTTCTGGTTATACCACGTGGAAAGATACTGATTTTTTTTTTTTTTTTTTTTTTTTGATGAGCCCCCCTTCTCGTTCCTCTCTTCTTCTGGGATCTTTGTATCCTTACTAACATTGGAGCTCCTGTCTTTTTCTTCTCACACCCCCACCCCATCAGAGTGGCAGTTGTGGGTGGGTGTGTTTTGCTACTTCTATTGTTGCAAAATGCAAGTAGATTATGTTTTGTCAAAGTGAATGTACTGACTTAATAGCTTGATAACATAGTAGGTCCAAATGAACCCGAAATCACTATCTGTGCATCCTTTGCTGAATTCTGTTCTTGGACAAAGTCGTAGGAGCTTTACAATCAAATTGGTCTCCCTGAAACCAGGTGAGTCCACATTAGGATGGCCGGGTCTGCTCGTTGGTTAGATATTCCAGCATCTATAACCTCTGGCCCAGCAATTGTTAGAAATCAAAAGCTGAGTTCTCCATGATTTTTATCTTATTCAATAGGGCTATATTCAAACAGGCTGTATAGATAGCAAAGTAATTTTGAGCATCAGAAATCTACATGTCTGTTTTGCTGATGATTACATTATCTCCACATGGGTAATAAACAACATAAATTCAAAACTGTACTCTTTTCTGCACAGATGCCATTACTTTTTAATAAACACAAGCAATCCAAATATTTATCTCTACAGTGAATCATTGTAAATCCTAATGATTATAAATGTCAACGCCATTTTTTTTTTTTTGCTTTTGAAGGTTTTCTTGCATTAAAGAAGATGTTTCTGGGTCCTCTTATAAATGCAGCCTCTTTGTAAAATAAACCACTATTATGTGGGAAGAAAATATGGGAAGGAAAACAACACCCCATTCAGATGCAGGTGGGGTGGAACACAGCCTTAACAGACAGAGATTTGACCTGCAGAGCAAGGGAAACTTCTTTCTGCTGCTTTCCCCTTCTTTCCCTCTGCATCTCCATTCCTAGCACAAGTGTATTAATTTCTGATCAGTCCTAACCCGATGTCCTTCCCAGAAGCACTGACCTTTTAAAGGGATCTGTGGAAAATAGTCCGCCTTCAGTATATAGCGAGGTTTGTCTCCAGCAATCCCAGGGGACGCCCTGATCAGAGGATACGCAAGTCCCTTACATAGAAGGGCACAGTGTTTGCACATAACCCTCATGCATTCTGCTGGATACATTAAGCCACCTCTAGATGACTTACCACACCCAATGCAATGTAAATGCTCTCCAAGTACTTGTTATCCTGTATTATTTAGGGAATAATGGTATATCCAGTGCAGATGCAATTTAAAAAAAAATATATATATATATATATATTGCATTTGCACTTGGTTAAGTCAACATGGACATGAAGGGTCAATTGCAGTTTTGAAAACCAAGAGTAAAAGAAAACAAGTCTCATCATGGGAGGCTAGGGGGCCTCTTGATCTCTGCAGTCAGTTCCTCAAATAGAATGGCCAAGAAAGGTTGAATGACTCAAGCATTTGTTATTCCTGTACATTTTAATGTCCCCAGAGTGCTGAATGGCAGGTTGCAGTAGCGTTTTGATCGTTACTTATGTAGTTAGTGACGTTTCCAGCTACAGGTTTTGCGATCTTGGGGTATGAGAAAACAGTCATTATTCGACTTTGGGAAACTGCAAAATGTCTTTAGACCCAGTTGTGTGTTTTTCTGGGGGTCAACTTAGAGCAACCTCTCCTTGCAGAGATCCTTGATGTATCACCTCCAAGGGTTCCATCTGAAATCCTTGGAATGCATACATTTAAATTTTCTGGCATGGACGCTGAGAATGCCAAACTGTCCCCAAGCCCCACACTTGGAAAACAGTAGAGATTAGGAAGTCCCCTATCCTTTGTGGTCCGGAGAACACGTGAACAGAGAATGACCCTTTCTCATGTGGTTTAGATACGATAGTGATGCCCCTTGCCCACCTGTGACAAGATCATACCCAGAACCTCCAAATGTCCTCCTTTATTGCCTCAGATGATGAGCTGAGCTGCCTGCCCCCATCTCTAGAAGGAAGCTCTGGCTCTGCTCTTCCCTTCCGCCAGGACCTTGAACTTTGGTCCACCCTCACCTTGAGCCAGCCTGTGGTCCCTCAGGGTAAAACACTCTGTATTCAAAGACAGGGCCCTTTGTCCAATCCCCCACCTGGTCCTTTCTGGGATTGTAAACTTCTCCAAGGAAAAGAAAGCTCACTTTTGCTGACTCTGGAGGTGCCATGACCGTAAGCATTGTCTCTGTTGAAAGACCCTGGGAGTAATTTCCTCTCTCTGTTCTCCCTTGCATCCATCCTCGAGAATTAAGTCGGCCCTTAGTAAGTCCAGATCTCTTTATCTACCTGACAATATCTTTGAAAGAGAACAAGACTTGAATCTCTTTGTGCAACTTCCTCTTGAATCCGTGCCTCACTATCCAGAGTAAAAATCCGTGCCTCACCATCCAGAGTAAAATGGTACCTGACAAGAGGGAGGGAGGATGGATCTTTAAGAAGCATACAGCAGGCGCTCTCCTGGGACTGCAGTGAGTTTCCATTCAAATTACAGACCTGACAGCCTAGGGGAAGAGCTCGGAGGAGGACTTATGAAATAATAATGAAGCTTTTGAATTGAAGAGAAATCTAAGTGAAACAATGCAGTCCTTTTGTGTCTGCATTATTTAATGTTTGAAGAAGACCCTGTTAAAACAGCGGTTCATACACCCACAGATTTAATTTGAGTTACTGTCTCCCAATAAGAGAACTACTTAGGGTCTGGGAATTTGAACTGTCCAATCTCTTCAACTATTTATACAGCTCTCTCCCAACCGGACTTCAGAATGCTATGCCAAGGCTCGAGTGGAAAGGGAAAGAAAAAAAAAAAAACTCACTGGCTTCACTAAATCCCTGTGAACTTTGCCTTTAGGGGTAGACTGACTTATTGAGTTTATTATTTTCCTGAGCTAAGAGAGTTTAACCCCTGTCTTTATTTCGGTAGTAATAATGTTCTGAGTAAGCCCTTTGCCACAGAAAAATTGTCCCTTTTGTTGTTTGTGATTTGCTGTGAAAGGGGATTGTAAATAAGCAGATGTAACTGATGATACCAAATCTCCAAATCCCTGAGGATGGTGGAAAGTTAGCCTATTTTGAGGAATGACAATGTAAAGTGTGAAATAATAACGTGTGCGTGTGTGTGTGTATAGTAGTTACCCCAAATCTGCAGGGACCTCCAATGTATCCCTGAAACCACAGATAATGCCAAACCCTCTATATACTATATGTTTTTTTTTCTATGCACTCTGCAGCATTGCCCCAAGTACCACAGTTAATCTGTCCTTCCAGATTTTATCTCCCAGAGCCTCTGCATCATTGCTCTTGCATTTTGGGGTCATCATTAAGTAGAGTAAGGGTCACTTGAACATAACCACTGTGATGCCACTGCAGTTGATCTATTCATTGGGATAGTGACGAAGCAACTAATGAGGGAGTAGCATATACAGAGTGGAAACACTGGACAAAGTGGTAACTCACCTCTTAGGTAGAATGATGCAAGATTTCAACATGCTGCTCAGAAACGCTTGCAATGTAAAAGTTATAAACTGTTCATTTCTAGAATTTTCAACTTAATCTTTTTGGAGCATGATTGATCTCTGGGAATAAAAAGAACAGAAAGTAAAACCAGGCATAAGGGAGACTACAGTACACACTTTGTACACATATGGATACATTCCATGGGAAACTGCCACCCCAATAGCTCTGGTTATTCAACCTGCTGGCTCCTAAAGTCCATCTCTGCTACAAAAGACCTGATTATAATACAAGAGTTTTAACTGGTAATGGTATGACTGCCTGGGGTCCTCATTTTCTCCTTCTCTGACCTTGTCACCTCTCTTCCCTCTCCCCATGCATCCTTCCATGCACTCTGTAGGGTGTGTCTCTCTCACTTCCACAAGAGATTATATGTCTGCTATTCACATCCACACCTCTCTCCTGAGTGCAAGACTATCTTATTCTATTTATTTTGTTTTATTTTTTTTGCGGTGCTGGGGATGGAACCCAGGGCCTTGTGCTTGCAAGGCGAGCACTCTACCAACTGAGCTATCTCCCCAGCCCCTATCTTATTCTAATATACCAACTTCTCCTCTCTACTCAGACATCTAATTGACACCTCCCTGAAGGAATTTTGCATCTCCTTGAGTTTGGCTCTTAACCCAGTCTGGCTCATTTGCTCTCTAACACCTCCATGTTTCCAGTTTCCTGGGTTTTCAAACTTTGAACCTTTTACTCTCTCCTATTACTAACATCTAGCCCACAAGCAAAGTCCACGTCCATATCATCTTTCCATTTGTCAATTGTTCTTCTCCTTTCAATTGGATCTGAGTCCCTGTCACTTCTGACATCAAGCCAGTCCTTTGACTGGTATTACATATCTTATGAAGTGCTTGATAGATAGAGTTCACCCCTGTTTGCTCTTATAATTTTTGCCATGTGATGAAATGGAGTCCTTCCTCCCTGGACCATGCAACGTTACAGGTGCCATCTTGGAAGCAGAAACTAGATCCTCACAGACTCTGAACTTATAAAAGTCTTGACCTTAGATTTCCCAACTTCAAGATCGTGAGAAATACATTTCTTGTGCCATATAAAATATTCGATCTGTGATATTATGTTATAGCAGCACAAATGTCCTAAAATAGAATACATTTGTCAAAACTAGGAGAAATTAACACTGGTACAATACTGTCAGCTGTATTTGAGGCTCTATTTGTATTTCCTAAATTTTTCCACTAGTAACATTTCTCTGTACCAGGATCCATTCCAGGATCCTACATTGCATTTAGTCATCATCCTATCTCCTTGTCTTCTCCGATCTGTGATGTTTTCTTGTTCTGTCCTTGTCTTTATGACCTTGACAATTTTGAGGAGTCCTTATCAGATATTTTATAGAAAGTGCCTTGATTTGGGTTTATCTAATGTTTTCTCATAGTTGAACTGGGATTGAGGGATATGGCAAAGAAGGTGACTGGGGTGAGATTCCCTTCCCATTTTATCAAAACAAGGGCACATGATAACCGTGTAGCTTATCTCTGGTGGTGTTGACCTTGATCACTTGGTGAAGGTGGTATCTTCCAGGCTTCTTCCCTGTACAGTTCTTGCTTTTGGAATATAAATTAGTGCATGGCCACCTTTTCCTCTAAATGTCCAACAGCTTCCTACCTCATACAGTAAGATCAGGAATGTTCTTATGGTGCTCTGCGAGCCTTTCCTCGGTGGGACCCTGCTTCTCCTCTGACATTCCCTAGAATGAGTCTCCACCATGTTGATCTCTTGCTGGTCCTTAAATGTCTCCAGTGGTCTCTCATCTCAGAGATGTTTCCTGAGCATTTCCAGAAGCATTTCCCCAATTCCTCCATACCTCTAGAACTGTCCTCCCCATGACCTCCACATTCACAGGACCAACTGCTTTTCTTTAAGTTTCTGCATTTCCTGCTCAGCCTGTGTAAAATGTCTCTGTTACTGACTCAGTACCCCGCAGTCTTCCTTTCTTAGTGCCCTTCGATTTTTCCCTCATGGACGTCTATGCTTTTGATATCAGGGCTCGATTTTGTCCACTGCACAATCCCTGGCACCTACTGCTAGTACAGTCCATAGCAGGAGCTCAGACATCTGCATGCTAGATGCTGGAGTGTCTGAAGGTAAGGGGGTCATTAGAAATCCCTGCCTTTGCTTTTACATGCATGTTGGGAAATGCAATATTTTCTGCTTCTGTGGGGTTACAGAGAATTGAACCTAGGAAATCCAAGATAACAATATTTCCTATCCTACCTATCAAAGTTTGGAATTTTAATAAGTTCCATTTGACATTAACCCAATTTTAGATATCCTAATATGGAATCAATGAGTTAACATTTTGAGGATTTCCTAAGAAGCTACGTAAGGCAAATCTTTAATCAGAAGTTTCTGTGAATAAAAACCTCAGAGAACCACCCTGTGATGAGGTTAAGAGACTGTTTGGGGGTACACTTAAGAGAACCAGTTGTGGTCCTGAACGAGTTAATTGTTTTGCTTGGTAAAGCCTCCTTACCCCATGGACGAGTATGCTTGCTAAAGGATTAAGCAATAATGAATCTTTTTTAGTACTTAATACCCAAGACTCAAAAGGACAAGGAAAACCTCACCAGGGAATAGCTGTGTTGACCAAAAAAAAAAAAAAAAAAAAAAAAAAAAAAAAAAAGTTGGGGTGACTCTAAGTAATATATTTTCATATACTCATCTAAATTTCTTTTTTTCCCACCAGTCCTCTGGATCTCTGAATAGTGAAGTTAAGTGTCACCTCCAATCTAGTTAAATCTATCAATCTGGAGGCACTTGCTTTTAGGTTTGCTAAGAAAGGAAGTTGTTTTCTTTTATTTGGGAACAAATATTTGGATGGAGATCATTCTGTATCAAGTTTTATACTACATTATGTAAATGTAGCATAAAAGGAATATTCTGAAGACAGAGAACAACAGAAAGGCATTGGCTACAAATAAAAAATGCTTCATGACCAGTCTCCCTCATTATCTTGAGTTAGTGAATATCACCATTACCGACCATGCTCCCAAGAGAGTCTCTCTGCAAATTTTCACATAAAGAATGATGGAACTAGCAAAGAACATTTCTATATGTTCTGCCAGTAGATATAAGCAGAAATCTCTTCCTCTTAGAAATATTGCTTTCACTAAAGATATGTTTGGGAAAAAAGTAAGTAGCAACTATTGGGGTTCTTAGGATGTGCCTCTGTTTTTAGTCTACTGACTTTGCAAGTTCATATCACTGACTGTACAGTTTCAGGGTCACTTGAGGAGGAGGAAGGGAGAGATTTTATTAGCGTCTGTGATCATATTAGCTCGCCTGTGTTCACCAGTGTGAACTGCAGAATGTTGTTTAAATGCCAGTAAACAAATTCCTTACTAACACATCCAGGTCTGTTTCTGCAATTTCTTTCTAATGTTTTCCATTTTTTCCCCAGAGTCTGCAGTATGCATCCTATCAAGAAATTTCCATGGTTGTTCAAATAATGAATCATCAGAACCACTGTGGTTAATAATACAGCCTGAGATAAAACAGTAGGAGATGCATACTCAGAACATTAGTGTGCTCATTATTTTTCGAAAATGAACATGAGATTATTTTGGTAGAGCTGGAGGTCACAATTCTTTGGGAAAAACAAGAAATTCTTCATGATATACGAACACTATTAATTTTGAAGAGTTATATCATTCCTTTGGCAATCCAAATGACAATTATTTTTTAACAACCCAAGTTTCCAAATAATAAGAAACAGTGACCATATTTGCCTCAGATTCTTTCATCCCTAAATTATTATTGCTGACAGAAACTTGAATACAAAATCTAATTTATGAAAATGTTTCTTAAAAGTACAACATCATACTAAGTGAAATAAGCCAGACTCAGAAAGTCAAGGGTCGATTGTTTTCTCTCATATGCAGGAAGTAGATTCAAATTAGGGGCAAGACCAGGGGGTATCCTATGAAAATGGAAGGGAGGTCAGTGGGGTAGAAGAAGGGTATTGGATGGGTGGAGGTGAGAGGGTGCGAGGGACACCAGAGGAAAGAAATTGGCTGAATTATGTTAGATATGTATACCTATGTTATGGTGAATTTCACCTTCATGAATATCTATGAAGCTTCAATTTAACAAAGAGTAAATGTATACAAGGAAGGTCAATTGATTAGGGAAAAGGAGGTGGGGAGGGAGAAAGGAAATTCTGGGGGACTGAAAAGATTCAACACAATCTTACATTTTTTACAGTTGCTCCAGAGCATTTTAAAAGAAGAAGCACAATGGTAAAAGTATAATTCCACAACCAGTGTTTCTTCCCTCCCTCTCAGAGTTGGTTCATACCATTTAAATTGGCCTTCTTAGGCTTTTACTACTAGTTAGAGCTTAGATATTAGGTATCCCCCAAAAGATCATGTGTCATACAAACAAGAATGTTCAGAGGTAAAAAGATTAGATTATGAGAGGTGTAACCTAATTGGTGGTTTAATCCACTTTAATGGATTAACTGGGTGGTAACTATAGGCAGGTAGTATGTGGCTGGATGAGGTGGGGCCCTGGGGACATGACTTTGGGGTATATATTTTGTTCCTGGTCATCAGAACTCTCTCTCTCTCACTCTCTCTCTCTCTCCCTTCCTCTTTGCTTCCTGGTGCCATGTCCTGAGCTGTCTTCCTCCTCCATTCCCTTCCACCATGATTTTCTGCCTCACCTTGGGCCCATAGTAATGGAGCCGGCTGTCTGTGGACTGAGACCTCAGACACCATGAGCCACAAACAAATTTTCCTCCTCTAAAATTGCTCTTGTCGGGTCTTTTGGTTACAGCAGTGAAAAAACTGACTAAAATTCCACTTAGAGATTTTTCTAAATTTTGCAGAATTCACACAAATGTTGTTTTAAGAAAAACTCGATGACTTGTTTTATTTTTCCATTCAGTAAGGTGTTTCCAAGAACACCTGTGTTTACACAAGTAACTGTGGTTTATTTACTTCAATTGCCATGTGATAATTTGTTTTATGAACTTATTATGGTCTCTTTCCCTAATGATGGTTCTCAGGCTTTTTGTTGGTTTTATTTGTCATTTTGCTGTAACAAGCAATACTGTGGTAAATTTCTCTTTCTCTCTTTGTAGACACATAGAGGAATTTCTCTAGCAGTAGAATTGCTGGGTTGGAGATTACATTCATCTTGAATTTAATAGATTTTACAAAATCGCCTCCGAACAGGTCACACCAATTTTCTTTCCCATCAGCCAAGTGTGTGGGTTCCTGTCTTCCTGCATTCCTGGTTTTTCATGTTTTGGCCTGCCTGATTTGTATGAAATTACAACTAATTTCTTTCTTTCTTTAACTTGGAACTTTCAGATCTGGGACAATTCTTTCCTAATTTTTGATGACAGCATGAATTGATACACTCAAATAGAGAAAATGAGGCATGGTTGGGTGTTCACCTTCTTGGTATATGTTAGCCCTTCCCTTCTGGGAGTGGATCAACCAGGGCATTATCTAGACAGGTGTCTTGCACAGTAAATGATGAACAGTGTTCCTAGTGAGCCACAATTCCAGGAGTCCAGAGACAGGAATCTGCTCCTGAATAATCATAGGTATGATTGGTGTAGGATCCATGGATGGACAGCATGGTTGTATGGCCAATGACAACCGCAGGGAACTATTGAGTGCCAATTTATTACTGCCCCAGGATATTTCCATCTGCCTCTCCATCAGCTACTGCATGGGCTTGTTTCCTGGGTCTTAACCCGACCATTTCTTTTTTAAGATTTTGGGTCTTTCTGTTCAAATGTCACTTTCTTCAGCAATCTGTCCTTGACTTTTGGTGTGTTTGTCCCTGTGTTAGTCATCACTGTGAACTGACAGGATTAACTTAAAAAACTTAAAGTTTATTTTGGCTCGTAGTTTCAGAGGTCTTATTCCACAGTGGACTGACACCGAGGAAGAAATATGGCGGAAGGTCATGGTGGAGGAAAGTGTCTCAGCTCATGGCAGCTGGGAAGCAGAAAGAGAGTGTGTGAAGAGCCAGAAACAGATAGAGTCCCAGGTCATGCCCCACTTGCGTATAGTTACCACCCAGTAGTTCATTCAGTTATCAATGAATTAGTGCAGCAAATGGATTAATTCACTGAAGAGGTAACACGTCCTCAAATCCAATCATTTCATGCCTCCTTGCCTAATGCATGAGCTTTTGGGGGGACATTCCTGAAGTTCCAACCCTAACGGCCCCCTTCATCTCTCACATCTTGTGTTTTACTTTTTCATAGCATGTATTACCATGCGAAAACTCCTTTTGATTTGTTTGCCATATTTTGCTTATTTGTTGGTTTGTGTTGGTCTGTGTGTCCTGCAAGAATTTAATCTCTAAGCAAGCAAGGAACTTGTCTGCATGACTTATCCCAGTGCTGGAAATATAGATGCTTCTCCTTCAGTGTTTACTGAAGGAATGGACAGTGTTTTCTTAAGGGGGAAACATAAATGGTTCTCATTTTATCTAACAAATATTTGAGAATATGAGCAGGGTTTTGAGGATAGAAAGATACCCAACACAGCTTTCTTGCCATTGAGACAGTCTTAGTCTGGTAATTTATCATGCTTTTGAATGTTAAATAAAACAACAGTGATTACCTCAACTCGGGGGCAAAGCTTAATTACAGGCGCAGTCCTCATGAGGAAAGTGAGGGACAGAATGATTATATTTCCTGCTATCTTGGTTTGGAGGTGAGTTTGGACATCCAAAATTTGACATTAAAAATGGGGAGGAAAATAAATGAAGTGGGAAATGAAGACTGAAGGAGAGAGAAAATACGAAGGTGGCCACTTAGATGGAGGAGGAACAACTGACTGTAATTAGGGGTTTTAAGGAAGAGTCAGGCAGGGAGAGGGGGGGTCAGGAGTGGGCTGTGTCCTCTTCTCACAATCCTGGATATCTCTCTCAACATGCGGACACCTTCTGACTTAGTTTCCTCATAGGAAAATCCATCTCCTGAGTGTCCAAAGAACTTAAGAAAAAATAGGTAGTTTATAGACAGGACCAACCCATAGCTTATGGATTACTACATGCTCTCTAGAGACACTAATGGAATGGTTCAAAGCTGCTAAAGGGAGATCAAATTCAAAGAAAGCTAGAGAAAACACACATTCTTTCAATTTAAGCTCTTTCCAATTGCACACTAGAAAAGTTGTTAAGAGACAAAGGCTCTGTTTTCAGATAAAAGCAAGAAATTGCATCTCATTCTTTAATGATTTTTTTTGCTTTATTTGGTGGGAGGAGTATTTTGGTCAGCTTTTTCATCACAATGACCAAAAGACCCAACAGGACAACACAGAGGAGGAAAAGTTTATTTTGGATGGTTTCAGAGGTTCAGTGCAGCATTGGCCAGCTCCATGGCTCTGGCCCAAAGTGAGGCAGAACATCATGGCGGAAGGGCTTGGAGGAGGAAAACTGCTCAGGACGTGGCGACAGGAAGCAGAGAGAGCTGTGCTCACCAGGGACCAAATATAAACCCCAAAGGCACAGCCCGGTGACCCCCTCCTCCAGCCACACCCTGCCTGCCTATTGGTACCACCCAATTAATCCATTCAAGTAGATTAATCCACTGATTAGGTTATGGCTCTCATAGTTTGATCATCTCACCTCTGAACATTACTGCAGTCTCACATGAGATTTTGTAAGACATCACTGACCTAAATTATCACAAGGGGAAAAGGAAGCTGAGAAGTTTGGTATGAGTGCTAAGTGAACCTACATGCTGGTATGATTTAAGATAATCACCAGTAATTGAGATTTTTAGACAACAACAAAATAAGATGTAATATGGGTCATTAATAATTATTATATATCCTGACCAGCAGCACCTATATAAAAGAGACTGTGCTTTCCAGGCAGATAGAAAAGTGTACTTACTTTAATAACCAAAGGCTTAACTAAAGTAAACTTGCATCTTGGATATATTAGATAAAATTATTTTTAAAAAAATTTTAATCTGTTGTAATGAGATGTCCATGACAGTAGAATGCATTTATGCATTTTGAGAGGTCACACATAAAAGGAGTATCATCTCTCATTTTTCTGATTGTACATGTTGCAGGATCACATGGGTCATGCAGTCATATATGTACATGAGGTCATCATGTCTGTTTCACTCTATGATCCTTCCTATGCCATACCCCTTCTCCTCCCTTCACTCCCATCTACCTAATAAAAAGTAATTAATGAATTGAGTGAAATTATGTGGCTCAGCCATGAGGGATTCTGCACTGACCTGAATGTCATGGTCAAATAGAAAACAGGAGAGAGAGTCCCACCTCTTAAAGGGGCTGCCCAAGCTTTTCAAGATCAGAGCTAGGTCTTCAAGTTGGCCAGTTGTCAAGACTGCTCTTGGCCTGACTATCCTTCCAATGGGCATCCTCTAGAAGAACACCTCCCTGTGTCTGTCCTGTCCCCACAGGATGCTGACTGTGTGGACAAATCACAATCTGAGGTGAGGGTGTAAGTTGGAATGGTTGAAAATAGGCTTACATCTAAAAAGCACACCAAGTCCAGAGAGACAACTTTGAAGGAGGGCATCGCTAGACAGCACTGCGGACGACAGCTCTGTACAGCTTGCTTCTGTAGCAGCAGCATTCAGGGGGAGCCGTCACCTGTTAGCGCAGGTCCTCCTGCCATGTCGTTACTCAGTGTAAACGAGAGAAAGGACCTGCCACTAGAAAAGCCATGGAGTGGATGGTGGATCCACAGAACCCAAGAGCTACTCTGATGTTTTCTCTCCTCTGTGTGGTGCAGTTCTCATAGAATGTAAGTGCAAAGTGTGGTTGGATGGAGCAGGAGCTGCATTTTAAACTGGAACACAGAAGATTATTTGGGACACTCTAACATCTGAGAACCATTATGTTTCGTACCTAAGGGCTGCTTTCCTGGGTGACTCTTACAAAATCATCTTCCACATGCTAAGAGAGAAAGCATTTCTAAAAAACACCTTTCCGAAACGCTAAAATTTTCCACTTCATATAAAAAAAGAAGAAAAATGTTTTCACTTAATATTTGAATCAGAGTTGGGTTCACGTGCTGTAGACATGACTGTAGTTGGGGAAGGAATGCTTGCTCTCCCTCCCTCTCTCCCTCCCTTCGTTCCTTCCTTTTCTTTTTCTTCCTCCTCCTCCTCCTCCTCCCCTCTTCCTCCTCCTCCTTCTCCTCGTTTTCTCTCCTCCTCCTTCTTCTCCTCCTCTTCCTTCTCCTCCTCTGCCTTCTTCTGCTCCTCCTCCTCCTTTCCTTCTCCTCCTCCTCTCCTCTTATTATCTTCCTCCTCCTCTCTTCTTCCTCCCTCTCTCCTCCTTCCCCTCCTCCTTCTCTTTCTCTGAAACCATCAGTTTGTAAGCTGGGACCATGGCAGTTGCAGGCTTGGAATTCTGAGGGTCGGTTGGAGACCGTGTGGTACCATGGACAGCTCTCTCTTTGTTGGAAAGGGATGTGTATGTGTAAGACTCCCCAGAGTGACCACCATGGTGGAGATCCAATAAGATAAGCCTAGGAGATGGTTGGTTCAAGAGCACTGGCAAACTTCCCAGAATAGATTTGTAGTCTTCAGGAAGAATCAGACGGGGCTATTTACCTCACAACTGATGCGGGCCCCAGACAGCAATGCATGGCTAACATTCTGTTCTGACCCTGACTTTCAGTAGGAATCAGAGCCTCCAAGATGGCACCTGTCCCACCAGCTAATAAATGACTCCCCTCTTGTTCATGAGGCAAGAAGCACACCATTATCCACAATGTTTTATAGGGTTTATGGGGAACAGAGGCAGCTCTGGGTTGGGATCTAATGAGGTTATTTTTGTGCAGGTGTGGGCTAAAAGGATAGGAAGGTGATGGAGAGTTTTGTCTTTCCCATCTCATCTTTGTGTGTGGGTGTGCAAGCCTTTCATGTTCAAAATAAGGAAAACTTCACACAATTATATCCCTAAAAATAGTAGTACAAAACTGTCAGGAAATTCTTGCCACAAGAAGTAAAGTTTAATGAGATGTTTCTGAAACTAGCTTCAAAAGTGTGACAATACATCTCTTGTTATATTACTGCATTTGCAGAAGTGGTCTTAAGAGTCAGTACTTATCAGTCAGGTGCCAAGAACGTGAGGAATACTTTCCTCTCCCCCAGACACTGGGTAGTTTTTAAAAGCTCTTTATAAAAGATTCCATTGGAAATTCTTATTGGTTTGGTATCTATTAAAATTACATTATAATGGATATTCTATATTTTGTTCTTAAAAAAAGTGATCCTTATATGGAGATCCTCAAAAAGTTATGCATAGAATTACCTTACTACCCAGTAATTATACCCTAAAGAATTGAAAATGGAGACTCCAAGAGTTACTTTTATGTCAGTGCTAATAGTAGTAGTATTCATGTTAGCCCAAAGTTGGAAATAACTCAAATGCTCATTGATAGATAGGTGGACAAACAAAACATATTATTTATACATAGTGGAGTATTAGCCAACCTTGAAAAGGAAATCAATGCTGACACCTGTTACAACATGGAAGAACCTTGAGGACATTGTGATTAGTGAAATAAGCCACTTACAAAAGGACAAATACTGTATGATTGCATTTTTAAAAAATATATAGTCAAATTCCTAGGGACAGAAAGTGGAGTCATGGTTCCCAGAGGCCAGGGCATGGGGAATGGGCAGTTGGTGTTTAATGGACACTGAGTTCAGTCTGAAAATAAGGGAAAGTCTGTGAGAGAGCCCAGCATGAATGAACTCAAAGCCCCCGGATCACTCACTCAGAAATGGTAAGAGGGCAAGTTTAATATTCTCCATATTTTATCATGAGCAATGTTTTAAAAAGAGACTAAAGAAGAGGCTGATGGAATTTGTTTTGAATAAGTGCAGTGGTAACGATTGTACAATAGTGCAAATGTAATTAAGCTGCTGAACTGTGTATTTAGAAATGGCTAAAATGACATTTCTTGTTAATAACAATATATCCTGAGAAATGCATCATTGGATGATTTTGTCATTGAATATCCAAGAGTGAATCTTCCCAAACTAAGACAGCTACCACATCACTGAAATAATTGTTTGGAGCCACTGTATACTGTCTGTCACTGACAAAAATATTACTATGTGAAGCACATCTCTATTTCATACTACAAGTGTCTTATCATGATTATTTTAAAAATCAAAAGCTTTACCAGGAGGATGAACATCCATGACTGATCATGAAAGCACTATTCTTCACCACAGAGTCTTTATCTGGAAAAACAACACATCAAACTGTCCACAAATGCCACCAGTCTCGGGTTGCACTAAAGCAGCATCAGTGTTCACTGCTGGGATAGCAAAGTACCAAAGGTAGAAGCCTTAGCAGTTTCGCTGAAGACACTGAGCACATTTCTGGACCACACAGGGAAGTCCCAGGGACTGCTATGAAGCCTCAGAGGGGTTCTTCCTCCTGTCTTGGGGGCTGCCAATTACAAAGATGGAGAGCATGGGCTTTGCCAAGCCTAATGGTAGTGCTGCCCACTACCCAAACACCCCCAGTCAAGTAGTAGTCTCCGGGAGTTTCCTCCCTCTGTCATCTGTGCTACAATCCATTAGGAACCTCCAGAAGTAGCCCATCGAGGCCAACTCATAGAGCATCAGCAGGGTAGACAGAGAGCCAGAGCCAACAGAAGCCATCTGTCCCCAGTAGACACATAAACTCATTTTCCAGCTGCTACGCCTTTAGGATGGAGCTATGGGAACTGAAACATTAGTCGCCCTTGCCATGGATGGCTTTCCCCATTTCCTGGCTGCTGGAAAGCTGACGCACCCTGCCATGGGCTGCTCTCTGCCTGTGCTTCACCATCACGGATCTGAGGTCTCCGATCGCGCACGAGCTCACCTAATCAGGAGCTCTCTGGCGTCCAAGTGCCTTGAGTTGGAAGCTTTCCCTTTCTCTACCTTCCAATGTGCTCTGCTTGTTTTTGCATCTGGCACATACATCTCCAGACTAATGGAGATTTGGGACCTCAGTTCACTGCTCCTCTTTGCTCTGCAAAACAATCTTCATTGTTTCAGAGAGTCTATACTCGCTGAGTATAGACTCAAATTTGGATCTTTTTCTTCCCATCCTATTTTTCATACATACTGACCCAATAGAAGCTCTTATTGGAAACAGGACTGTATTCAGGATAATTATCCCTTCCACCCGCCATCTTGGACTCTTTCATCAAATGTACCAGGAGCCTTATCAGAGCAGCCATTTGCAGGAGGCTGTGTGGGAAAGTCATTAGAGAAGAACGAGGATCATTAAAGTAAACAGTATCAGTATATCTTTGAATTTTTCCATATCTTTTCATTAATATATTCAAGCATCTGGTGTACATTTTGGCTCTTGCCAAATCAACAGCTTCTTCCTTTAAAAACAAATTATTTCAATCAACAAATAAAAATTGTCTGCATTTTTGACATATAGCACGTTTTGACCTATGTATATATTGTGCAATGGCTCAATCAAACTGATTAACATACATCTGACCTCACATGTATTTGATTTTTCTGTGGCAAGAAGAAACAATTCACTCTTGATTATTTTCAAAAATATAATACATTGCTATTAACTATCATCACTGTGTTTTACAATAGATTCTTGAATTTTTTTCCTCCTAACTGAAATTTTCTATCCTTTGATATATCTCCAGTCCCCCAAAATTCTTGCTAACTACTATTCTATTTTGTTTCTATGCGTTTGACTTTCTCAGATTCCAAAATTTTTATTCATCAACTTTCTATCCCATGACACAACACCTAGAGAATCAACTTAAGAGGAAGGTTTGTTTTGGCTCAGTTTCGGTCCATGACCACTTGGACCTGTTGCTTTGGGCCTGTGCAGACAGAGCACATCATGGCAGGAGCAGGTAGTGGAGGAAGCTGCTCATCTTATGGAAACTAGAAGAAAGAGGAAGAGGAGGAGCCAGGGTCCCACAATGCCCTCAAAGGCACATCCCCAGTGGGCTAACTTCCTCCCATGAGGCTCCACCTCTTAAAGGCTCCACCACCTTCCAATAGCACCATGAACTGGAGACCACCATGGGTCTCTGGCGGACATTTCAGATCCAAACTATAGCTTCTTAGAGTCATTTACCACTTGCTATGTTTCTTGAGTGCCTCTGGGTTTAGTCCTTAAATTATTCCTCTCTGGGTTAAATATTATCAGGTGGCTCAATCACAACCCAATTATATTGCTCTACTTTTTATGTTTCTCCGTATTTTTTTTATTAAGTAAATAAACTTGCATCAGGCAATTTTACTACGTTTCTATTTACTTTACCCTCAAGACCAGGAATAAATACACTGTGCCGTAGGCATCTCCCACTCAGGCATTGCACTAATAGAAAACCAGCACATTTAGCAGCCAGATAGCAGAGCCGAATCATTCCGAATGTTTACAACCATCGCCTGGCTTATTCATGGCTGCTCTCTCAGCCTCGGGATCCTCTGATTTTCCTTGTTGTGCTTTGACCAACCTCCCTAGGCTTTCAAAGTCTTCTTTTTAAAAAAGATGAATCATAAAAGAAAGGACAAAATAAAAAATGAAAATAATGTTGGGTTGAGAAGAGGGTGAATGATTCATTTTGTGGAAGGTGAAAAATTTCAAGGAACACCAATAAAACTCAGGAATCAAGATACGCAACTCTGTCAGGCAATATTTTTAAAAATGAAGGAGTTTAACGATGGCCCACTTGGCAGGCTGACTGTAAATAAGGTCTATGACAAGGAAGAGCTGAGTCCAGCCAGTTGAAGCAGATCTTGGCTTTATTTAAAATTCTGAACCTTTTCCATTCATTTTAATTTTGTGTGGGGGGAGTGGTACCAGAGATTGAACTCAGGGGCACTCGACCACTGAGCCACACCCCAGCCCTATTTTGTATTTTATTTAGAGACAGGGTCTCACTGAGTTGCTTAGGGCCTCGCTTTTGTTGAGGCTGACTTTGAATTCGAGATCCTCCTGCCTCAGCCTCCTATGCAGCTGGGATTACAGGTGTGCACCTCCATGCCAGGTTCATTTTACTTTTGACAACATTACATTACAACGTTGAAGACAGACTATTTTGCATCCTAAGACTTTGTGCCAGGGGCTCAGCAGTCTTCGCCCTACTGCTCACCTTGCAGCCCATGGAGCCAGTCAGAAACTAGAAAAAAAGAAAAGAAAGATGGGGAGGAGTTGGGTTGGGAATAAATAATTTGAAATTGGAAAAATGGATGGACTTGCTCTTGAAGGACTGGTGAAATTTGGTTTGCTTGATCATTAACAGTGCTCAACTTTGCAAGAGGTGGGGGGACGAGGAGGGGGACTGGTTTCTTTCGCAAGTGATGAAATACTTTCAGTTGATTGTGGCCATGGCCGCACACCTCTGAAGTGTCCACTTTAGACAGGCGAGTTGCATGGTCTGTGAAACACACCTTCATAAAACTGTCCCAGGAAAACGGGGAGGAAACCAAACAACCCAGAGCAAACACCGCACATTGGATTGCATTAGCATTCCTTCCAGGATTAGTGGATGCAATTGCAGTAGATCCTAAATGCATTTAAAAAATTAAATTACAGACAAGCCAGCTCCGGGTGTATTCTTCCCTGCATGCTCTCTGCTCTGCCAACCTTTGCTTACCTGCTTTCCCTGCACAGCCCAGGTTGACTCAACCCTGAAACGGGTTGTTACTCTAGGTCTGGGTCATGAATAACGAGGGGAACACCAGCTCAAAGCCTCTCTCTAACCTCCTTCCAACAGTTCCTGAGCCGAACTGCCAGTAGAACTTCCCCTGAGCATGTTGGACCTTAAAGGGGGCTCATGCTTCACTGTGTCTCTTTATAGATGAAGAGACTGTGGGTCTGAAAGGCCCAGAGTCATGCAGCTCATGGCAACAACATACTTGTGAAGCTAAATGGAGATGCAGCGTTTTTCATTTAACTTGTTCCCCTCTATCTAAGGCTGAGGAGAATGTTATGGTTTAGATATGGACTATCCCCCAAAGATTCGTGTGTTGAAGGTGCGGTCTCCAGTGCACTAAATTTCAGAGCTGGGGCTTTAGGAAGTGATTGGATGGCGAGGGCTCCCCCATCAGTGATTAATGCCTTGCTGGATTCATGCTGAAGGGACTGTTGGCAGGCGGTGGAGACTATGGGAGGAGAGACTAGGTCCTTGGGATGTGCTCTTGGAAGGCCATCCCCTGCCCCTGGTCTTTTCCTCTCTTGGATTCCTGGATGCCTCGAGCTGAGCAGATTTCATCCCGACGCCCTTCCCCCTGATATTCTGCCTTACCTCTGGCCAAAGCAAGAGAGTTAGCCAACCGTGGACAGAACCTCTGACACAGTCAGCCAGGATAAAGCTGTCCTCCTCTAAGTTGTTCCTGTCAGGTACTTTGGTCACAGTGATAAAAGTCGACTGATAGAAAGAAAGATCAGAGGGGAACAAATCTTTGTTGAACTTCTTCTTTCGGACAGGACTACTTGAGTGTTTTCCTTTACTTAACCGCTCTTCATCTTTGGTTAAACCTATAGCTACTTGGCTACTCCTAAATAAGGTCTATCTCAGCCCAATTGAGTTCAATCCTTCACCAACATACACACACATTTCTTTTTCATTTTTTTTTTCATCTATGAGAACTGCATTAGGACTCCAGATATCTGTGGCTGCTTCAGAAAATCTTTGTTCTCTTTAACATTTTCTAAGAAATTTTAAGAAAACAATCAGGTTTGATTTATTTTGACTATATGCTCACTTGCTTGACTTCAGTCATATACAGAATTAACTGTTCTCCTTAACTGTACACTATTCTTTTTGAAAGTTTAACACGCCTAGAATTCTTGACAAACTCATGCTGAGTTTGAACAGCATACCTTTTCAAATTTTTAAAAAATTCTATTTGTTCTAATGAGTTGTACATGACAGCAGAAGGCACTGATGCATTTTGACAGATCAGACATAAATGGAGGGTCATCTCTCATTTTTCTGATTGTACGTGTTGCAGGATCACATGGTCATGCAGTCACACATGCACATGAGTCATCATGTCTGTTTTACTCACTCTACTGTCCTTCCTACCCCACACCCCTTCCCTCCCTTCACTCCCTCTACCTAAAGTAACTCTATTCTTCCCTAATGCCCCCCCCATGTGAATTAGCTTCTGCATACAAAAGGACTTAAAATAGGCACACTACAGTGACACAGTCATATCAATGTTTATAGCAGCTCAATTCACAATAGCTAAGTTATGGCACCAACCTAGGTGCCCTTAACAGATGAATGGATAAAGAAAATGTGGTACATATACATGATGGAATAATACTCAGCCTTAAAGAAGAATGGAATTCTGGCATTTGCTGGTAAATGGATGGAGCTGGAGAATATCATGCTAAGTGAAATAAGCCAAACCCAGCATACCTTTTAATAATGCTGCTGTTGTTTATGGTAGATGTGTGTTGAGTGTTTGGTATGCGTGGACCGGGATTTCTTAGCCTCTGTGCCAATGACATTTGGAGTGGAAATGTCTCTGTTGTAGGAAGCTATTCTGTGCGGTGGAGGGTGTTCAGCATCATCCCTGATCTTCACGACTTGGTGTTGGTGGCAGCTCATTCCCCGGTTGTGATGAATGAAAACATCTGCAGACAGACATTTCTCTGGGATGAGAGTCACCCTGGTTGAGAGCCTCCAGTGCAGATATTGGCCTGACTGCTTTAATCGCATTATCTCATTTGTCTCTCATGAAGCACATCAAGCGGAACCTTTATCAGCTCCACTTTTAAAACTAAGAAATGGTGTCAATGGGCGTAAAGAAAATGCTCGATGTGGGTCAGCCAGTGAGCTGGGGGTCTTCATCCAGAGTGTGCTACCTCCTAACATAGGAAATTAGCAAAAGCAATGGTTAGAAAATTGGTCCAGTGGGGAACAGGTCAAAACCTGCACATGAAGCTAAGCATACACTTGCCATGGATGCAGAGGTTGACCCCAGAGAAATGCAAACTCACGTCCCCACAAAAACCTGTCCTTGAGTGTTCAGAACAACTTTATTGGTGATGAAAATAAAGTTGATAAAAATCAAGATTCTTTTCATCAAATAAAAATAAAGATAATTTTCATTTGTGACAGCTTGGAAATAGGGTACTACCAATTTATTGGTGATAGCCCAAAGCAGAAAAGAACCAGGATCTCCTCCACTGAGTCAGTTGATTAAAAAAAAAAAATCACCACTCCCTACGATCATTTACTGCTCAGCAGTAAAATAGAGCAGACCTGTGCAATCGCCTGCATGCATCTTAACGACACAATCCTGCATGAGAGCGCACTCAGCTTCAAGGAATCATAAATGGTCGCTCTATTTATTTGACATCCTGGAAAAGCAGACTATAGTGATAGAGAAAAAGATCCGAGGTTGCCAGGACTGAGGGAGGGGTGATGACTGAATGGATAGCATGAGGAGTTTCGGGGTCGAGGGGACTATCTGTATCCTGGCGATGGCACTGACCATGGAACCTTCTATGTGTTAACATGCGTAGAACCTGGGCCCAGTGAAAAGTTGAATTTGCAGTGTGATACTTTTAGAAGATTTTTTAAGTTAGAGGAGAGTGCCACATGGAATTTTACAAGGCAGGAAAGAGACCAGCTTTCTCTCTCCACATCTTCCTGGGTGGACATTTGCCTCTGTTCACGGGGCCATCTTGTCCCTGGGCCCTGGGGAGATTTGGCACCTTGGCCAAAGCTCTGCATGGCCTTCTTCCTGCTGGACTTTATCCAGGTCTCACCTGGCAAGCAGTGTTGGCCGCTCACTCTGGATAAGACATAGAGGATTCCATAATTTCACCACTTTGTTGATCTAAGAACATCTCCTTCTGGCTTTGCTTGATTCCTTCACCTGTCCTTGAACAACCATGATTAGTTTTTCTTTCCCTTTGATTTTTGCTTCCACCTACACGTTTCCCTCTTCATCTCTTATTTTCCTCACCTCCCTCTTTTCCCTCGAGATCTTCTGCCTTCCTGAGGAACCAAGCTTCTCTTTGGGTTCCTAATCCATGAACCTGGTACTCCCAAAGTTTGGAAAAGCTCAGCTGCCCTTGTTTTATTTTTTAATTGTTTGCTATTGGCAACTCAGAAATCTGCGTTGGAGCCTTTCTGCTAGCATCCTTGAAAGTTAGAGCTCGGACTTCCGTTGTCGAGGCTTACCATGCCACCAGGGTTTTTAAGGGTAGGGAGCATCGGGGTGCAGAAGGGACACCCCATAGAGATAAAGTGCCAGCATGAAGATAACGTGCATTTCCTCAACTTCTGCTCAGAGCAAGCTGACTAGCAGAAATCTAGCATTTTAACCTAACCTGGACAAAGATCAGAAATTATTCCTGTTTTTGAAAAATGCCGCTAAACTTAATTTTTATGGCAACTGACTTTTCTTAGCTGTTAGTCCATGTGCCCACATTTTTGCTCATTTTTCTCACATTTATGGTGGGTTCTGTTCAGGGAAACATAGATTTATGTTGTTCTCTAGCAGGGTCAGCAAACGACCACCATTTGGCCAAATCTGGAACTCTGTATGGTCTTGGTAGGGAATGTATATTTTCTTAGCATGATCTCAAAATATTTCAACTTCCTTCTAACTGCCCACTAATTAGCCAGAAAATCTTATGTGCAAAAATGAACTAATTTTATTTATTTATTTATTTTAATTTGTTCTGATTTGTTGTACACGACAGTAGAATGCGTTAAATAATGTGAAGAGAGAGCCTGCAGAATGGGAGAAAACCTTTACCACATGCACCTCAGATAAAGCATTAATCTCTAGGATGTATACAGAACTCAAAAAACTTAACATCAAAAAAATAAATAAATAAAACAAATAACACAATCAATAAATGGACTAAGGAACAGAACAGACACTTCACAGAATAAGATATACAAGTGATCAACAAATATATGAAAAAATTTTCAATATCTCTAGCAATTAGAGAAATGCAAATCAAAACCAATTTTATTTTAAAATATTCTTTTCATCTGGCTCAGATCTGGTATGACTTTTTATTTTTTTACAGATGAGTCAAAAGTTTGATAGAAGGAAGGAGAAGAACAGAACACACTATTAATGAGTTGTTTGTATGAAAATGTGTAAATACATTCTACTGTCACATACAACTAATTAGAACAAATTAAAAAATAATAAAAAAATTTGGCTTATTTTTTATTTGTCTCTCTGATATCCAGAACTATAATTTTATCAATATTTGTGATTTGCTAGCAGGCCAATAAAATACCAAACTTTTCCATAAAACCATTAACAGTCAATGTAGTGTAGAAAAAGAAATAAAGATCAGCCTCCCCCCTCCACCCGTGGCCTTAGAGTCCTGATAGAGCGTGACCCTGCCATTTCTTTAATTTTAAAAATTTGCTCTAATTGGTTATACATGACAGTAGAATGCATTTTGACACATTGTACGCCAATGGAGCACAGCTTCTCATTCCTCTGGCTGTACGTGGTGCACAGTCGCACTGGTTGTGTGGTCATACATGTATACAGGGTAATAATGCCTGTCTCCTTCCACCATCCTTTCCATTCCCAGTGCCCTGCCCCTCCCATCACTCCCCTCTGCACAGTCCAAAGTTCCTTCATTCCACCCCCTTGCCCATTGTGGATTAGTATTTGCTTATCAGAGAAAACATTCAGTCTTTGGTTTTTTGGAATTGGCTTATTTCACTTAGCATGCTATTCTCCAACTCCATCATCCATTTACCAGCAAACGCCATCATTTCATTCTTCTTTATGACTGAGTAATATTCCATTGTATAAATGTACCACAGTTTCTTTATCCATTCATCTGTTGAAGGACATCTAGTTTGGTTCCATAGTTTAGCTATTGTGAGTTGAGCTGGTAAAAACATTGATGTGACTGTGTCACTGTCGTATGCTGATTTTAAGTCCTTTGGGTATAAATAAATGGAGGAGTGGGATAGCTGGGTCAAATGGTGGTTTCATTCCAAGTTTTCTAAGGAATCTCCAGAATTTTAACAAGAAGAAAGCACTGGAGTAAAAGTTGAACAAGGTGTATTTCAAAGAAATTCTAACAGAAGCTACAGAGGTGCCTGTCGAGTCTGAGTGTAGGGAATTCATTGCATTTAGCAAACCGGGAAATCAACAGTCCCCGCAGACATGACCAATAGATGTGGAACAGTTCTCAGTGTGCTCCGGTTTGAATGTGTGCTCCTCTGTAATCCCTGTGTTGGAAATGAAACCCTGAAGTGATGGTTTTAAGGGGTGGGGACTTCGTAGGTGATTAGCTCATGGGGACTCCAACTCGGGAAGGGATATAGAGGGCTCAGGGGACTAGCCAGCCTGGCTTGCCTTCCACCCCTTCCACCACGTGAGGATCAGAAAGAAGGCGCCACCTGTGAAGCAGAGCCCGAATCTCCCAGCACCTTGCTCTTGGGCTTCCAGTCTCCAGAAAGATGACTAATAAAACCCTCTTATTTATAAATCACCCCGTCTAAGGCATTTGTTATAGCAGCAGACACTGACAACGTGCACAAACACATTTCATATAAATAAGAACTAAGATGTTTTATATTTAATGTTAGTTTTCAAAATCTTTTTATTTGCATTTCTTTAATTTTTATATTCCACAACATCCCTGCAGCTGGTAACTATTTCCCTTTTAGAAATGAAACAGGGAGACCCAGAGTAGTTACCCAGTGATCAGAGGGTGATAAGTGGTAGAACTAACCCTCCAGGGCAGGTACTTTGGTCCCCTGGTGTTGCAAGAAGGACCCCTCCCACACTCTGCTCCCCCTTTCTGGGTCACCTGTGCTCCTTCAAGATCTCCAAAGGACAGGCCCCATTCAAAGGTCTGAAGAGTCCTTCAAATCTGGTCCTAGGTTTTGCTTCCTTGTAACATTTAATTACCTTCAAGAGAGCCCGTTACGCACCGTTGCAGACAGATGAGCTTCCACCGTGTGTGCCGCAGAGAACATTTCAGAGAATTATTTCCCTTTGCCCTAATTGTCCTGAAGTAAATGAGTCATTGAACTTTGAGAAGCTCCAATCTCTCATTACAGTTATTACATCAGTGCCTTTCGTGAGTGGAAAAACACACAGTGGAAAAATTTTAAATATGCTGTTTGCATCTGCCCAGCCAGGAAGAGCTTCCATAATCCTCTCCTGGTTTGTGCACGTCCCTGGGACGGCTGCGCATTTCGCGTGTTGTTTGCAAACACCCTTTTCTGGTTCCTGCTGCTCCTGCCTTTTCTCTGGCACATCAGGGAGTCTGAGCTTTGCTGTGCCTACCTTATAAGCAAGTTCGCCGGCCGCTTTGAGAAAGCCAACCCAAGCCGAACTGGGTGGTCAGGACCCTTTCTCCTTCACAGGGTATGCGGCTAATTCATTTTCTAATTCATGATCAACCTGGGAGTGGATGGGTGGATTCTCAGCCTAGTCATTTTGGATCTGGAAATCCAAACAGGATGGAAAGAAGAACACATGCAGTCATCGCAATCAAATGTGTAACTGGACGCCTCGCTTTCAAATAAAAGAGGCAAGAATATCAGATTTTTGCAAAGATGACCAGCCTGAAGAGGATCCACAGTCCACGGAGAGGATGGTGGTCAGCTCTCGGCATGGGCGCTCTCAAGAAGGCTGGTGAGCAGTGGACAGCGAGACACTGACCAGCTCCGGCGTCATCTTCTGAGACAGCCATTGGGTCCTTCGCGACGTCAATTAAGTTTAGTTTTTCCATCCTTACTTCTGACCTGTTTTTGGTTTTTGGTCTCCAGTAAGTGGCCGATTCTTTTCTTTTCATATTCTACATCTTTGGCACCCCATCTCTCTCCCCTCCAGGAAAAAGTCTGATAAACGAAATGTGCTTACACCAGGCCCGGCGATTCCCGTTCGGAGATGCTCATGCTCAACAGAATGTGAGTGATTTCTGTCCACGGGATTTTCAGCTGGTAGAGGAAGATTCGTTTCTGCCAGAGGAGGTCAAAAAGGGATTCTATTTCTTAGATGCATGGGAGGGAGCTCCAGGCAGGTCAAAAATCAGGATGCAAAGCTCATGATTCAGTGCCCCTGCCAGAAGCCAGAGGAGAAATGAATTTCAATCACAAAGCAGAGTCATTCGCAGCTCTTAAATAGAATGGAGAAAGAAGATTTGAATGCAAATAACAAATGCATAACAACAAAAAAATCCTGTAAGTGTCATAGCAGGACAGGTAAAGAGTGCTGGGATTTGGGCTGTCAGCAAAGTCTGTCACAGAGGAGAGGTGGCCTTAGAGGTGGAGGTTTGCAGATGAGCAAGCTCTAGAACTTCTTTCTGGGAAAAGAAACTGCCCGACCTCTGCACCAAGATTTGAAGCGTGAATTCAGTAGTGGAGGCAATCCTCTATGGAAGCAGAGGAAGGAGAAGAGAGGGATGACTTCATGACAGCGACATGATGGAGGGTCACTTGAACTGGGACATGAATGAATATTCTTGTGTAATTGCGTTCTGCAGCTGTCCAGCCAGGTCACTTGGACCTGTCCCAGAAATTCAGCTGCAAACTACAAAATTCTCTGCCAAAGCTGTCTTATGATTGTGTCCAGAGATCACACAAGGGTAGGACCATTGGTACGTGCATGGAGAACAGCGCTCTGGCTGAATTAGAAATGCTGGTAGCGTTGCGAGAGGGCAGAGCCATCTCACATATTCAAGACTCATTGCCGTGAACCCCTCTCACAGGGAATTCATAGTATGATCACTGGCTGGCTTGGGACAAGCCTTTCCCTGCTGATGAAGCCATTCATACCCGGCAAATTGGTTGTGCTAGCACAGCTGAGGTTTCTCAAGCACCTAGAACTAGGGTAGCACAGCTAATATTTGCAGAGAAGCATCAAGTGATTCCAAGGGAGTTTTGGCTGTTTGTGAAAGTGGGTGCTGTGTGGCAAGGGCATCTGTTTCTTGCTATTATTTTTGTTTTCCAAAAGGAAAAGCACATACATGGATGTTTGTGAAATTTGCTGCAGGAATGCAGGTTCCCCCTTCCTACCAGAAAGTCCCATGGAGAACTCAGAGGAAAGCCGTAGACCTTAGTTTTGTTTCCCAGATGCCTTACCGACACCAACCTGCAGAAGCTGCTTTGGGGCAGCGGTGGCTTTTATGTGGGCTTGTGGCTGAGACCGCAGCCAGCGTACCTTGATGTGTGGGGCTAATTGGTGCAGGTGGGTTGCTATGGTTCAGATCTGGAATGCCCCAAAGGCCCACGGGATAAAGGCTCAGCCCCCGGGGAGGCGCTCCCGGGAGGCAGCTGAATACTTAAGGAGCGGGCTTGGGGGAGGTCTTTGGGGACTGCGACCATGCCTACCAAGGCAAAAGTGGGACCCTGACCCCTTCTTGTCATGAAGTGCTTCTTCCCAGTCTCCAAGCAACAGGGCCGACAGTCAGGAACGGGAAACCCCCAAACTGTGAACCAAAAAAACCTTTTCTCTTTATAAGCTGATTATGCCAAACTCTTCGTCATAGTCACCTAGAAAGCTAACCCGTGCGCTATTCTTAGTGTCTTCCAGAAAAGAAGGTTCGTTTTCTGTGTTCAGGGAAGAGGTTCTAAACCACACTTCTAGTTTGCCAGTTTATATCCTTCTTCGTTTTATTAAACAAGTGCCAGGGGTGGAACCCAGGGCCTCATGCATGCTAGGCAAGTGCTCTACCATGGAGCTACACCCCCAGCCCAAGTTAAAACCACTCACTCATCTTTGTGGCCTGATCAGCATTCCCAGGTGGCTGGGCAGGGGTCTCGACAGCTTGGCGACCAGCTTTGCACGTCCTTATCACCCTGGATGTCCTGCAGTGGACGGAGGACACTACACTACCTGCAGCTGACCCCCAAACATTTTCTCCTGTAGGGTCTTTGGTGTCATGTCCTGCCAGTGTCCCCTGCCCATCCCAAATGCATTGAGCTCAGAAGACACTCTTTGGGTGTGATCTCTCTGATGTTTGGGACTCAACTGCATCTAAATAAATTAGCCATTTGGGGGATCCCTGGAAGGGCGGGAGCTGGTGGAAGGCCCAGATGCAGAGGAGAGAAGCTCTGTGGGTCCTTCTCCAGGACCCTGGGCTCCATTCGCTTAGGTTTGCTAAGTTAAATGGACGTTTCACGTCGAACTTGGTAGAACAGAGTTCTGCAGTCTTCGCCTAGAGAATCAGAGGAGAAACACAGTTCAAGAGAATGTGCACAAAAGTTTTCAGTATCTTCTGTCTCATCTGCCCAGCCCTCCATTTCCCCTCCCTCCTCTGGCTAGTCTTTGCCCCTTTAGATTAAACACTGATCATTAAACATAGAAGGCAACTTCTTTGCCCTCCACTGGGTACAACCTAGACTGCTTGGATTCACTCCGGCACAAATGCACCCTCCTGTGAATTATCTGATAAATCACTGCAAGGTTTGTAAACAAAAATGTCAGTTGTCGTTTATTGTGAGAAACTCCTGCTGTCCTTGAGACATTCGAATATCTATACCACAGTGACTTCTTAACAGCTCCCCACTCATCCAAAAACTCGGTAACAGTAACGTCAACTCATCCGGATGGAGGGAGTTGCAAAGCTTGCCTGAAATTGCTTTCCATTGCTTCTGCTTCTTCATTTCTTATTCCGCACATCTTTTCAGGAGCTGGTTATGTTAAGCACGGTTGTGCATTACATAACTTCTCTTTAGTGTCTTTTAAAATGGTGATGTGGGTTTTGCAGAGTTTTTTTAATTGTTCATTTGGGAAAGTCTTTGGAGAGGGGAAGCTCGCTTTCGGAACTCACTCCAGCTATCATCTAACAATCTTGGCAGTGCAACTGATGGGTGAGCAGTGGGTGGCTCCTGGGAGGTTCTGCCCCGTCCAAAGGTGACCAGGAGGATGCTGGCCAGCAGCCTGGATTCTGTAATCATCCACATCTTTCTGCAATCACATCAGACAGCTCACTCCTGCTTCTGGTCTTACTGACCATATGGTGCTCCTGTCTTAAGTTTGCTTTTCCTAAAACCATGCATTCCACTTTCCAGTGAGATGAAGCAGGTTTTTTTTGGATTGACTTATTTTGCTTAACATGATATTCTCCAGCTACATTCATTTACCAGCAAATGCCATCATTTCATTCTTCTTTCAGGCTGAGTAATATTCCATTGTGTATATACACCACATTTTCTTTATCCATTCATCTGTTGAAGGGCACCTAGGTTGGTTCCCTATGGAACTATTAAAGAAAAAAAAATACCCTGGGAGTAGCAAAGCTTCTGAGAATGAAGAGAAGCCAGTGAAACATTCAAAAGTATTTAATGGGGGCTAATTAAGTGCTAAGCCCACGTCCAGGCATAGCCTTCTCTTGTGTGCTTTGGATAGCCCTTGAAAGATCTGCATTTCAATATGAGACAGAAGGAAAAGAATGCAAGAAATTAGAACACTGTACCCAATGGAGTGAACCAATGGAATAAGTCGATTAAAGAGCAATTCTGAGATGTCCTAAATTCAATGACTTAGGACTGGAGGATAGAGGAGAGGAGAGATGAGGACATTAGCAAAGGTTCCACCTCCCTGAATGGACGTCGAAGCTTGACTTACAACTCCCACGTCCCCACTTCTGGCTCTCTCCAACTTTCTCTTCTATTCCCTGCATCAGGACCAATGCCATTCTTTTGTAGATTCCTTGGTATCTAGAGTCTTGGGTTGAAAGAAACTCAGAGAAATCAGTCCCGTTAATGATGGTGGTAGAGGTAGGAGGGGTGAGGTCTGAGGAAGATTAAGGAGAAAAAAATTTAAACAGATTTTCTTTTGTAGAAACTGAGGTTTTATGAAGACCATGGAGACTGTCTGCCAATGATGAAAGTTCTTTGATAGATAAAGTGTTTCAGAATGTCCTTCAGGCATCTTAATTCACAATTAGAACAAGGGGAGACTCACATGAAAGTACCAAAAAGAAACTGTGGAGTTTGGAAGCTGGACTGAGACACTAGGATGTTGCTTTAGGAGGAGTTTCATGAATGATCCATGGCTAGAGAATGAATTAAGTTGTATATAAACAGGATTGGAAGAGAGAATGGCTAATAAATCTTTTTTATTTTTTTTCAGAATGAAATAATTTCCAAAAGTATTTGGAATTGAAAGTCCTCACATCCAAAGGGTATTCTACGAACCCATTGTATAAATGAAGATATGAGGTTCCCCTCATCCAGCAATTGAGAAGAGAAGGAAAGCAATTTCAGACACAAACTGTTCAAACACAAAGCACAGGTACTTTCCAGCACAGATTTACTCAGGCAGACTGTAGAAGTTACACTAAAGGAAATATTTAAGTTTTCTGAGGAATCTCCACACTGCTTTCCATAATGGCTGCACCAGTTTGCATTCCCACCAGCAATGTATGAGTGAACTTTTTCCCCCACATCCTTGCCAACATTTATTGTCGCTTGTATTCCTGCTCATTGCCATTCTGACTGGACTGAGATGAAATCTCAGTGTTGTTTTGATTTACATTTCTCTAATTGTAGAGATGTTCAAGATCTTCTTCATCAACAATATCAGAAGAGAGGAAAGAAGGGTTGGGATTCAAAGAACAGCATGTGCCCAAACGTGGATGAAATTAAGCCAACGAGTGTGAAAAGAGCGTTTTTACCTAAAAATAACCCTAGTAGCAAAAAGAAGATAGAAACCCTGTGTGGTGCTGAAAAATAAAATTACTGAATAACTTCAGATTTTAGTAGACAAATTAATATTTAGTATGTAAACAGTTAAAATAAGATTGGACCAGCAACAATTCACGCTTTTATCGGCAAAATGAGAACACTGATTAGAATCAATAATATCCAATAGCTGCCATGCACTAATTAAAGGACTATAACTAGCCAAATTGAGAAGAGATAAAGGGAGTTATAAATAAGTTAAAACAGAGAATAAAAGGAAAATAAAATAAATGAAAAAACAGAAATTAAATGAAAATAACAGCAATTTAGAACACACACCATAATGAAGTGGAAATAAATCTGGAACTGTGTCTAATTACCATCAGTAGAAATGGATTTATCTACTAAAAATCCAGCTACATAAAAATAACACAGCTCAAAGAAATTCAGGATGCATAGTAATTGAAAAGGCAGATTAGTAATACGAATATCTCACCATGGAGAATTTAGCACGCAACTTGTTTTAATAAAATCAGAGGGCATCTGCCAAACATGAGAGAACAAGCCTACCAGGAAGATACAAGAAAATGAGATCGTACACACCTTGGAGTCCAGAAGAAAACTCGTAGCACAAAATAACAGAGTGTCAGAGAGTAGACAGAAAGTTTAGGCAAGGATATTAAGAAGCCGAATAAATTTCACATGTACAAAATTTTACCCCTGTCCTCAAGACCTCAAGGCAATAAAGTAGACATCAACAAAAAATATATAGCTTATGAAGTCCCATGTATTTAGGGATTAAAAAATAGACCCTTAAATGACTCATGTTACAGGAGAAAGAACAATGGCAATTTAAAAATGCTTAGAATCATAACAACAATAATGGCAGACTAAATCAATTGCCTGCTACCGGCATCTGGGGAAAAATACAGAGAAATCAATACCTTTTACTATACACCCATCCATTCCCCAATAAATCAAGCCCACATCCATTTATGCCACCTTGCCACTAAAGGTTTGTTGGAAGTATTTTTACTGGATGGCAACGATTGGATATTATTGATTCTAATCAGTGTTCTCATTTTGCCAATAAAAGCGTGAATCGTTACTGGCCCAATCTTAGAACAAAGAGAATGTTTTGTGTAAATAATTTTTGGAATACCTGAGAAATGAAAATAGAAGATCATCTGATCACCACGTCCACTGGCAGAGAGAACTGCTCCTTCTGGCACAGCAAGAGAAGAGATGCAACTCTGACGTGGTAGTGTAAAAGCAGACAGGGCAGGCAGCTCATCGACAAACGGGTAAGGCTGTGTGCCAATAAAACTTTATTTATAAAATAAATAAAATGGCCAGCCATGTTTGGCTGGGGAGTAGTTTGCTGGCCCTCTGATCTAAAACACAGGACCTGAAGGGAAAACTTGAATTAGGAAGCAATTCTTTCATCTGGATTAGTTGTGTGTCACCTGGGAAGTGCCAAAGCTTTGCATTGATTGTTGCAGGGTTGTTTTGGTTGTAAAATATACCTTGCACAAAGCCATTAAATTTATTTGAATATAACCTTTAGTCTTTCAGGTGACTCTTGATTGTACTATGAGATTATTTTTGTGCAGCTTTCATAAAAAAAACTTCAGCAATGCTTATACTATAGTAAAATTTAGAGCTATATTAACATACACAGGGTTATTTTGAGAGTTTTGATAAAGAAATGACTCTACTTTACCATTTGATCTTGATGAGGTGGAAAATGGGTACCAAACCACCAGCGCAGATGATAGAAAAATAAATAGACACAAAGGTAGATAAAAATGAAGTCCCCTTTCCCCTAAACATTTGAATATACATAAACCTAGTTTTAAGAATGTGTGCATAATTTTTTTTAAAGTGCATTATTTGAATTGTGTATTCTACACACGCAAAAAACCATTTCCTCATGAAAAATTGTTACTCATGTTGAGTCTGAATTCTGAGAATAAGCCTAAAGATGAACAAGGAAGGGGTCCATTAAAACCATCTTCGAATTTTCACAAGATGGTTTTTCTTCTTTATCTTGATATTCTCAGCAATTTGCTTCCCCTGGATCAGGGGCTAAATAATGGCAATGTGATAACAGGAATATATTACTGTGATCAATATCCACTTCCTACAGATTGTCTATATTGTCCTTGTGTGTGCAAAGGAAAATCCATTTATTTAAACGTTATAAAAGATGACTTTGACCAATGTTGTTAGTGGCTAGGATGGAAATTCTGCTCACTGCCATCACTAAAGGGCCTGCGATGTTAAGCGGTATTCAGTGGAAACAGGGAAGGGGGAAAAACATCTGGTGTTTGCAATCCTTTAGGTATTTATGTGTATGGTGGCTGTCAGAGTCAAAAGAAGAATGTTTCTCTGTCTAAAGAGGGCAGAAAAACAACTCATAATTATCTATCACCCCACTGAAACTTATTTACAAGAATCTATTGCATCGTCTGTTAATGAAGAATGGGATTTATAGAAAGAATTAATCTCACCTGTTTTCCACTGGGAGGGGGGTCATTATCATCTGCCCCTTGGCTGCAAGGAATCTGTTGCAACAGATTATCCCAGCCTCTGATATTCATGGGTTGCGGGGGTCATATCAGGGCAGCACGAAACTCTTCCTTAAGTGAGAAATTTATGAAAAGGGTATCCACAGGTGCTGACCAGCTCTCCTGGGGCAGTTCCTCCTCAGCTCACACCCCTTCCAAAACTCCACACGGGGGGGCTGCAACCTCAGGAGATAAAATTTGGATGACAGCAGTAAGGTAAACCTGGAACAGAGTTGCCCGGTATTGTTGAGGGAGACAATGTGGTTCTCGGTGGTTCTCTGGGGACTAAGCTCCTCACTAGGACATGGAGCAGCAGACCTGCTAGTTAAGGCCTTCTCCGTCCCAGTAGTAGTGACAGTTAGGCCAGATGATTTTCCTGTTGCAGGTATCTGCTGGGGTCCGTGCTGTGCATTGTGGAGTGTGGTGCTGCTTCCCAGTGGCATCTTCTTGTATAAACTTGTGACCACCAAAACTGACCATAGCATTCCTCTGTGGAGGGCGACAGAGCTTTCAGATGAGAACTCTGACCTTGGATAACAAATGTTCACAGACCAAGATAATCAGGTACAAAGAGTCCAACCACTGAAAAGAAAGCAAACTGAAAAACCTACGCCCATCACAGAAAGCAATGGTCCAAGTGGACGCTCAGGGAGATAATGAAGAGTGCTAGGAAATAACACTCAGAGACCAAAGTCGTGCCAATAAATTTCTGTGGTGTAGAAATACGTAGTTATAAAACACACGATAATTAAAATTAAGAACACAGGTGTCGGACTGAATTGCAAAACTAAATTAGCTAAAGAACAAATGCATGAGCTATAAGATTGGTTTCAAGACTGTCCCCAATATGTCATGAAAGACTACAAAGATAGGGACTATAATAGAAATGCCAAGGACATGCAGAGCAGAAATATAATGAGCAAGAAATAGAGGAGAACGTCTAAGAAAAATATGGAAAGGAGGCATTGTTGGAAAAAGAGGAGAAAGAAAATCCTCCATTATTAAATTAATAAAAAAAGAAAGGGATTTTAGACCTTAGATGGAAATGGTTCAGAAAGTTTCCAAGATGGTGAGAAATAAAAATTAAAAATAAAACAACTAGGCAGAGTTGAGTGAAAAATTAAGAATGCTGAAACAAAGACAACACAAGAAGTTCCAGGGACAAAGTAGCAGACTTCCAAAGAACAAGAATAAAATTGACAACATAATTCTCGACATCAACATTAAGGCAGAGTCATATTTTAAAATTACTTTGAACCTAAAAACTCTACTTCCAGCCAAGTTGTCACTTAAACGTTAGGGCGTGATAAAAATATTTTCAGGCATGCTGGTTTGTGAAAGATTTGCCAGACACAAATTCACTTGGAGAAGTCAGTGAGGAAGGACTCAACTCCAGGAGGAGGCTGCAAGAAGTCTAGAAGGCACTGGTAATGTAGCTCAGGCACAGAGCTGACCTAGCATGCATGGTGTCCTGGGTTTGATCCACAGTGCTGGGGGAAAAAAAAATCGAAGAGTGGTAACATCTGACAGGCATATTTACATTATCTACAAAATCCAGGATGGAAAAGGAAAAGGGAATGCGTATTTATAAGCAAGAACTAAGATTCTAGACAAAGAAAAACAGTGAGTAAGGGAGTGGGCAGATGAAAGGGACATGAGAACTTCCTCAAGAATATGTGTCTTGATGGAAGACGTAGTGAGACACTAATGTGTTTAAGAAATCAATAGTGATTATGGATCTTAAAGAGCAACTATGAAAAGGAAAAATAGAACTCTAAGTCACCAGAGGAAAATTTTCATGTATCAGAAAGCAAAAAAGGAAAATAAAATCAAAGATAAAATATAACAAGAGGAAATCAGATAGTAGAAGCAAATCAATATAAAAATTTAAATATACTACTCTCACTGATTAAAATACAGAGGACAAGGAGATGGGTTATTAACTATGATTCAATAATTTGTTTTCTCTTAGATGCACCATGCTTATTTGATTAAAGCATAAAGTGTGAAAATAAGAGAATGTCAATTATGGACCAAGGAAGGGTAACAAATCTAAAATCTGACAAAATAGAATTCAATACATAAATATCACATGGCACAAAAGAGACATGGTGCAGTGTAAGGAACAACACTATAAGAACATCAATTGTTGTGAGCATATGTTCAAGGAGAAATGAATGTATCAATAACTGCCATTTAGTTTACAGCATATTCCTTTCAGAAATGGTTAGATGAAGCTGATAAAAAATGCACCATTATATAATAGCTGCATGATATAATTAAAAATCTTGAGAGGTTATAGTTAGGTACAACTCTACCAGCAAACAATACATATCATTTTTGTAAGGTCACAGCACGTACATCAGAGTTTGATCCTTATGCTTCTCCTTTCTTTAACTTTTCTTACAATATGGAACAGAATTTTTGTAATATATTATTCACAGATGAAACAACCATTTTCCTCCAAAACCAAACTAAATCAGTTGACAAACTCTTAGAATGAGAAAGAGTTCAACTAGGTTGTTGGAAACAAGATAAATTTACAAAAACCAGAAACTTGGTTATACAGCCAAACTTGGGTATGTAACTAAACATGATTGGCATTTGCAAGAGCAACAACAATTTTCAAGTATCTTAATGCACACTGACTGTGAAGAAAAATGTAAAATTATTATAAAGGACATAGAAGTCTTTCTGAATATAGGGAGAGATATTCCTGTTTTGAAGGAGGGCAATTTCAATACTAGATATGTCAATTCTCCCTCCTATGAGATCAATATTTCAGGTGGATTTCCCTCCAAACATGATGAACATAATCTAAAGTTTATACATAAAAATAATTATTCATGGAAATGACAAAACTATGATAAAAATAGCAAAGAGGAAAGATTGCCCTAACAGATATTAAGATATACAGAAAAACTATAGTGATCCATACAACATGGTTTTGACAGAAGGACAAATGCCTCTTTATTTATATTTGCATGGGAAACCACAGAAAGACTCATTTTGGTATGTAGTGTTTAATCCAATTGAGTATCAAAATAACTTAGGACCCAAACTGTGGGCATATAACTCTAGTACATTCCCATAGGAGGTCCACTGGGCCATGCAGTAAAAGAGGTTCATCACAGGATTCGGAAAGCATTGCTGATTGAAAAAAAAGTAACAAATCAAATGTAGTCTATTGTATACATCTGTTCTGATTGCACAAGAACCCACACAAGAAAAATATATGTAGTAGACCTACATCAATAGTTGACCACCAGTCCTCCTTACCCTGCAGACTTGACCAACTTTGGATCAAAACCACAGGGGCTCTGTCCTGACAAGGCCATCATAATTTGACATTATCATAAGTCAAAAATGCATTTGCTACACCTGACTTATGGAGTATCATAGCTTTGCAACACGGTACACTGTAAAGTACTGGATGTTTCCCTGTGGTCATGGGGCAGCCTGGGAGTTGTAGCTTGCTTCCCTGCCCATCACAGAGAGGGATTTTAGTACTGGACTTAACTAGCCTGGGAAAAGACCAAAATTCACAGTTTGAAGGACAGTTGCTACTGGGTATGTATTGATTTGGCACCATTGTGAAATTGAAAGTTTATTAAGTTGAAGCATTGAAAGTCAGAGAACACCTGCACCAGGAAAGAAATAATTGCACTGGTACTAAATACATACCAACTTATTTTTGTCATCATTTCCCCCCCCAAAAAAACCAGTATAACAAACCATGACTTACATAGTATTTCTGTTGAATTAGGCATAATTGGTAATTCAGAGATGTTTTAAAAGATAAAGGAAGATGTGTGTAGACCATATGCAAATACCATACCATATTATGTAAGAGACTTGAGCATCCCCAGATTTTGGTGTCCTCAAGGGGGATCCTGGAACTGACTCCCCTTGGATACTGAGGGATGACAATCCATAACACTCAAGACGGCAAACTTTCTTGGGCTGTCAAATAATGACAAAGTACTAGGATCTGTGGATTCCAAAATTAGAAACAAAAAGATAATTATCTCAGTGGTCCAACATTCAGTTCATGTAATAATCTTGTGAAAATAAAAACAGGGTTCAGATTGTGCAGGAGAAAATTCTCCAAGCTAGAAGGCTACATCAAAGTTACCATTCCAGGGGATGGTGATGTCTCCCAGGGCCTTCCTCTTGACAAAAGCATCCCTTGATACATCTAAGCTGAGAATAATGGTGGGGAAGAGATCTCTAACCTCCAGAATGAGTTGCGATTCACAGTGAATGTAAAAGGTGATCCATTTCTCTTATTTTCACCATGCATGACCCTTCTTGCTGCACAGAAGGACTTGAAAACATCTCCTGAGTTGATAAATGCATCCTGTTGGTCAAGAGAGTTGCCCACCTATCTAAGAAATGGAGTTGACTGCTTGACTGGTTGGCTTGACTCTGTCAACCAAAGCTGGTCTGGACTTAGCTTACAGAACAGAAACCCAAGCAGGCAGAGGATTCTGTCTGCACTGTAGGAACAAAAGGGGTAGAAACTTTGAAGGGACACAGTGGGAGGCAGCCGGCCGGGGTTGGAGGAAATCCAAGCTCCCTCAGGCATCTTGGAACTCCTTCCGCATCCCAGGAGAAACCCTTTAGATGAAAAACACAGGGGCCTGCCAATGTCCTAAGCTTAAGCTCATCTTTTCAAGGGATAATAATTATTGGATCAAGCACGTGAGGATTCAACTTGAGCATAAAAATGATTGTTCCTTTCCTACTTGCCTAGGAAGGCCAACAGCAGCCAAACAAATTCAAAGGCAGGTTTTTAAGAAGAAAGTTTGGAACTGGCCTGAAGAGAGAACTCAACTGAGAAAATAAAGTCAAGCTCCTGTTGGAACATAAGGATTTCCTGACACAGGATTGAAATAGGTCATGTTTGCAAGTCCGCCCGATGCTCCCTGCTACACTCAGTCTCCCCTTTGCCACCAGATTTCTTAAGCCCTCCTTGGATTTATGGATAGACCAGGGTCCTTGCCTGTGGCCTCTCAGCATGCTCTGGATAATCGCTATTCCTCCTGCCCAGTATCCAACTCAGACCTCTTTCCAAGGTTGCTGGGCATTCCCCAGAGTCACAGAGCAGAGGGCAATTTGGCTTTACCTGAAATGAACACTGGTGTTCTGAATACTTTTGGATGTGACCAAAATATTCTACTATGAAATCATGTCTGCACATGGATGACCAGATTTGTTTTTCAGAACACAGAAAACTCTGGTATGGTTCACAGTGGGTGATTTGCTTGAAATACTTGAGCTCCATCCCCCTGTGATCTCATTAGCATCCTTGGGCTAGTCATCTAGCTAGTCTGAGGTTCAATGTTCTTCCTTAAAATGCCAGCTCTGGTGCCTGCCACAGGACAGTAATGTCATGATATTTTCAGGCGTTTGGGGATGGGCAGCACGGGGGGTCACCTTGACAGGGGTGCAAGTACCATAACAAAGCCTGTTGTAGTGGTTAATGTGAATTGTCAACTTGATTGGATTAAGAGATGCCAAAGATTAAGAGGCCTCTAGGTGTGTCCATGAGGGTGTGTCTAGGAATGATTGGCACGTGGGAGAATCAACTGAAGTGGAGCCCCTCCCTAAGCGTGGGCAGCACCCCCAACAGGATGGAATAAAAGCTGGGAGAACAATGAAGCAGATGCAGATGCAGCTTGGCTCTTCTTGAAGAGTATCTTGATCAGTGTTGTGATCCTCTGAAGATATTGGACTCTTGCTTCTTCACCCTTCCAAAGTGGACTCTGCCAGTGATTCTCCAGGGAGTTTCCAGAAGCCTTGGACTGGGACTAGAGTAACACTGTTGATCCCTGTTGTTCTGGGGCTTCTGCCTCTTGGACTGTGCAGCTGCTGTTTCTTCCAGCTCTCCAGCTGCAGACGGCCATGTGGACTCTCCAACTTCTGGTCGTGTGAGCCCATCTAATAAATCCCCTTTTATAATCACACTTCCTGTGGATTCTTTTCCTCTAGAGAGCCCTAATACACCTGTAGAAGAAAAGATCAGGAACAGTCTGGAATGCAGTGGCAGGTCTGCAGATGGAAATGGCAATGCTAATACAGACTCAAAGCCCACCCTGCTTTTATTACAACCATGCACCGGCAATTCCATGCGATGTCAATCATGTACTGTTCCTCATCTCAGGGTGGCCAGCTGCTGTTCCAGAGTTCCCACCCTCATCCTTATCCCTGGTGCACAGCTGATTTGAGATATTCTACTCTACAGTGTGAAGCTGTCCACAAGCATAAAGCGATTCCCTATCCTCAGGCACATGGGAAGTAGTACGGAAGATGGGGATTTGTGAGAGCTGCACATTCTTTCTTCTCACCAACTTTGGAGATGAGGTCAGCTCGCTCCAGTTGCTAAGAGGTCTCTGGTTCTTTGCAAGAATTATCCTGTCCTAAACAACAGATGAGGTGGTGGCTTTTAAATAGCCAATAACACTCATTCAAATCACTGCCATTGGGTTGTAGTATGGATTTGCATTTTTAAATTTTTCCTCAAAAAAACTAGTTGTTGATTTTTCTATTTCCTGGCTCTTGGCCATTTTTGTTAGGGTTGTGTCTTTGGAGATGAAATGGGATGTTTTCAGTTGAGGGTTGGATAATGAAATCCCTAAAACCAATGTATTTGAAAAGTTATGTTCATCAACACAGGGAAAATTAGCCAATGATAGAATACGTGTTAATTCAAAGTTACTTTTCTAAGTAGCAAGAAGCAGATTACTGTCAGATTGTTTTGGACTTAAATGCTTTTTTTTTTTTTTTTTTTTTTTTTTTTTTGGTGAAAGGATTTTGGTTTATAAGAACTTGCATGTTAAGTACTAATGTCCATAACCACACCCTCTTTAGAGTTCACTTTTGCACACAGACATTCACATCCGTCAGGAGCCAAACAGATTTGCATTTTCTTCTTTTGTGGGGTTGGGGTACCAGGGATTGAACTCAGGGGCACTTGACCACTGAGCCCTCTCCGCAGCCCTATTTTGTACTTTATTTAGAGACAGGGTCTCACTGAGTTGCTTAGTCATCTCCTCTTTTTTGAGACTGGCTTTGAACTTGAGATCCTCCTGCCTCAGCCTCCCAAGTCACTGGGATTACGGGCATGCACCACCACACCTGGCCAGATTTGCCCTTTATATTACCATATTCTGTCTTAAAGTTATGTCAATAAGATCCCAAATCGTTTGAGGCCCTGGTCACAAACATTCTACACCCTGGGTTTAATCTAGATACCAGCAGAACCAAACATGCATTGAAAAATTAAATTTCTCCTTCTGACCTCTTTCTTTTTTTCTTGGGGGATGGGGCTTGGGATTGAACCCAGAGGTTCTTGATCCCTGAGATACACCCCAGCCCTTCCTATTTTTTATTTTGATACAGGGTCTCATTAAGTCACTGAGGCTGGCCTTGAACTTGCGATCCTCCTGCCTCAGCCTCCCGCGTCCCTGGGGAAGAGTGATTCCACTGACATGTGGAATAACTCCTCTGACATCTCAGTTGCTCAGCTGAGAGCTCATTCTGCAAGGACCAAAGTTCACTCTAATTATGTGGACGGGGGTAAGGTCTGCTGCAGCTGCGCTGAGGGCATCTCTGTCGCACAGAGGAGGTAGTCGGTCTCGTCATCTGACCTGGAGAAGCGGCAGGTAGCATTTGGGCATCCTCGCTTGCCCTGGTTCCTCACCCTGAAGTCCTTTAGAACACGGGAGCAGTGTCCCCATCTTGGACTGTTGGCTGGGGCTCCCACCCCAGGACTCGCTTTTCACCAGGAACGTTTAGCCTATGGGGTCTGGCAGGAGAGGAGAGGTTTAAAACAGCTCCTTCCACTTCCTGACCTGAGCACAGTCCCGGGTGGACAGCCCGGCGGGAGGAGAGGTGACAGCCCTGGGGATCGGTTGTGAGCCTCATTTCCATTTTCCCAGAGGGGGTGCTCAGGGCCTGTCCGTTCCCTCAGCTGTGAACTAAAAAGAAAAACTCGGGCATTCCCGAGGAGCTCATAATGTCCTTGAATCTTTGCCAGCGTTTCCTATTTGAGACTTGGACTGTGCTGTCCAGGAACGTGTGTGAGATGGCATCCCACCCAAGATGCCCCAGTGCGGTCAGGCCTTCTGAAATCTGCAGGTGCCCCCTTCGCAAGTGGTCGGTCAATGGCAGAAGAGGGCTCTTCAGGAGCTTCAGGAGCAGAACCCTCGGGGGCAAGTGGAGATGTGCCTGCTTAAATGTTCCACCTTTTGTGTGTGTGGAAGCCCACAGAGTGGCAGGTGACTCTTCTGCCAGGTGGGCGCCAAGCAGGTGCACCGCAGGGAGGTGAAATGAAGCAGTTCTTGCCAAGGCAGCCTTGATGCAGAATGAAAATGACATCAGACAGAGAGGAAACCCAGGGAAATCCATCCCCTTGTCGAGTTTTAGGGCTGAATATGCAAACCAGGCTGCACACGGGCCTTTCCCAGGGGCTCTGGTGCCTGCATTCAATTCTGTTTCCAAGCCAATGGACTCCCTGGAACGTTTCTGTAAACGTGTTGCTTAGGGTACTTATTACCCAGCAGTTTGCTTACCTGAAAGAGCCTCCTTGCACACTTTTTATGACAGTACCGGTGACATAAATAACCCCTCGGGAGCCTTCAGGCTCTCTGCCTTTTGATGATGGAAGCACCAGGGACCCGCACAGCTGAAGCGTCAGCACAAGGAAAATCTCTATTCTCATGATCTCGCCCAGCTTCCCGCCCTCCTCCCATTTATTTATCTGAGGCGAATCAATTTTACTGTTTTTAATTACGTTGTATTTTAAACACACACGTGTGCATGCTTCAAAAAACTCAGTGCTAACGAAAGCAATGAAAAAGTCGTGTAGACTCACGTCCCATCCCGAAATCCTTAGCAGCATCATGACGCCTATTCAGATAGAAATGCAGACTGTCCACCATCCCGCAGCTCATGCAGCCGGGCCATGCTAGCAACATGTCAGGACGTCCTGGGAGACAGGTTTCCAACATGCAAGAACAAGAAATGAGAATAACACGGACTGTAGGCCGAGCCAAAGTGCAATCCCAAGCCGTGCCACGCTCAGATTCCCACCTCTGTAAAGACCCCATGTGCGACTGCTCCCGCCAGGTATCCAGGCAAAGTGGTCCACAGCCGGGCCCTCCTGATGGACCTGACGCAGAGCACGGTGAGTGAGTGCCACCAGCTCGAGAACTCCGCGTTCCCAGGGTTGAAAGCTCACCCTGCAACGGGATGGTTGGGGTGAGGGGCGGGGCCTCGGCAGGGCGATGACGTCAGGAGGGCGGAGCCTCCCGAGCCTCCTCCCCATTCTGCACACAGATGCCTGAGTGCACAGACCAACGCCAGGATGCTCCAGCGGGACGCATCAGGAGAGGGCAAGCTGCTGTTTTCATGCAGCCTCTTCAGAAAAAAATTAATTCAAATTAGCCCCTTTCAGGCGACAAGGTCTCCGGGTTCCTTAGCCAGTAAGAATTCCGTTTAAACTTCGTGCAATGGAGTTCACTGAACTCCAGTCAAGCATACTCTTCTCGATGGGACCAAACCTGAAGTGTTTCCTCCCCTGAATCTCAGCATGCCTCTTGAAGATGTAATGCTTTCTTTAGACTGCAGTGTTCGAGAATCTTCGAATGGCCTGCCAACCTTTAAAAATAAAACTACTACACCTATTTTTAAAAACCTAACTTTAACCCATCCTGCAAAAGCTGCAAAGTCTGGTAAACCTTGTCCGGCGAATACAATCCCTGTCATCTTGTCATTGAATCCACGCCCAGGGGTTTCTTCACATTGGCACCTGCCTGTAAGTGTTTTAATCTGTGGTCCCTGATTTTCAGCACAGTAAAGAAGAATGTGGTTCCATTCCTCGGTTTATACCAAAGGACTTAAAATCAGCACACTACAGTGACCCAGCCACATCAATGTTTATAGTGCCTCAACTCACAATAGCTAAACTATAGGACCAACCTAGGTGCCCTTCAACAGAAGAATGGATAAAGAAACCGTGGTACATATATATAATGAAATATTACTCAGCTTTAAAGAAGAATGGAATTCTGGCATTTGCTGGTAAATGGATGGAGTTGGAGAATATCATGCTAAGTGAAATAAGCCAAACCCAAAAAAACCGAAGGCCAAATGTTCTCTCTGATATGTGGATGCTAATTCACAATGGGCGGGATAGGGAAGAATAGAGGTATTTTAGGTAGAGGGGAGTGAAGGGAGGGAAGGGTGTGGGGCAGGAAGGACAGCAGAGTGGACAGACATGATGACTCATGTGCATGTGTGACTGCATGACCATGTGATCCTACAACATGGACAGTCAGAAAAATGAGAGGTAACCCTCCATTTATGTCTGATCTGTCAAAATGCATAAATGCATTCTATTATCATGTACCTCAAAAAATGCTAATAATCAATGCCAAATGCACACAGATATGTATGTTGCAAATTATCAACAAATTTGTTTCTGAAAGACTATTGACTGTGTATACACAGTCAGAAGTAGTTAGAACTTAATAAATATCTATGATCATATTCTGTACATTAAATGGGCAAGTATTAATGTGATTAATATCATATGTATGTGTGTCTGACCATTCAAACAACCAACATGGAGAGCATGCCTGTCTTATTGACTTGTCGACTGTAAGGTCAAATTTCAAATAGAGTATATCATAGTTAAACAGTGAGATTTAAAAGTAGTATTGCTGACTTTATGTTATACAATTTCTGCAAGTTGAAAAAAATTAAAATTAAAAAAGAGAAGAAGAACATGCCGTCTGTGGGAGAGCAGAAGGGCCAAGCTGGAACCCAGTCTGCCACGGCTGGGATTCCTCCTTCCCAGTCCCGCAGCCCGTTATTCCCTCTTTTCTGTTCTCCACCCACTTGGAGAACACTGGTCTCAGGAAATGTCCCCGTGTGCACTGAGGTTCTGTGGACGCATCGTGTTCATACCTACCCGTCCTCCACCGACAGGACAGGACAGTCCCCAGGGGCCTCGCCGGCCTTTAGGCAGAGCCGGAAGGAGCTGCTCTCGAGCCTGCAGGGCCTCAGAGAGGGGAGGGGAGGGTCCTGCCGGGCCTCGGGGACAGGAGCCACGCAGCAGCCTGGGTGGGAAACGACCCCAGAGACTGTGTGTTGGGTGTTGGGTGTTGAAACTCTACCTCTGCCCAGACCCCCTCTGGCTGTGCTCGTGACAGGTTGAAGTCACCGTGAAGGGCTGTCCTTCAAATCTCTCTGCAGCACCGGCTCCCCATCCTCCTCCCCGCCCAACGCGCATGGCGACAGTCCTTAAGCACTTGGAAGGGGCCTCTTTCCAGCACAGCCCTCTTCCTGTGAGCTGAGGAGGAGATGTTGGCCTGCCAGAGCTTGGAAGACCGCTCAGCGTCTCTGGTCTTGAACGTGAGAGGTTCTAAACAGGAGATCGCTTTCTAGCCTGGCCTGTCACTCTGAGCCAGCCGGCCTGTCATACCGGCATGGCGTGTCTGACCTGCGGGCAGCCCTGATCAGACGCAGAAAGGAACGCTGCCTTGGGGCAGGACAGAGGAGACTGCGGGTGGGAGGTGGGAATTGGCTGTCTGAATCCAGGCGTTGGACCCGACGCAGAGTCGTGCACAGATGTGTGTCTAGGTGGCATCCAGGTCTGAGCCATGGTGGCCACTCCGGCTTCAGAGATGGGGCGGCTGCGGAGGAAGTGGGTGGCTTTGCAGAGCTCATAGACTGAGACACAGATAAGGGGCCAGATGGGGCATTCAGCAGGCGTCAGTTACTTGGATGAGGTGGAAAGATGGAGCAGCACCAGAGGCAAGAGCAGAAGAAGGGAACACCAAAAAACTGGGCTAGACCAGATTCCCTACCGCGACTGTTTGCAGAGAAGTGACCACCGAGCGTCTGGGTAGGTATTAAAAATACTGGCCAGGAGTCACAGAAGCAGAAGGAACCAGGAAGCACGAACCTAGACAGCGACCTTGGAAGATGACTCTAGATTTCCGTGTGATTCTGGTCTTGTTGGCCAGGTCCAGAATCTAGGAACAATACTCTGCTCATGTGGGGAGCCAGGTTCCCGGAACTGTGTGGTGAAATGTGAAGTTTGGAGTGCAGTGAATCTGTCCCAAGATCCTCCACCCATCAGCTGTGACCTTGGAGGAAGTGACTGGACTGCTCTAATTTGCTCATCCTCAATTGGGAATCATCTTAGTTCATTTTCTGTTGCTCTTGGTTCTCTGTCATAGCATCAGGAAATGGGCTAAGAGGATTCCCAATTTAACAGGAGGAAGTTATTGCAGACAGTAATTTATAAGGAAAACAAATTTGTTTTTCACATTCCCAGTGGTTGGGAAGTTCGAGATCAAAAGGCCACATCTGGTGAGGGCCTTCTTGTTGCCTCCCAGCATGGTGGAAATCATCAGATAGTGAGAGTTGTACAGATAGAGGAAGAGAGAGGTTGCGACTGACTTTAAAATAAAGGCTCTCCTAAGACGACTCCTCTGTCTGGAGGTACCAGTGTGAATTGCTTCTTCAGTGCCCAGTCACCTCTTGATGGGTCCGTCTCTTAATACCATTACCACAGCTATGGCATTTCAACATGAGCTTTGAAGGAGCATTCAGAATCACAGCAGAAATTTAAAGACACTGACTTTAAAAGTGTTCTTGATATAAGGGAGGCCTTGGAACTCCTTCATGTGCTTCATGTTTGGAAACTGAGTCTTATTTCTGTCTAGACGCTCAAGTCTCATGGAAAATATGTCCTTGTCTATCTCTGTATCCACTCTACAAAGCATCTTCAGTCCAGGAAGTAGCTGCACACATGGAGATTTCTAACCAGGCTTATTTCCTAGGACTGTAGAGATATGGCTAAGGCAAATAAGAAGCATTGTAATTGCTTGAAATGACTCATGTTTAATATGACCCCTGGATACCAGAGAAATATATCAAAAATGGTTTCTTCCATTGTATTTAAAGGATAAGAGAGAGGCACTAAAGGGAAGTAGTCCATATATCCAAAATTACCTTCCTTGGTCTCCTTGCTATGGTTTGATTTGTGACTTCCAAAGGTCCATGTGTTGGAGGCTGATCTCCAGCCTATGGCATTACTGGGAGGTGGTGGAGCCTTTAAGAGTGGGAGGAAGTTAGGTCATTAGGGGCATGGCTTTGGAGGGGATATTGGAACCTCAGCTCCTCTGCCTCCACTCTCTCTTTGTTCCCCTGTCCTCATGATGTGAACAGCTCTGTTCCCTTGTGGCCTCTCTGCTGTGATGTTTTGCCTCATCACAGGCCAAAAACTATGGAAACAATCACAGACTGAAACCTCTGAAACCATGAACCAAAATGAACCTTTCCTTCTTATTGGTTGTTTACCTCAGGCATTTTGTTACAGTAATGGAAAGCTAACTAACATTTCCCTATAAGGTGAATCTGTAGTTTCATCCCCAGTTTTCACCTGACCTATACCTAGAATATCCGAGTTTAAGCCTCACTTGTAAACTCACTCCTTTTATAGAAACAAAGCAGAAAAGACTGGGGAGGAAAAGGGAAGGAAAAGAAGAGGAGATTGGGCAGTTTTCAGGCCCATGATAAGATAACCCAAAACACTGCTTCTCCATCTTTCCAATAATGTGCCAAAAAGCCACAGAAAGTAAATTCGGAAACTTGAGGACAGAATGTGGATTGCAGGGCCCAGTGATGTAAACAGCCTGGGTCATTCAGTCATATGCCAAAATGTTGAGATTCTCCAAATCTGCTCTCAGTCTTGAAAATAATTGCACATTTTCTCTTTGGGGTTGTTTTAGTCAGTTTTTTGTTTGTTTGTTTGTTTGTTTGTTTGTCCAAAAGACCTGACGAGAACAATGTAGAGGTGAAAAAGTTTATTTTGGTTCATGGTTTCAGAGGTTCAGTCCATGGTTGACCAACTCCATTGCTCTGGGTCCAGGGTGAGGCAGAACATCATGGCAGAAGGATGTGGAGGAGGAAAGCAGCTCAGGACATGGCGCCAGGAAGCAGAGAAGGCTCTGCTCACCAGGGACCAGATATAAACCCCAAGGGCAGGTGCCCAGTGACCCAGCTCCTCCAGCCACAGTCCACCGGCCTACAGTCACTACCCAATTGTTCCCCATCAGTAAATTAATCCACTGATATATTAAGCCTCGCATAATCCAGTCATTTCTTGCAAATTCTTGAATTGTTCTACACATGAGCTTTTGGGGGACACCTCATATCTAAATCATAGCACAGACCTTCTGTGATATTTCGAGTCACCCTTTGCTGGGGCATTGCTCACCTATCTCTCCCTGGGTCACTGGTTGAAATACTACTGCACTGATTCTACTGGTTTTGGGAAAATGTGCTGGAGATGGGGAGAGGTGCACATTCTCTGTTAGCGTCACAAGAAAGAATTCCTTCTGTATGAGCCTCTGTTGGATTAGAGGCCTTCACTGGAATTCTGGGTTCTGCTGCTTTTCTCTCTGTTTTCGGATTGTTCCCCTCCCACTGTCCACGGGGACCCTTCAGATTCTGAAGGTCGGTCACCATGGCAGATCATCAATTTCTCATCGTGGTGGCGCACCTTGTATAACACCTCTGTGATTCATGATCATGTCTGGATGATTTTAGCTTTTGAAAGAAGATACTGAGTCACACAGTATAAAACAGTTTTATGCAAAACAATCAAGAAGTAGAATTCTGTTAACACTGAAATGATGTGGTCCTGAAATGATATGGCCCAACTGGCAGGTCAGCGCAATAGCCGTTCCTATGGTAGGGGTCCAACTGCTCTCTGGCCTAAGGTGGGTGCTCCCCCTTAATGAAAGGCCCATATTTTGTCATTCACACAGGACCGACTCCTATCTTGAGACTTCTCCCACATTTGGGGACAAAAGTGTTTTCCAGCACACAAATCCACTCTTTCCTTAATGGAATTTTAAATAGGATCGATGCCTCGGACAGCAGCTCTTGTCTGGTGGGTGCTCCCTCCTCTAGAGGTCCCCTCCCCAAATCTTGTCAGGGTCCAAGTGAGGCTGGCAGTGGCAGAGGATCGAATGACCTCCAGGCAGGCTGTGTAGACCAACTCCAAAGCCATTTCCAGGAAGGAGGATTAGAGCACGAATTTAACAATAGTGAAGGCTCTGGGGGAACAGCTGAAGGAAAACAAGCATGTGGTCACAAAACCCTAGTTGGTTTACCTGAAAACTGCATCTAGATTTTTTTTTTTCTATCCTACTTGGTAACGATTGAAATCTTGGTATCACTCATGCAAAAACAACAAAACCCCCACAATCCCTTGCTTCCCCCACAATCCTGTTCTCATCTTCTTCCCAGAATCCTCTGCTCTGACCCAGTCCTTCTTTCTCCTACAATCCTCTGCTCACTTTTTCTGCCCACATCTTGCTTCACCAATAGTTCTCTCTTATCTTTTTTTCCCATAACCCTTTGCTTCTTCCACCATCCCATTCTCACCTTCCTCCCAGAATCCTCTTCCCTGACCTGCAATTACTTCCTTCTCCCACAGTTCTCTGCTCCCTTATTTCTCCCACAGGACCCTGCTTCTCTCAGAAACCTGCTCTTGCCTTCCTCCCAGAATCCTCTGCTCTGACTCATAGTCCTTCCTTCTCCCACAATTCTCTGCTCACTTGTTTCTCCCATAACCCCTTGCTTCTCCCAGAATCCTGTCCCTATCTCCCCCAATCCCTTGCTCCTCCTACAGTTCTGCGCTCAACTTCCTCCCAGAAACCTCTTCCCTCACCTGCAATTCCTTTCTTCTCCCACATCCTCTGCTCACTTGTCCCTCCCACAACCCCTTGCTTCTCCCACAGTCCATTTCTCACCTTCCTCCCAGAATTCACTGCTCTGACTCACAATCCTTCCTTCTCCCACAATCCTCTGCTCACTAGTTTTTCCCACAACCCCTTGCATCTCCCATAATCCTCTGTCGTCTTATTTTTCCCATAACCCCTTGCTTCTCCCACATTCTGTTTCTCAACTTCCTCCCAGAATCTTCTGCTCCGACAAGTCCTTCCTTCTCCAACAATCCTCTGCTCACTTGTTTCTCCCACAACCCCTTGCTTCTCCCAGAATCCATTTCTTACCTTACTCCCAGAGTCCTCTGCTCTGACTCACAGTCCTTCCTTCTCCTACAATCCTCTGCTCACGAGTTTCTCCCATAACCCCTTGCTTCTCCCAGAATCCTGTTCCCTATCTCCCACAATCCCTTACTCCTCCTACAATTCTGTTCTCACCTTCCTCCCAGAATCCTCTTCCCTCACCTGCAATTCCTTCCTTCTCCAACAATCCTCTGCTCCCTTGTTCCTCCCACAACCCCTTGCTTCTCCCAGAATCTGTTTCTCACCTTCCTCCCAGAATTCACTGCTCTCAGTCCTTCCTTCTCCCACAATCCTCTGCTCACTAGTTTCTCCCACAACCTCTTGCATCTCCCATAATCCTCTGTTGTCTTATTTTTCCCATATCCCCTTGCTTCTCCCACATTCTGTTTCTCACCTTCCTTCCAGAATCCTCTGCTCTGACTCATAGTCCTTCCTTCTCCCACAATCCTCTGCTCACTTATTTCTCCCACAACCCCTTGCTTCTCCCAGAATCCTGTTCCCTATCTCCCATAATTCCTTGTTCCTCCTACAATTCTGTTCTCACCTTTCTCCCAGAATCCTCTTCCCTCACCTGCAATTCCTTCCAACAATCCTCTGCTCCCTTGCTTCTCCCACAATCCATTTCTCACCTTCCTCCCAGAATCCACTGCTCTGATTCTCAGTCCTTCCTTCTTCCACAATCCTCTGCTTACTAGTCTCTCCCGCAACCCCTTGCATCTTCCATAAACTACTGTTGTCTTATTTTTTCCATAACACCTTGCTTCGCCCACATTCCGTTTCTCACCTTCCTCCCAGAATCCTGTGCTCTAACCCAGTCCTTCTTTCTCCCACAATCCTCTGCTAACTTGTCCCTCCCACAACCCCTTGCTTCTCCCACATTCTGGTTCTCACCTTCCTCCCAGAATCCTCTGCTCCAACAAGTCCTTCCTTCCCCCCAATTCTCTACTCCCTTATTTCTCCCACAAGACCCTGCTTCTCCCACAAACCTGCTTTCGCCTTCCTCCCAGAATCCTCTGCTCTGACTCACAGTCCCTCCTTCTCCCACAATCCTCTGCTCACTTGTTTCTCCCACAACCCCTTGCTTCTCCCAGAATCCTGTTCCCTATCTCCCACAATCCCTTGATCCTCCTACAATTCTGTTCTCACTTTCCTCCCAGAATCCTCTTCCCTCATCCGCAATTCCTTCCTTCTCCCACAATCCTCTCACCTTCCTCCCAGAATCCTGTGCTCTGACCCACTCCTTCCTTCTCCCACAATCCTCTGCTCACTTTTTCTTCCCACAAACCCTTGCTTCTCCTACATTCTGTTTCTCACCTTCCTCCCAGAATTCACTGCTCTGTTCACAGTCCTTCCTTCTCCCACAATCCTCTGCTCACTTGTTCCTCCCAGGATCCCTTGTTTCTCCCACAATCCTGCTCTCACCTTCCTCCCAGAATCCTCTGACCCAATCCTTCCTTCCCGCAATTCTCTACTCTCTTGTTCCTCCCACAGTTCTTTGCTCCTCTGACATTCTTATTCTCACTTTCCTCCCAGAATCCTGTGCTCTAACACACAGTCTTTCCTGTTCTCTTTTTACTCTAACCCCTTACTTCTCCCACAATCCTCTGTTCTCTTAATTCTCCCACAATGCCTTGGTTCCCCCACAATCTGGTTCTTACCTTCCTCCCAGAATCCTCTGCTCTGACCTGCAATTCCTTCTTTGCTTCTCCCACAATCCTCTGTTCACTTGTTCCTCCCACAAACCTGTTCATTTTTTATATTTATTTGAATTAGTTGCACATGACAAAATGCATTTATAGATCACACATAAATGGAGTGTCAGGTTTTAGTTTTGATTTTGTATTTTTTTTATTTAATTTTAATTTGTTCTAATGAGTCGTCCATGACAGTAGAAGGCATGGATGCATTTTGACGGATCAGACATAAATGGAGGGTCATCTCTCATTTTTCTGATGGTCCATGTTGCAGGATCACGTGGTCATGCAGTCACACATGCACATGAGTCATCATGTCTGTTCACCCTACTGTCCTTCCTGCCCCACACCCTTCCCTCCCTTCACTCCCTCCACCTGATCTAAAGCAACCCTCTCTGGTTTTTAATTTGAGTTGACTGTGCCATTCCTCTTTCTCTGCTCCAGTCTCTGGCCTGCTTGCTGTTGGCCAAACACAGTCCAGGCAACACAGTGAGCAGTGGACGACCCAACAGCCTTGTCCCAGAGGACTCATCAAAATATGTCTCAGAGCCGGATATGGAGGCGCCTGCCTGGGATCCCAGCAGCTGGGGAGGTGGAGGTAAGAGGATCCTGAGTTCCAGACCAGCCTCAGCTACTTGGTGAGGTCCTAGGCCACGGAGCGACTCTGATCATAAAAAGGGCTGGGGTGTGGCTGAGTGGCTAAGCACCCCTGGGTTCAGTCCCAGCACCAAAGAGCAAAACGAAATAGAACAAAGCATTAAAGATCACGTGCTCTGGTGGGAGGCAGTGGTCCTATTCCTCTCCACGTGCCGGGGTCCACGTTGGCATCTCCCCCAGTGACTCGGCAAAGGCAAAAACCAACCACGATTCCCCGACAGGTCTCCCTGCCTTTCCCCAAACCCACCAAGATGTGCTCAGAAGGCAGCAGAATACCTGGCTTTATTTCTGACGCTTCTAAGGAGTCTGTGGCATTTTCCTTGAGGGACCCAAACCTCTGGGTCGCTGTGCACTCAATTCCAGATCCTCTGCCCCTGTCCAGAGCCCCCAGGGCAGGCGAGGTCCTGGGGTCTGCGAGTGCCCCGGGCAGCCTGCCGGACCCCAGCCTCCTCCTTTCCTTAGTGCCAACTGCTCTGAGCCTCACCTACCGCAGCCCTGAAGGAGGCAGAGAGCCTGCCCGGGAAGCCCTGCCGCCCCCTCCGCACTTAGACTTGCTTCTGGTGAAAGAGACGGTCAGCCCCTGACTGGTTCTAGCCCGAGGACGGCACAGAGTATCCAGGGGCGGGAGAGAACCCTGGTACCAACCGTGGCTTTGGCTGCTGAAGGAGGTGCCTTGGCCTTGGAGTCGTCCTCCTAAGAGGCCTTTGCTCACCAAGGACAGCGCCTGGGACTCACTCACTCTGCTCTTGCCGTTTCTCCACCACCTCAGGCAACAGCTCCGCAGCTAAGGATCCAACTCCCCTCCATCCTGCTGTGTTCCCCAGTGAAACACTCACATCCCGCCTGGGCTACGCTTTCCAAGGAAGGAAGTGGCGTGTGTTTTCTCTTTTAGACTCTTACTTCGTGGACACTGGTAAAAGAACAGCGTTGAAAGTCTGTGGGAACAATCGCTTTCTTGGGTGGATCCCATCAGAGGATGATCAAGCTTCCTCAAAGTTTTTCCAAATTATTTTCCTGTGCTTCAGGGTTAGGGTTAGCACCTTCCTTTAAGAAAAGAACCTCATGCCTGAATTCTGGATACCAGAGACTGCGGGACGGTGGGGAGAGGTTGATTGGGGGTGCTAAGTTATAGTTGGGAGCAAGGAGCTCCGGAGTGCTGTTGCACAGTGTGGTGACTGCACAAAACAGTTATGCACTGTGTATCTCAAAAGCCAGAAGAAGGCATGTGAACATTTTCACCACAAAGAAACAACGTTCAAGAATAGAAATCGGATTAACCTAATATAAACATGACACAATGCATACGTCTATTAAAACATCACGTGGTACCCCATTATCATGTGCAACTTTTATGTTTTTACATATTGGTTTTAAAAAGAGCAATTTTCTTTTAATGGAAAACAATATTATTATTCTGAAAAGAAGAAAAATACTTCCGATTTTCAATCCAGGGTGGATGTGTGATTGCTTTTCTGGCAATGTGTTCAGTCCGGGTCTGCATACCCTCCTGAGTGTCCTGCCAACACAGAGAGTAGGAAGAAGGGCGAGCATTAAAAGTAAAAATGGAAATCCTTCCCATTTAAATGGAGATCCTCTATTGCGTTAGCTTCTAGGCATTTATCTCCAGTCTTATGACAAAGACATTTACGGCTTTAAGAACCACGGCAGAGTAACCCGCTAGGATAGGTGCTGCTATTCGAAGCCATTGACTTGGTGCAATCTATGAGGTTTTCATGTACAAATATCACTAATGATTCTTAAAGTCTGTTTATCGCCAGATTGCAGATTTTCCACTCAGCGGCTCGCCCGCAGAGTTATTGAGTGTTCCGTCCCATCTCCCACCGAGTTTGGAATTTCCACGCCATTCATCAACGTGGGCCCCGAATCTTATTTTATTTTAAAAACCGGCGTTAGCAGGCTCAAGTGAGCGCGTAGTGGAATCAATAGGAAGCTAATCGTCAGTAATGGGAAGAGATTTCCCGCCTTAGAGAATAAAGAACTGAAACACGAATTGCTTTTAATGGCTCCTGGCAGTCAAGTTCACTTCACCCTTTAAGCAAAAGAAATCCGAGAGGAAAAGACGGGAATAATCGTGATGGGGAGTGTTTGCTTCTTCCAGGAAGAACGGAGAGCTGGACAGAGCCATCTGGAAGTTGCTTCGGCTGCTGGTGAACCTCAGAGGACTTGGGATTTCCCCCCTTACCTGTTCTAGGACATCTTGGTGGCCGGAGTTTTCCTCCCGCGGTGACAGAAGACGTGGGAAGAGGTGCTGAAATTCTTGAATCACCTTAACTTTGATTTGGAAGAGAAATCTTTAGGAAAATACCTTCCTGTTCTCTGCCACTGGGTCTGCACCACGTCGTTACTGGTCGCCTGCAGAGCGGCTTCGTAAATCAGCACTTTCTATCTCCGTGAAGGAGCACGTTTTCTGAAAGCTGAAGCCGTCAGCGCCCGTGGCCGGGGAAGTCTCAACCGCGAATTCCTACGGATTTTATGCTTGGGAGAAGTCATCCCAAGTTCCGGGATCTGGTCTAGGAAAAGGCTCCCCAAGTTCTCTCCCTTCGGGGTACCTTGGGTTCCTCTTAGGGACATTATTTCGGGTCTGCATTTCTCCCGCAGGTAACAGTTTGCCGAGGAAGGTGACATGTTCTGTCCGCTTCAGCCAGACAGGGCTGCAGGTAAATTGGTTCTTGGGGAAAAGAAAACCACGTGGGGGTCCGCACAGGGTCCCAGTCTATAAATCGTCCCTTAACCGCGGGTTCCCACCCCCATGTCTTCTCCTGCCAATGACGAACCTGTCCCTGACGATTACCTGTGAGATGCCCGATTCGAGCTCCTGGCCTTCTGGCTCAGGTGGAGGCCCTGCTTTGGGCATGCCGCCCGCCGGGGCTGTTCCTGCTCCCTGCCGGCAGTGAAACTCCCACTCTTACCTCCTGGTGGTGTCTACGAGCTTCTGTTCCTCAAGACAACGCTGGCATTGCATTTCAGCAGCCTCGGAGAAGAGAACGTGGGAACTCTTTCTCCAGCCTGACTCAGGACTCGCAGCCCTTCGTCTCTTTGTGAGCCCGTTTGAAGCCATTTTCCCGTCCTTCCTCTGCCCGGGGCTCCTGGCCTGCCCTTCAGGTGGCTGACAGAGCCTGCGCGTATCCCTGGACGCGCCCTTGGCAACAGCCAAGATTTGCGGGGTCGCATTTGATGGAAGCCGGATGATGTAGGTTAGCCGTGTTCACGGGTCCTCTCTGCAGATGTTCCCCGCAGGTGTGAGAAAAGCAGGTGCGTCGGCCACGTCAGACAGGTGGAAAGAGGACGGGCACGTGGCATGAGGTCAGCAGCCTCACGCTTCCCGGCTGGTGAAGGGGCGGACTGGTCACCTTCAAGGAGGACGAGAATGGACACCGGGAGTGGAAACTTCTCTAAAGGTCCAGATACTGAACACTTTAGGCTTCGTGGACTGTCTAGATATTTTGTTATAAAGCAATGAACAATGTGGAAAGGTCTCTAAAATCCACCACTCAGAAACCATCCTGGTCAACATGGTGCTGGACATCTTTCCTGGGATTGAAAGACCCTGGAATGGTCACCAAATGGTCAATAGTCAAGGAAGAAGTGCGTTCAAAAAATGAGAGCAAATGTTCATGGACTATCTTTTAACAATACTATTTTTAATAACAAAGATCACATCATTTTTACATAAATTTAAGTGAAATCGCTCAATGTTACACGAATGTTTCCCTGAGCAACGAGTCCTACACACATCCCGAGTTATAATGAGGGAGCGCCGAGGAGGCTCATGTTGGGTACGGTTTGCATCTGGAATGTCCCCTCGGGTGCTCCTGTGTCGGGCCATGCTCAGAGGTGACACAACTGGGTCCTGAGGGCTCTGACCCCTTGAGTGGATTAATCCACTTGAATGGATTAATAATTTGAAAGAACTCCTGGAAGGAGGTAGGGACTCCAGGCAGGTGAGGCGTGGCTGGAGTAACGAGGTCATGGGGGGTCTGCCCTTGGGGACTATATCCTGTCCCTGGACCAATCCTCTTTGCTTTCTGCCTCCAGGCTTCGTGAGCTGAGCAGCTACCCTCTGCCGTTTCCTTCAGATCACACACTGGCCATACTTCTTTCTTGGGTCAACCTCAGTGTAGGCGTGTTTTTGTTTGTTTTCTGATTACTTATTTTATATCTCCATCTAGCTGATAAACTCCTACAAGACGCCAATTCCTTTAAGTGTTTATGCACATAGGTTTGACTGCATATGTGCCCCCCCACATTTTAATACAGTGGCGGCTATGTACTGGCTAAATGTGACGCCGATAAATAAAAGTCTACAGACCCAGAATTTCACACTGGTGTTTTGTCAATGGCAAACGAGTCTGGCTGCCGGTTTTATTCAAGGCCCTTTTCCAAATTTAAAATTCAGTCAACCAGTAGACACACAAAATGGCACATTACACAAAATATCCAAGAGTTTAAAAGAATTCATTAAAGACTGAATTCAAGCAGAAGTGAGGAGAATTACAAATTGGCGATTTTAGTTAGGAAAAGCCACCTGCTATAGATAAATCATATAGAATTGGAGCTGAATGGGAAGTTAAATATGAACACCCATCTGAAAGGGCTCAGAATAACTCAGTGATTTTCACTTCCCCCATTTTTTATTAGAGCTTTATGGTTACACAGTAGCTGGGTTTATCCCCACAAATCCATACGAGCATGAATTTGATTTCAGTTCACGATCCCCTCTCCCTCTTGTCCTCCCTCCCCTCTCCCATTCTCCGTCCTCTGCTCTACTAGGCTACCTTCCACACCTCTACGTGCTTACATTCGATGGTTCTTTCTACCTGTGCGTAAAGGTGAAGTCCCGCATTATATTTATATATGCCGGTAACGCGATTCTTTAAGAAGGCATTCTGCGTTGGCCCCCCTCCCCATCTGTCCACTCTTTCTCCATCTCCTTCTACTTTACTGATCTGATCTTTATGCTGTCCTAGCCTTTCCTCCCCTTTCCTTTACTTTACTGTGCCTTCCGCGTATGAGAGGAAACATTCATACTTCCTTCCCCATTTTTAGAATTTTACATTTTTTATTGTTGTTTTTAGAGAGACATGACAGTCGAGTGTATTTTGACACATCCTACATACGTGGAGTTCAGCTTCCCACTTGTGGTTGTACATGATGTGGAGCTACACTGGTCATGTGCTCACAGATGAGCATAGGAAAGTGATTCATTCTACTGTCTTCCTCCCTCCCTTCCCTTTATTCCCCTTTGTCTAATCCAGTGGACTTCTCTTCTACTTCCCCCTACACACACCCTGCCTATTGTGAATTAGCATTCACATGTCAGAGAGAACAGTCCACCTTTGGTTTTTTTGGGACTGGCTTATTTCACTTAACATGATATTCTCCAGTTCCATTCATTTATGAGCAAATGCCATAATTTAGTTCATCTTTATGGCTGAGTAATATTCCACTGTGTATATATACACCACATTTTCTTTATCCATTCATCTGTTAAAGGGCACTCAGGTTGGTTCCATAGCTTGATTCTTGTGAATTGAGCTGCTATACACGTTGATATGGCTGCATCACTGTAGTGTGCTGATTTTAAGTCCTTTGGAATAAGTCAAGGAGTGGGATAACTGGGTCAAATGGTGGTTCCATTCCAAGTTTTTTAAGGAATCTCCATGCTGCTTTCCAGAGTGGTGGCACCAATTTGCATTCCCACCAGCAATGGATGAGTGGACCTTTTCCTCCCCCACTTCCTCACCAACATCTGTGGTTACTTGTATTCTTGTTTTAACACTGTAAGTTTTCTAGGTCCTCAAAATGATTCTTGATCTTCTCACTTTTATATGGTGTAGTCAGACACAGAGGCATAAGCCTGTCTTTGCATAAGCTTGTAGTAAATTCCATTTTGAATGAGTCAGTTGGGTTTGAAGCCTATTTCCCAGGGCATGTATTCTGTATGCATATGAGTACAAAGTCAAAAGCACTCCACTGAACTGCTTATGCTCTGATCCATAGAGCCAGAGAAGGAGCCGAGTGTCAGGAAGGGTTCACAGGAAGTGGACTCTGAAAGTCGACCCCACAGAGACAGTCCCAGGGGCACAATGCCGGTGGTCAGGATTTAAGCACTTGTCCAACACACATCAGGGAACAAGAGGTGGTGGAGAGAGGAATGGAGGGCCAGGTACAGAAGATCTCAAATTGCCTGATGCTTCTTCCATGGGTGGGTGGGGCTTCTATCTTCTCCTGTTGATTCTGGGTTGGCTCCACGACTCCTTTGACTAATAATAAAAGTCACAGTATGCATTTCCATGCCCAGGTCTTAGGAGGTTGGGAATCCACTTCTTGTCATCCGAGGCTCTGCTCTTTGAAAGGAAGCTGCCATGTGCTGAGGAAGCCCAAGCAGCTCCCAGGAGAAGCTGCAGTCGAGACGGACCGAGGCCTCAGGCCACCAGCTCTGGCTAAGTGGCCAGGCAATAGCTAACATGAGCTTCTCTACCAGATTCCACCTGAGCTTCTCTACCTCATCCTACAAGAAAGGGAAGTGGGTCATCAAAACCAAGCCTTGTCCAAATAGATGAGAGTGGCTTTAAGACAGTTGCTATTCGGGAGTGGTTGTTTCGTGGCCATGAGGTTCTGGAACTCTGCTCGCTACAGATCTCTTGGGTGAGTGGTCAGGGTGATTGACATTAAATGTGTAGAATCAAGGTAACAGGATGACTTTGAATTATTTGAAAAAAATGCTTAGACAATGAAGAAACATTGGTAACATTTAAAAAAAAAAAGGAAAGGAAAAGAGTGATCAGAAAAATATGTACAGCTGCCCTAGTTAATGGACCCACAGTTCTTCGATACCTATAAAAAGAGCCTTAGCAACCAGTAACCCGAGATGCCTAACTTTACCTCCACATCTTCCCTTGGTTTTGGATATCCTCGTTAGAGAGATAAGCTCATTAGATGGAAATTTCACTTGGGGAGAAATATATTGCTAGGTTGCTGGAAGCCACATTCTGAGAACTGGTAACAGCACTGGACACAAAGTCAGTAGGCAAGAACTACTTGCTGAACGCCTGAGGAAATTCTGCTTGGTGGCAAGTCAGGTGCCCTAGTACAAGTCCTCTATTTGGGACACACAGTTTGAACAATCAACCTCCAGAAAATAGGACAACCCAGGAGTCCTCTGGGTTTCCTTCCCCGGCCCCTGTGGAGATTTTAGACATGGAGTGCTCTGTGCCCGAATCTCACATGATTATGAGAAAGTGGTTGGAAAGGATCCAAAAGTTCTCCAGCAACACAGTAGACGTGTGTTCCGCAGATCCACTTCAGTCCTGGTGAGCCACGGAAAGGCCCGAGCTGGGTCCGTGATATTCAGGGTAATCGGATGCTGAATCTTCAGGAGTAACCACGTAAGTGTGAGAGGCCATGATAGTTTGTTGCTTTGGTTGGGTAACAGGCATCGTGGGTCCGTCTTTCTAGAGGCAGGAACAGTTCTGGAGTTGGAGATGGAGGAACATTAATTGGACAGCGTGGAGCAAACTCGTCCCTGTCTATAGCATTCGACTCGCGGGTTTGAGTTTCATGGGGTCAGAGTTCATATTGTTCCTTAGCAAACAAAAGCAATGTGTTGGGGGCGGTGATTGATGACTCAGGAAGCTGACGCAAGCTGGAAAACCAAATCGCTCAAGCACTGACTTTGAGAATTAAACTCTAGCTTCTATGTATTCAAGCACATCTCCTCAACGCGAAGGCTGGAGAATGAGCGGGGAGTGTGCATGTCTTGCAGAAAAGCAATAGCTCAGATTATGAAAAGGGAAATGAACAAGACTCAAGAAGGACAGACTGGCCAGGCACAGTGGTGCACACCTGTTATCCCAGGGGCTTGGGAGGCTGAGGCAGGAGGATCCAAAGTTCAAGGCCAACCTCAGCAAATTAGTGAGGCCCTGAGCAACTTAGCAAGTCTCTGTCTCTAAATAAAATATAAAAATGGCTGGGGATGTGGTGAGTGATTAAGCACCCCTGGGTTCATCTCTGGTACCAAAAAAAAAAAAAAAAAGATGGCTGTGTGGGAATGTGCAGCTGTTACCTCTGCGTGTGTGTTTGCGTAGGCACGCACACGTACGCTCATAGCATATCCACGCCTGCCTTATGCAGACGCAGCTGTGGAATTGGGCTCTCCCGGTCGTCTCCCATTACCTGTGCTGGCATGAAACTGGTGTCTACCGATATCCACGCTGCTGCCCTGCTATTACCCCCCTGCCCGTTCCTTCAGAGGTCAGGCTCACCCAGAGCTCACCTGGGGTGTTCCGTTGGCTTTGGCTTTGATGGCGAGAGGAGCCTTAAAGCGTGACCTGTCCAACATTTTCTGCGAAGCCTCCCAGCGTCCATCTTTCCAGACTTGCAAAAACAGACTCTTGTTGCCAAGGTAAGGAGAGAGCGGCCGTCGGGGACGTGTGGATTGGTGGTGTTATCATAAAACGTTATCAAAACAGGTCCAGGGGTGGACGCGTGGCTGTAGCTCTGTGCACGTTTGGTGCCGGGGACTGTAGGGGCATTGCCCAGGGCAGATGTGGACAAGGGAGGCAGGAAGAATGCAACCGAAAGGAAAAGAAGCGGGCACTCCGCAGTCCTGGAGTGTCTAAACTCGGGGACTTGAAATCATCACGCCACCCGACAAGCCGAGCACCTCTGGCCTCTCCCAACCGACTCCAGCAACTCTGAAAGTAGCCATGAGTTTGCTTTGGATTCTCTTAAATAAGGGATGCATATTTGAATATTTTAGAGTCACAAAAGTATTGAGAAATTTGCATTAAACACTGTCTTACAATTTTTTCAATACTGATTTTTTTACATCTTTATTCTTATCTACTTGGAGACTATTTCATATTTCATAAAAAACTTAAAAAACACCAACTATTTATTCCTTTAAGTTGAAGCGGGTCAAGAGCCTCAGCCTGGTGCATAATCGAGGCCTAAGGTAACGTCCGTGTGCAGAAGGATAGCGGAGCGCGTAGTTTGGGGTCGAGTCTTAGAGCCATTTACCCCTGAGGACTGCAGTCAGTGGCTTCTAATCTCTAATGCACCAGAGAAAACGGAAGAGGAAGGGCAGCGGCCTTAGGCTCCCGGCACCGCTGAGACAAAGTGCCGGGGATGTGCGGCTTACACAGAAGAAACGTGTTGCTTCCCAATCCTGGAGGCTGGAAATCCGAGCCCTGGGGGTCTCTGGCGGGTGGGTGGCTGGGAGGGAGAACCTGCCCTGCCTTTCTCTGCTCGTTTGTGGGGAGTTTGGTGACAGCAAACTGTCTCCTCACAACTGACATCATTTTCCTTCTCTGCAAATCTGCATCTTTGCTGAAATTTCCCCTTTTTATAGGGACCCCAATAGTCTCAGATTAAGGCCTGCTTTAGGGACTTCGTCTTCACTTGATCTACTGCAAAGACCCATTTCCAACTATGGTCCCATTACAGGAACCGTGGGGAGCTAAGGTTTCAACATCTTTTTGGGCGGGCGGGGGACGCAGCTCAACTCATAACAGCCTAATACAGTGAATAGCCTTTAAACTCTATTCAGTGTCACAAGAATTGTTGTAAAAACAAGACAAAATCTATGATCAGTTAAGATCCTGGGGCTACATCAGCCTCCACATTTATCGTCACACTTAAAATGACAATTTCTGAAGAAGCTGGAATCTTTACATCAAACATTCTACACTTGTTTTCAGTGTTCTGCAAGTAAAGCTTCCATCCAAATTTCAGGACATTGAACTTTTTGTACAATTAGTCCCTTTCTGGATTGATCGTCTGTGTGGAAATCATTTTACAGAGATTTTTTTTTTCTTAAAGAATCAGTTCAATTGTTCGCCTCCTGGGGTGGAGAATAAATGGTGAAAAATGGGGAAAAAAAAGTCTTTGAAGTTGCAGGTTCTGATATTCTGATTCCCAAATCACATCATGCTGACTTGTCCAGTGATTGCTGAAAATGGGATTGTCCCTGAGAGTCAAGAATGAGCGTCATCCAGGTTATAGTAGATTTTACTGAACTCATTCCAAGTTCTTTGCGTGTAACCAGATCCTCCAAGGTCCAAGAGCTACAAGAACATGCAGATCATGCTGTGTGTTGATTACGGGGATACTGCAGCAGAGGACAAATATAACTGTAATTCTTTACTGTGTCAGGACAATGGATGTTTTGTCACGCAGCCTAAGATGATTTACTTCAAGCTTTGAACTGAATGCAGTTGTATCAGCTAGGCATTACCACAGTGTGGCTGCATAACAAAATAGCCCAATGTTTATTTTCATAAACTAACAGCTTTTTTTTTTTTTTTTCTTTTTTGTCCTCCTCAATCAGGCATTTGGGAGCTGAAGAAAATGGTCATGGTTGACTGGGCTTGACCTGGCTAGAGCTCACTGTGCTTCTTCTCTTCTTTTGAACAGTGAGCTCTCTGGGATATACTCTTGTCATAGTGGTAGTGAACCACAGAAAAGTTGAGTGGAAACACATCATTGCAGCTGGGAAATAGACTCACCAGAAAAACCACAGAGTCACATGACAAAGGATGGAGATTGGCAAGACGTGTAAGAGAGGCTGGTGTCTGGCCCTTTGGGGAAGCCTGCTGTATAGAAAGGAATCCCAGCATGAGGTCACAGCATGGGCTACCCTCCAGGTACAGAGTCGCAATCATACTTAAGGACATAAGGATTGGTAGGCACACCACTGGGTTCTTAAGTATGTCATCATTCGCTCTGAATCCTAGCCAGCTTTCTGAGTGACAGGTGGTGTCCTAGAGTGGACCAACCGGCCAGCATCACAAAATCAGCTATTAGCCTAACCCCACCACTTTTAGATTTGGGTGTATGTTGAACTAAAATAATATCCATGTTTGCAGAGGCAACTGTGTAGAAGGAATAGAGAATGCAGGAAAACTTAAGGTTCCACTGCCGAAATATTTCCTCAGGCAGGCTGACTTGAGTAGATCAAAATGAACAGGATTTCACCATGGGCCCAAGATGATGGATCACCATGAGTCTGCCCAAATACAAGATTGGTGGATGGTCCTGAACCTTCCCAATCAGGAAAGAGATGCATTTCCTGTTGCAAACGCTCTTTTCCCTTTCAGATCATGACCTCCTAACACAGATGCTGTGACTCAGCACTTGTTCTACTTCTGTAGAATTTGTGAGATGTGAAATTTGTTGGTGGAAGAAGATGTGAATTAGAATCATGGAAGATTGGGCCAGGAGACCTGTTTTTAGAAACCAACCTGCATGAGTTTCCAATTGCTGCTGTAACAAATCATCCTAAACTTGACCACAACACATTATCTCAGATTCCTAAAGGCCAGAGTTCAAAATGGGTCATATTGGGCTAAAATCAAGAGTTTGGGGAATCCAGGGGAAAGTAGGAGGTCTTTCTGTCCCCTTCCAGATTTTACAGGACACCTGCATACCTTGGCTAGGAGTCCCTCCATTGATCTTCAAAGCCAGCTGTGTAGCATTGCCAAATCTGTCCCTCTTTCTGACCTCTGTTACCATATTTATATCTCCTTCTCTCACTCTGACTCTCCTCTGATCCTTAGAAGGATCCTGTGATGACATTGAACCCAACCAGATTATTCAGGTCATCTCAATATCTCCAAACCCTTCCCTTGATTACATCTCACGTTAGGTCATGGGTCCTGAGTATTAGGAAGTAGATACGTTTGGGGGACATTATTCTATCAGAGTCCTAAAGTATTTCTGATGAACTGGGCCAGAAATCTTTGAGTCCCTCGTCATGCCAGTTCCACCATATTTAAACTGACCAAGGAAACAAGAGATGGGATTTTTCCTTGGAAAAGGTGCTGCTGGCATTAAGAGAAAATAGAATTGCTAATAAGGATAACTGCAGAAATCTTCAAGAAGTCTGTGCTTGAATGGATTAGACAGCCTCAATTTGGAGGAATCATTGCCAAAGGATCAAGGCCAAAGACTTGGATTCAAATCTCTCTGATGTCACAAAGACTCTTAGCACTGACATAGAATTCCCATGGTGTCGGAGAAAGAACGGAGTTTGCAGCAACAATAATTGTTGAACTTCTATTAGATGCCTCATTTCTATGACCTGTCTTTTGTATAAAAACATTATGCTGTGATAAAGGATGCCACCAAGACCATGTGTTAAAGGCTGAGTCCCCAGCCCATGGCACTGATGGAGAGGTGGTGGAGACTAGTAGGAGGAACTTAGGTCATTGGAACTGTGTCCCAAAAAGGGACTATGGGATGTTGGTCTCAGCCATGTGGTAAGCAATTTGCTCCACCACCACGCACTCTCCAGCATAAGTCCTGCCTTTCCACAGGCCCAAAGCAATGAGGCAAATTGGTCATAGACTGACTCCAAAACTATGAGCCCAAATGAACTTTTTGTCTTTATAAGTTGGTTTTTCTCAGGTATTTGTGACAGTGATGGAAAGCTGACTGACATAAACAGCTCGAAACTTGATACCATGGTAAGTTTTATATGTTAGTCTTGGTTCTCCAGGGAAATGGAACCTAGAGGATTCTATAGAGATTTAATGTATGGAATTGACTCAATGCAGTTATGAAATCCGATAAGCCCCAAGATCTGCAGGGGGAATCAATAAGCTGGAGATCCAGGAGCTCTGATGGTGTAGCTCCACTCTGATTCTGAAAGACTAAAGACCCAAGAGTGCCAGTGGAGAGCTTCCAGTCTGAAGGCCAGTGGTTTTGAGGCCCAGGAAGGGTCAGTGTTTCACCATGAGTTCAAAGGCAGAGTGGAAGCTGTTCTCATTTGAAGGCAGTCAGGTGAGAAAAAAATATCTCCTCACTAGAAGAAGACAGCATTTTTGTTCTATTTGGGCTTTCAACTGATTGGACGAGGCCCATCCCCATTATGAAGGGCAATTTGTTTTACTCAGTCTACAAATTTAAACACGACTCTTATCCAAAAACACCCAGAGGAAATATTTTACCAAATATCTGGCCATCTATGGCCCAGTCAAGTTGACACCTGCAATTCACCATTCCAACCTTAAACTAAATGTTTTGAATAGTTTTCAAACTCAGTCCAGTTTAATCTTTCAGCTGGCGATCCATCCCTCAGACAACTGACCTAGTCTCCATGGGGACAGATCTTTGATTTGCATAAGAATTTACGTAAAAATTACTGACAGGGTATTTAGCATGGGCCACTGACGGCATGGAAAGTCACACCATGGAAAAAGAATTCCTAGGAAGTACCATTAGAGACTGATTCAGTTCGGATCTCTTACATCGTCTTGCTTGAATACTGAATGCACACATTCAGACGTGTGCGTGGATCGTCAGGGGTGATATTTTTCCTATCTGTTTCATTTCCTGCCTGTGCCCGATATGCCTTCGTCACTGTGGCACTGTCCAGGCAGCTGTTCAACCTCTCTTTATTAAAACAAGCAGAGCCCTTCTCTGGGTTTGCTACAGCAGGATTGTTCTCCTGATTTAGGCTGCGGTGCTTGGAATCGATTCCTCCTCAGGCTGCTTAGGCTTCCCGTGCTTGACACACAGCATTTAAATAACCCTGATGAATTCAGCTCAACACATCACAAGCAGCAAGGAAAAGAGGACTCTAAAGGAAAGAACTGGACCCGGGGAGGAAGCACTATAAAAAGACAAAGAGATAAAAATATGCAGAAAAGCAGCCGCCAAATTGCAGAAGATGGGGAGAGAGGAGACATCTAACATCGAGATAATCGGAGAGAGCAACACAATGCAGGCAGGCAGATAAAAGTGGAAAAGTACCAAAAAAGAAAAAAAAAAAAGAGTAAAAATAGAACAATACGTTCTTTTCAGAAGAAAGTCTGAGGAAAACCACTCCGATCCCCTACATTTTGCAGTCTGATAGTGTTCTGTTACACTTCTGGTAGACCAGTAGCCTTTCTACAGCTAAGCATGATTAAGGAGACTTCCGGGCAACTGAAGATGCGGAACCCAGTGACTAGAGGATCTGTAGCTCTGCAGTTAATACGTGTGCAAATATTTCAAAGTAATGGAGGGAAAACAGGAGATGGCAGGGTTTTCAAGGACATTCCATGGGTACTTGATTGACAGAAGTGCAAGCAAGGTAAAAAAGTTTTGAGTTCCACGGTTCCGTCTGTAAACATTTCCAAAATGATCCACTTAACCAGAGAAAGATTTCCATGAGCTTTTCTTTCACATTCTGTGTAGTTAAAGGCACTTGATAATTGTGCATGCACCTACAGTGTCGGTCTGGAATGTCCCCTGAACTTTCAAGTGTCCCAACAGTGGCAATATTCGGAGGTGGGGCTTTGGGTCAGGGATTGGATCCCAAGGGCGCTGGCTTCATTGGGAATTGATCCATTGATGGATTCATGACTTACTGGGCCAATGGGAGCCAGGGGAAGCTGTAGGAGGTGGGGCCTTTTTGGAGAAAGTAGGTCACTGTCCCCAACCCCGCTCCCTCCCTCTCTCTCTCTCCCTGGGCTTCCTTGAGTCATGAGCTGAGCAGCTTTCCCCTACCATGCCCTTCCACCATGATGTTCTGCCTTACCACAGGCCCAAAGTGATGGAGTCGACCTATGATGGACTGAAACCTCTGAAACTGAGAACCCAGATGAATCTTTCCTTTTGTAAGTTGATTTTCTCAGGTGTTTTGTCATAGCAATGGAAAGTTCACTAACACACATAGACCAAATACCACCACTACCACCACCACCAAGATCCCCCAGAAATTCTCTCGAAAATTTAAGACCCGCTTTTAATTTCCTGTTTCCTCTCGTCAGTCAGGACATTCTCTTCAAAGTGAGAAAATCAATGAGATTAAATTCATAGGAGAATGTTCCTCAAAATGTACAAAGACCCATCTAAAAGCAGAGTCATCTTGCAATCTATTTGCTTCCAAAGATTCACCTTTAAAACAGACTCGTAGGTTTCTTGAGCTCACAGGGACTCAAGCGCTCCACTCTTAGCAGGAAGACGGACATGTGGAATAGTATGCATCTGAGTCTCCAGATCTTTTGCCAGTGGACACTGAGAACTTCAGATGTGTTGGAGGCAGACAGAAGTCATCTCAGGAAACACCATTGCCTGCAAACACACAATTCAGTGCCTTCCCGATCAAGCTCCAGGAAAGGACTGCATGATAATCATACTGTATTCCGACTTTGGTGGAAATAAATCAACAAATCCTCCTCAGTCTTCCACCTTTACCAAATGAGCTCTGGTAAAATCCCACAAGGAGACCAGAGCAGATCAGTATTTTTCAAGGATCTTGAGATTTTAAGAACCCTCCCAAAGAGAAAGAACTGTGTGCATCTACTACTGCATCGGGGAGGTTGGGGTGAAGACATTAGGATCCCTTTCAAGACAATGCAGCCTCCAGACAGCAACTGAGTGCCAAGTGAATGCATCTACCTCCAAGAAGGATGCCCAGATGGTCTCTGACTTAGGACGGCTCAACTTAAGAGTTTTCAACTTCCCAGTGCTGCAAAACTCACACACCATTCAGGAGAAGCCGTGTTTGGACTTGGTTTGCTCTCTGGACTCCAATATTCTCACAATGCTGAACTCACAATGCTTCCAGTAAGCTGCACGACCCCTCTGTTGAACAAATGGTCCCTACAGGTGAATTCACTGCATTTCCAATTTATGATGGGTTTATCGGGACAGCCCTGCTGCCAATTTTGACATCTTCCTGCCCAGGGACGTCACAGTTCAGGGAGACTTGGGCTGTTCTTGGAAATGCTCGGTCATGAATTAAACATGCCAGATCCACTTGGAGATGTGTTTTATGCTTGACGGTTTGAAAAACAGTATCATTATGTACATAAAAATCACCATAGATATTTCATTGAATAACAGCTCCAAATCAACGTTGAACTGCAAGCCTGCGCGCTGGGGAACCCAAGTCATGCTTGAATTCGACTCTTTCCAAGGACCTCCTCTTTCCCCCACAGGACCTTCCACTGTTCCTGCAAACACTCTTCCTTCTCCGAGTCTGCATTACCTGAGGGTGAACATCAGACTTTCATCTTCGTCATCCACACAGATTATGTGTTTGGAGCCTCAACAGGCGTTTGCTGGAGTCCCTTTACCGTGCTCCAAAGTAATGACTGAAGAGAGCTGGCGCGTAGACTCTTCAGTCACCCCGAATTGGCCGCCTGCATGGGGGGCACGCAGTGATCCCGCAAGGAGCACTCAGGAAAGGCAGAAAGCTAGTCCCGCTGTTGAGTTTGAATCCCTCTGTTCTGGGTGGCGACTGGTTTCCCCTCTGTGTCCAGTTGGTTCGGTGCCAGAGCCCGGCAGCTCTCCTAGGTCCTGGTCTTACCTTAGCACAGGCTGAACTAAAACACAGCCCACGCTGCTTTGGAAGGACTCTCCCTGCTGCATTAGTAGGAAACAGAAAAAATAGGTTTTTTTTCCCCAGCTTTTCTGTTTCTGCGAACTCACCATTGAAATCTTTACCCTTTTGGCCACTTAGCATCATTTACAGAAAGTTCCAGGCAACAAATTCCTCTGGCTTTATCCCCAAGGAAACCTGGAGGGCGGTTTTCCTTTGATCCTCTAGAAGAGGAGAGAACTTGGTGCCATATTTCGTTTTGAAAGGTCCTCCTGGGAAACTGAAAGACACCTTGGTTGATTGACATGATGCTAGTCCCAGACATGATAAAAATGCACACTATGGAGGTGCATTGCTTTCTCATTACCATAAGCTTGAAAAATCACTCAGCAGAACTGTCTTAAGTTGGAGGCTGCCGGTACGGGATCATATCCAGTGTTATGATGATATTGTTGTGCTGGTTTTATTGTGGTGGTTTGCACTTTTTGATGAAGGTGGCATAAAGAGGGAATAGGTGAGGACGTGAGGTTGGATTGCATTTATTAAGCTGCTAGAATAAAAACGTAATTTTCTACTTTCCCTGGTTAGTGCTGTACAGGAAAACTGTTGAATGTGAACCAATTTCTTTCCTGGCTTTGTGGATAGGATTGCTTGCTCTACTGCCAAAAGGAAGAGGAGAAAATCTTTTCAGGGACAATGTATTCTTTTTTTTTTTTTTTGGTACTGAGGATTGAACCCAGGGGTGCTTAACCATTGAGCCACATCTCCAGCCCTTTTTTGTATTTTATTTCGAGACAAGGTCTTGCTGAGTTGCTCAGAGCCTCACTAAGATGCTGAAGCTGGCTTTGAGCTCCCGATCCTCCTGTCTCAGCCTCCCAGGTCACTGGGATTACAGGTGTGCACCACTGTGTCCCAACAGGACCACGTATTCTTTATCCCCCCACCCGAAGCAGAACATCAGAGGGACGTCCCATGATCTGCTGTCTTTGAGCCCCTGATTTCTGATTGATTGTGCACATATGCCAAGAGCAACCTCTGATGGGATTTTAAAGGATCTCTCAGGGCACATAAGCTGAGTCTTTGCACGCTACCTTATTACCCCAGGCGACTGCATTTTCAGTAGGGTGCATTTATTCGGTTGCCATGAAGTAGGAACCTTTCCCAGACAGTCACAAAAATTTGTGTATTGACCCCAAAAGCAATTTCCATAAGCACCCCTTCCTCTGTAAGACCTACCAAGGGCTCTTTCTCCCAGGCCCCCAAAGATGATAGCTAATTGCATTTTGGTCTGCTCCATGACATTTCTCAACACAGCTGGGTCTCCCTTGATTGCCTTAATTACCCAGCGAGTAAGTAAAGGTCATTTCATTTCAATCACATTTATTAATCACCCACATTTGATCCTCGTTAGCGTTTTCTGTATCTTCATGGAGCAGGGCTCCTCATTCCATCAGCGCCCTTAAGACGTTCACGTGAGGACGTCTGGCTGCCCACGTGAGGACGTCTAGCTGCCCACGGCTCGCTCTCGCCCACAGGGGTGGAGTGTGGTGTTTGTATTCGGTGCGTGAGTGTGAACGATCAAGATCAAGAAAGATTCCAGGTCTAGCAGGGCACAGAGGAGTGGTGGCCGGTGGGAAACTCATCCTTTTTCTTTTGGAGAGAGAAGCCCCGGAGCGAGCTGCCCTGCGTGGACCAAGTGGGATTTTCCTCATGACCTTGTGGGCTCTCGATCCCTGCGTCATGCAATCAGACTTGCCCTCTGAAACACACACACCCTGCCTTTAAAACTGAAAACGCTAAGTACGTTTCATTCCTGTGAAGATCGACCGACAGGTATCCTCACTTTGGACGAGCTTCCTGCAGGTTTCCTAGGGGGTTTCCTTTGGGGACACACACACACACACACACACACACACACACACACACACACTGGAGTAGGCAGCGGATCTCCAACTGTTGGTATTGCAAATGATAATTGCACTGGACACAGTAAGGAAACCCCATCCAAGACTCCTGCAGTCGGGACCGAGGAGAGAAGTCGAGATCGGCTCTCCTGGAAGACTGAAGTGCTAAAGGCTGCCCTTGGGAAAACATCAGGGGACGTTAGAGGAGTGGCTGGTCAACTCACCAGGGCACCGCGTGTCACTAGCAGTTCCTGCCCTCTGTCCCTTAGAGACTAGGATCTGGGGAGCCTATTTCCTCTGAAGAGTAATTTCAAAGGGAGGACTTCCAGGTGCTGGAAAATGACTTTCCTGAGTTGTGGACCTGGCAAGAATTAGGGGGAGATTTATGTCCCGATGAATCAGGGAGAGCAAAAGAAAATGTCAACTGTGGGTGGACAGATTTCACATTTTCCTGTAGAGAACCGTCTTTGTCTGTTTGGGCTGCTATAATGAAATACCTGAGACTGGGTAATTTATAAAGAAGAGAAACTTCTCACAGTCCTGGAGTCTGGGAAGTCCAAGACCAAGGTGCCTGTAGCTTCAGTACCTGGTGAGGACTGAATCTGTCTGCTGCCAACATGGTGCCTTGATTCTGGGCCCCTTGCGGGAGCAACGCCGGGGACTCACATGGCGGGAGGTGGATGGGCAGAAGGGAGAGATGCTAGTTCCCTCCAGCCCTCTAATGACTTCATCATTCCTAAAGCCCGAACTTCTCAACGTCTCATCAGAAATTAAGTTTCAACCTAAATTGTGGGAGATACATTCAGACGGTGATAAGTAGTCAGTTCTTAAAATATAGAGTTCTGTATCCCATTAACTGTATTGGAGTTCATTGGGGAAACCTGGGTTAACGAAGGCGTGTATATGACCCTAAGTGTTCACTCGATCCATTCTATTTACTGAAGCCCAGAAAATGAGTTGCCTCGTATATTCTAGAAACTTGGACTCTTTGTATTTTCCCAGAATTTAAAATTGACATTGACTTGAATATTATTCTCACTCTATTTACTCAGACAATAAAAGGTGTAAAGTAAACATAGAGCCAGAGATTATATTTTACAAAGTGGCGCTAGCATCTCTCATACACACACACACACGTATATATGTACGCACACATAGATATCTGTTGTGTACATAATGGGAAAATTCAAAATTTGCTTTAGAAGTAAATACAGAATGAACATAATAGATATTTATGGAGCCGTTTCATGAGGCAAGATAATTATACAAATCCTTTGCCCAGCGACCACATGCACAGAGGTGTTTAGGATGGCTGGTTGCCATGACTACCTGATGTTTCCCATGCTTTGAAACGATATACTTACGGATTCTTGGAAAGTTACAAAGGAGATCATTTTCTCACTTAATGAAGAGTGTGACTGATTAGAGCAGAAAGGGAACCGCACTCTCTAATTCTGTGTCTTCTTGTGCTAGGAAGGAAATATTTATTCCCTATCTGTGAAGAGCAAGGCCGTGCTCGTTACTAAGCACGCTGGTGCCGTTTGGGTGACGATGCGTCTTGCCGTTCACGTGGGTGGGAGGAACAGTACGGCAGAACTTGGAGACAATTTCCCCGAGGTCGGTCTTTCAGGGGTGCAAATGGACCCACGGAAACCTCTGTCTGCTCGACCTCCTTAGGTCGCACACGGTAAATCGGAAGAGCCCGTCTGGGCTTCCATGATGAGACCTTTTCTTCCGCTCTCTGCTGGTAAGAGCTACGCAAACTCTATACCGTGTGAGCACTGTTCTTTTCAGCTGGGGTTTTACAAACATTCTCTCCAGATTAAATGCCTTTGGCTGAAAGCCGACGCTCTGTGAGCTACACAGGTCCGATGTGCTGGGTGGACACCTGTAGCCATACCTGTAGTCCACTCTCAGGCAGGTGGCTCCAGAGAATGCGGGCTGCTGGGCAGGGTTGGCCTGGCCGGTGCACTTGGCACAGGAAGGCGTGCTGTCAAAGTGGCTCCAAACTGGCTTCCACCTCCCGCCAGAGCAATGACGGTCAAGAAGGAGCCCAGAGGTCCTTGAGTGGAAGGTGTGGATCAGGAGAGCTTCCCCGCGGGGTAGTTGTGAGATTGGGCAGCAGAGGTCTCCTCGTCCGCATCCCCTAATAGGACCGTCGTCATTTGCTAGTGGCTGGAGAAGTAGGATCTAATCTCATTTACACCCTCGTTTCAGATTTGCGTGCCTTTGCATCTGTGCCTCTGTTTGCAACTCTTGAGTTGTTCCTCGAGATCAGCGCACGTCCTCGGGTTGCCGGGGACATGGCTCGGTGGCACGGGGCTCGCGCCTACATGTGTAAGTCCCCAGCATTGCAACAAACCCGTGTCGCTAATACTTCTTCTTTGTATTGTTTTAAAGAAAGCTTCAGCCCTCCCCCCTGACACAGGAACTCTGCCTGGACGGCACCAGGTTTTGCTTATCTTAGCAGAGTGTCTGGAAATTCCTCTCCTTTAGCAATGGCTCCGCATTTCATTCTGCTGTCACTGTTTTGGAAACTTCAGACGTGGCCTAATAACTGCTTCAGGGCTGTGTCCTGGGAAACACGTTTCCTCTGGAGTGGCAGCCTGCAACCCAGGCCGCCCACGTCGATGGCGATGGAGTTTAAGCAGACTTGCAGCCTCCAGCTTCTCTTGGGTGGGCTCTTGCCTCTAAGCACCGGGGTTCGGGTGTGTGCGGAGATGCCCTCAAACGGTGCAGGTCACCGCGGGGAAGAGACCCAGCTATACCCCTCCTGCTCCTGAAACCCCGAGTCCTGGGAAAGTGGGGTAAGCGGACCCCACCCACAGGAAGGAAGCACAGGAAACCCTGCCCCACTTCAAACTCGACTTCAGGGTCGAGGGCCCGAAATGCCAAGGGGAGGTAAGCACAGGGAAAGCAGGTGGAAGCATCCTGATCCTACTGCAAGCTCCATTGTCTTTTTTTTTTTTTTTCTAAGCATCAAGGGAATGGATTATTTTTGTAACGTTTCAAAATAGAGCCTGCGCGCACATCATTGAATTTCATGAGTAGGCCATTTGCATTTCCCAAATTCTCGCTTTTTATCAGGTTGACAGGTATGCAAATACAGGAAGGAGAGAGGCCCGTGGCAGGTCCAGGGCCGGCCTTTGCGCTCAGCAGCCGGTGGTGAGCCGCAGCCACCAGGGAGCCTCCCGGGCGCGTCCGCCCCTGGGCTGGAGGCTCGCGTGCATTTGGGGTGCTGCACGTTGGGTGGCCTTTGTGGATTCTTCTTTCTTGTTCTTTTTTGTCGTTTCCTTCTCTCTCTGAAGGGTTTCTTAGGCGACTTAATAACGAGCTGCACAGTGACATCTAGTGAAGCAGAGAAAGATTGCAGAGGGCGCTGGGCCGATCACCGTGGCATGCGGTTTCCAGGATGGACGAGACTCGGCTCTCGCGTCTTCCTGTGCTGAACGGGCACCCATGGATGTGGTGGCCGATACCTGCTCGGCGGGATGTCCGAGTCCCGCCAGGGCTGGGGGAGACGGTCTCCTTGGACGCAGTGACCTCTATTTATTATACAGCAGAGCCTTCTTCTACCTCAGGAACCGGTGAGAGGGGCGAAGGCACACCTGTCACGGCCCTTACGAGGACACTTGCTGCAGAGTCCCGCTTAGACCGTGGACTCGTCTGTGCAAGGTGTTCTCAGAAGCACAGCCTGAGAAGAACAAGGAATCCGCACGACGCCTCACTCAGGAAGCGGGCAGAAAGCAGGGGAGAGAGGTCATGGAGACAAACGAGCCTCACCTCGTGATTCTGACCTCGGGCAGCACAACCCCAGGATGAGGTTGCGTCAGCCATCGCCAGCAAGACGGTTTTGATCAACGTAACAAACCAAAACCATTTCATCAGCACCCGTTGGGATGTGGCCAGTGCACCCCAAGTTCCTGTTCCAACTTAGTAACGGCCCAGTCTGATAGCTCTTCTGGGTGACCTCTGTGACCTTCTCTTCCTCCCATACACCAGGCTCGTTTCCACCACAGGGCCTTTGCTCTTGCTGTTTCTTTTGCGTGGAATGCTGGTCCCTTTGATTTCATGTGCCTGGATTCATGTCGCCGTTCTGGTCTTGGATCCGATCATGCTTTAGGAAATCCTTTGTAACCAGCAATCCAGATAAATAGCCATCCCTGGGGCTGGGGCTGGGGCTCAGTGGTAGACCACTTGCCCAGCACATGTGAGGCACTGCGTTCGATCCTCACACCACATAAAAAGAAATAAAGGCATTGTGCTCACATGCAAATAAAAAAATATTTAAAAATAGCCATTCCTCTCTACATTAGTATGCAGTTTCTTTTTAAAACATTTATCTTTATTAAAATTCTCCATTTATGTGTCTGCTCACTAAATATAACAACCACGTGATGGTCCCAAATCTCTGAAACTCCTCCTTCCCTGAAAAGTGAAAAAATCGTTAAGAACTGTCCGTTGCTTCGTGTCAACAGGTGTGATAAAAGATAGGACCTAGGGACAGACCCAGATCATTTCCCAGCAGAATTAAGAGAGACGACAGAGGGCCTGGGATTGGGTTGGAAAATAAAATTGTTTCTCATCTCTAGCTTCTCCAACTCATAAAGGAATCTTGAAATGACAGGTGACCTGGGGATAGAGATGAGATAAAGAATGAGTTTCTGTGAAACTTTGGTAAAATTGCCGAACAGTTCAGGAGAGCACGGACCACTCAGGTCCACTAGATAGACAGAAGAATTTCTAAGAGTGGTGAGGACTTCGATGGAATACTATTCAGCAAGAAAAAAGAATGACATCTTGATACATGAAATTAAAAAAAAAAAAACGGTGAGGATCCTGGTCTCCACAACTTTACTGACACAAACGTGGCCAATCGTGTCTCCTGGTGCACACGTACAGAGATTCTTCTGCACAGTATGGTATCCGGGAGTAGAATGGCTACCTGGTGGAATATGCACCAACTCAAGCTTGGCAGGTAAGGCCAAATCACTTTCCAAATTCTTTCTGCTTCTACTAGCAGTGCATGGCAGTCTCCTTAGCTCTGCGTCCTTGCCTATGGATTACGTCCTTAGACTGCCATTAAAGCTGCTTCTAATCTCTTGGATATGAAACAGCATCTCCTTGTAGATCTCATCCACATTTTTTTTTTATTGCTAATGAAATTGGCAATTTTTTCTATTGTTTGTTGGCCATTCATGTCGCATGTTGTGTGAACTATCTTGTCATGGATGTTACCCGTTTGGGTGGTTGTTAATTGATCTCTGTGGATCTGTGTGTGCATCCACGAGTACATATTTATTTGTTTGGTGATGTTTGGGGCCTGACTGTCCTACCTCTGTAAAGAAAAAGAATGACCTACTTTTGATTCTCAGGATTGAACTCAGGGGCACTCGACCACTGAGCCACATCCCCAGCCCTGTTTTGTAGTTTATTAAGACACAGGGTCTCACTGAGTTGCTTAGTGCCTCGATGTCCGAGGCTGGCTTTGCACTCACGATCCTCCTGTCTCAGCCTCCAGAACAATTGGGATTACAGGCTTGTGCCACTGCGCCCAGCTTATTTATTTATTATTTATTTTGGTACTGAGCATTGCACCCAGGGGTGCTTAACCACTGAGCCACATCCCCAGACCCTTTTATGTTGCATTTTGAGACAGGGCCTCGCTAAGTTGCTTAGAGCCTCCCTAAGTTGCTGAGACTGGCTTTGAACTCGAGATCCTCCTGCCTCAGCCTCCCGAGCTGCTGGGATCACAGGCGCGAGCCACCATGCTCAGCTCCAACCTTTCATTATATGTTGCTGAGAAGGTTTAAAAGATATTTGAAGGGTCAGGATGTAGCTCAGTCCAGCACACAGAAGGTCCTGGACTAGAGACCAAGTTCCAAAACTATATTTTATGGATGATTTTCACATCTATGCTCATGAGTGACTTTGACTGACAGTTTTTCAAAAATATGCAGAGTTTTAAAAATATGCACACTTCAAGTGTGCAGTTCAGAGAGCCTCGGTATCTGCATGTAGTTGTGGGCGTTACTGTGACTGATTGCATAGCGTTTTCGTAGCCCCCAAAGGAAACCCACACCCATTGGCCGTTGCTCCTTCCCCTCTGAGTCCCAGGAAAACAGGAATTTGCTTTCTGCTGCTACGGACTGGCCTTCACTGGACACGGCCTGTAAGTGGAGTCATTCAGTGCTTTCTTTGGCTTTCTTTTGATTTTATACCAGGGATTGAACCCAGGGTGCTTACCCACAAAGCCACGTCCCCAGCCCTTTTTAAGCTCATACATGTTTAACAATTATTTGTCAAACAAAGGCATAGAGCAAACGTTCAGTTTGAAATAGAAGTTGTTATTCAATTTCTGAGTCCGTTTGTGCATCTGTAACAAAAATGCCACCAATCGGGTGACTTATAACTAATAAGAGATTTATTTATTTATTTCTCTCAGCTCCGCAGGCTGCAGCCCAGGTCCAGGTGGGGCAGACTCGGGGCTGCTGAGGCTGCTTCCTGCTCACAGATGGCGCTGCTCCTGGTCCTCACAGGGTGGACGGGCAGGGGGCTCTCTGGTCTCTGTAGAAGGACCCTGGTCCCCCTCCTGGGCTGCACCCATGAGCTCAGCCCCTCCCAGAGCCGCACCTCCCACACCAGCACCTGGTGAGGACTCAGCACAGGAACCTGGGGACACACACTCAGGTCCCTGCCCTGCTCAGAGGGCTGGTGCATCCCTGTGTGAGTCTCCTGGGCTGCAGTGACCAAACCCCCAGCTTGGGGCTGAGGGACCCCAGACCTGACCGCTCTCAGCTCCACAGGCTGCAGCCCAGGTCCAGGCGGGGCAGACTCGGGGCTGCTGCGGCTGCTTCCTGCTCACAGATGGCACTGCTCCTGGTCCTCACAGGGTGGAAGGGCAGGGGGCTCTCTGGTCTCTGTAGAAGGACCCTGGTCCCCTTCCTGGGCTGCACCCTGAGCTCAGCCCCTCCCAGAGCCCCACCTCCTGACCCCATCCAGCTGGGAATCAAGTTCCAACATATGCGTTTGGAAGGACACAAGCATTCAACCTACAGCAGCCAGTAACGACATCTGGATATTGAAATGAAGCCAGCTGTGTTTTCTTGGACATCATTCCCACAAGAGCCCGTCCCAGCCTGGCTCTGAAGTCCGGTGGTCAGAGAGGATGCTCGGCCTTCACGTGCTGCTGGGTCCTCTCGCCACAGGGGCGGGACCTGAAACGCGTGTCCACACGGAGAATCAGGCAGCTCAGTGGGAGGTCCCGTCCAGCAGCACCTTACGTAGGACGCTGGCCGCTCCTGGGGAGAGCTTCTCCTTCCTTCCTTCGCTGGCCTTAACGAGGTCGGTGACCAGGTGGGACTCACATGGCAGGAAGCTCAAGCCAGCCGGGAGGAACCAGGCCTGGCTTCGGAACCATGACCACAGGAACTGGACTCCGCCAATGAGCTCTGGGTATCGGGTGACCCCGGCCCTGGCTGACTCTTGAAGTGCAGCTGGTGACAGACCCTGAAAAGAAAGCCAGCCTAACCGCACCAGAGCCCTGATCCACCGAGGCTGGGAGGCAACCACTGCAGGTGTGCGTGTGCCTGCGTGTGCCTGTGTGTGCCTGCGTGTGCCTGCGTGTGCCTGCGTGTGATCTGTCCTCTCTGCAGATCCGAGCTGATCAGTGCGTAAGCCATTGCCCTTTGTCACCCACTCCGGCTTCCCGGCAGTGAGTCCTGGTGAGTTTCAGTCCCTGGGAAGGCTGAGCGGGACCTGAGCAGAGGCAATTAGGGAAGACAAGGCAGATGGGAGCTGGCCCAGTTGAGACCGAAGGCGGAAGGCGAGGCCAGGAGGTCCTTCAGCCTCTGCCCCTTCCCCCTCCCTTTCTTTCACTTATGGATGTCCTTTAACGTGCCCAGCTTTAAGCACTGGTAGAGTCAGGCTAGGTCTGCGGTGGGGGCCGGGGGACTAGGGATTGAACCCAGGTTGCTTAACCACCGAGCCACCTCCCCAGCCCTATTGAGAGACAGGGTTTCACTGAGCTGCTCAGGGCCTCACTTTGGCTGAGGCTGACTTTGAACTGGCGATCCTCCTGCCTCAGCCTCCCGAGCCGCTGGGATGACAGGCGTGTGATACTGTGCCCATCTCGGCCAGGTCTTACGTGAACCACAACACAGGTCTCATTCACTGACCTGAGTCTTACACGATCTCCCTTCCAAGCCAGTGGTGGGAACAGGCACCCATCAAATAATGATGATAATCAGATCAATTGTAAGGAACTCATCTGCCCTCATCCTGGGCAAAAAAACTTTCCTCCCTACAAGGAGGTCAGGACCTGAAAATGGCGTTTCCAAGAAGTGGCCGGAGTAAGGCTGAACGGAGCTCTCCGATTTTCCTCTTTCCTTACCAGCACTTAGAGGAAAAATAACACCAAGGACAAGCCCAGCAAGTCCTGCGAGGGAAGCTGATGCACAGTGCTGTGGACGAATCGTGGTTTCCCCAAGACCGAACCCCACAACCTTTGACCCTGTTTACAAACAGGTCATTGCGGACAACAGCGTGACCAGACGAAGTCACAGGTCTGAGTGCCAGCCCCACGGGTGCTTTGCTCCATTAACGAGGGAATGGAGCCCTGGACACGTGAAGGCTGCCTTGCCACAGCCGGGGCTGGTTCAGCTTCCGCCCAAGGAGCCCTGAGCCCCCATCACCTCCAGAAGTCAGGAGGAAACGCCTAGAGCCCTCCTGGGGAGCACCGCCTGGTGACACTTCCAATTTGCACTTGAAGCCTCCAGAACTGGCACACGATGTTTTCCTGTTCTTTATAAAAAAGTATTTTTATCTGTTCTCATGAGTCGTCCATGACAGCAGAAGGCACGGATGCATGTTGACAGATCAGACATAAATGGAGGGTCATCTCATTTTTCTGACTGTCCATGTTGCAGGATCACATGGTCGTGCAGTCACACATGCATGTGAGTCATCATGTCTGTTCACTCTACTGTCCTTCCTACCCCACACCCTTCCCTCCCTTCACTCCCTCCACCTCTATTCTTCCCTAGTGCCCTTGGTGTCTTGGGTCTGGCTTATTTCACTTAGCATGATAGTCTCCAGTTCCATCCACTTACCTGCAAATGCCATCATTTCATTCTTATTCATGCCTGAGTAATATTCCGCTGTGTATATACACCACCGTTTCTTCATCCATTCATCTGTTGAGGGGCCCCTAGGTTGGTTCTGCAGTCTGGCTATTGTGAATAGAGCTGCTGTAAACACTGATGTGGCTGTGCTCACTGGGATCGGCCTGGTGAACTCACGCGATACCCTGCAGACTTCAGAGTCTCTAGGGCTTGCAATGCAGAAAGGGCAAACTCCAGCTGGATGGGTGCCGAGCGCTCTGCTTCGTGGGGCAGGACCACCTCAATCCTGTGCTCGCCCTGAGTGCCACACTGGTGTGATCTTACTACCCGTGTTGGTTTCCTGGGAGAGACACAAACCAGGCGGCTTAAGCGAACAGAGAGGCAGTTTTCAGATGACGCAGCAAGTCAGCCCCGAAGACCGTTTCCGAGGGTGCCACGTCCCACCCGCCTCCTCCTCTGTCCTTACCATTCCCACTGCTGCCCCGTATCGCCGATCAAAGGCCGATCACGGCCTGGCAGCTCTGGACCATCTCCCGCCGGTCTTTCCCTGACTTTGGATCTAACGTGCTCGGTCAGGCCGACGTGTCTTCTGTCTGGGACCTCACCCCCTGTCTCGTGATGTCGCTCCTTCTGGAGGTGACCCCAGGGCCCTTGGGCATACGCCCGCAGATGGCTATGGAATCTCCTGTTGCATGGATGGAAAAGGTTCTTAGTTTTTGCGGTTCCCTGATTGACATCTGTCATCTGTTGGGATCTCTGCTTCATTGAGGGCAGGTCCATGCGTCTTGGAGTCCACATTTGTATTTCCAAGGCCGAGAGAAGTTTTTGTTGGGCAAGTAAGTAAACAGAACTCAGCAAAAAAAAAAACCCAAAAAACAAAAAAATGCTTTGCATAGCCAGTGGGTTCTCATTTCTCATTCACCCCCTTGCAGGATGGGATCTTAATTCTTGGCGGGTTTGGTGTCCCGGCTCATGTCGTTCTCACAGTGCACAGTAGCATGGGGCTGATTGCTTCTCCTTTCTCAAGTGTTAGAATGGAATTGAGCAATAAACAATGCAAGCTAAAATCTGGATCTTCAGTGTTTAGAAAAAAAGGGACGCTTGGAAATTCACACAGCAGTCAAAGCCATCAATATTCAGGGCAGGGAAGGTCAACCAGGAAAAGCTCGAGTTAACTTCAGAAGAGAATGCAAAGGGTGAGATTCATGAAGGGAGCTGATAGTCATGGAAGCTTACCCTCTTACGGGGCCATGCCTCCCAGGACCCCGCAGGATCATCGTGCAAGACCGATTAGGATCAGGTCTCACCTCTCGCCACGCTCTTTCCTTATCTGTAATGATTCAATTTGCCCGTCATCATGAATAGGTAGCGAACTTCTCTAGTGCTTCGAGCTGCGTATCTGCTTAGATGACAACCAGCCACTCCATGTGCAGATGTGATCTCGCGTAATGCGCAGGGTCACAAGTGGTCAGGATGCAGTTGGAGAGCAATCGGCCGAGTTTTGACGTCTCAGTCTGTGCTGTCCCGTGCGGCGGTAGCCACTCAATCTACCTTAATTCACTCAGTGGAATAAAACATTCCCACGCAGGGGTCACGTTTCAAGGGGCTGCGTAGCCACCTGTGGATGATGGGATTTCCACCTCACGGAAAGTTCAAGGAGCACAGCTAGCGTTTTGTGAGTTGCAACTGCACAGCAGATCGACAACATGCCTCTTTGTTAAAAGAGTACAGTGCACGGTGTCAGCAGAGGTCCGGAGGGTGGAGAAGCTCCCACGCCCAGGGAGCTTTGCTGCCATCAAGATGAGCTGCCGTCTCCTCCCTTCCAACGTTCAAGCTGAAGTGCAGGGAGGATCTGAGGGGCCCTTGTCGGGAGGATTCCAGCCCCAGTAAAAACGGATGGCATCGGCTTCCAGGTGAACCTTCCTCCTTTCCAGCTCCCTGGAAGCTCCTGAGGAAGATTCCTTTCCGAGAGAATTGCACTGGCACCTACCGGCACGGCGCCTTCCACAAAATGGACTCATGAACCCTAAACCAGTCCCTGAGTCCTACGAAATAAACACACTTTTAAATGAATCTTTAAATTTGTTCTGATTAGTTATACATGACAGCAGAATGCATTGAGACATTTTGATAGATCACACATAAATGAAGGGTCATCTCTCATTTTTCTGATTGTGCGTGTTGCAGAATCACATGGGTCATGCAGTCAGACATGTACATGAGGTCAGCATGTCTGTTTATAGCAGCTCAATTCACAATAGCTAAACTATGGAACCAACCTAGGTGCCCTTCAACAGAGGAATGGAAAAAGAAAATGTGGCATATATACAAAATGGAATATTACTCAGCCATCAAGAATAATGAAATGATGGCATTTGCTGGTAAATGGATGGAACTGGAGAATATCACACTAAGTGAAATAAGCCAAACCCAGAAAACCACAGTCCGAATGTTTTCTCTGTTATGTGGATGCTAATTCACAATCAGTGGGGGAATAGGGTAGAATAGAGTTACTGCAGATTAGGTAGAGGGGAGTGAAGGGAGGGGTAGGAAGGATGCTAGAGTGAAATAAACACATTTTTGATGGTACAAAATTTATATCTAAAAAGAATCTGGGCCTCACCCTGTGGCACATGCCTGTAATCCCAGCAGCTTGGGAGGCTGAGGCAGGAGGATCACAAGTTCGAAGCCAGCCTCAGCAAAAGTGAGGCACTGAGCAACTCAGTGAGACCCTGTCTCTAAATAAATTGCAAAATAGGGATGGGAGGTGGCTCAGTGGCCGAGTGTCCCTGAGTTCAATCCCTGGTATCAAAAGAAAGAAAAAAAAAAAAAGAATCTGGGATATTTCCGTCTAGTGTTACAAGGTACAAAATTTGGACACTTCTATAACCAAAATGCCTTAAAAACATCACCTTCTCCCAGGAATGGTAGACTAGAGACCATCCGCCAGCATTGCATTCTGGGAAATCTCCGTCTTTTTTTTTCACGGATGGTTTAGTGGTAGACTTAGGTAAATTCACAAGTTCCAGGAAGATGAAAGACACAGGTGATAATTGCACATCTGTACAAGTCTTCTCTTGGGTCGTAGCCATTAAGGACCACACCGGTTTAGAATTATCCTAATGACCAACTGCGTGCTTCGCTTCAAATGTCTTCTCTTCCTGCACACACTCACCAAAGGATTATGCGGATTGCTAACTTCTTTTCCTTTCATTGAAAAAAGTTTCCATTTCCGATCTGACTTTGATTTAAACCTAAAAAAAAAAAAAAAAAAAAAGTAAGACTCCAAGTCAGGTACTAAGAGAATCCTTAGTCTTACACTCTTCATATGGTCCTGGGCATTCGCGATCTCTCCAAACCACATTTTATTACCGGAGATCATAATAGCACCATTATGCCCTGCAATTACGTGCTCAGCAGCAACTTCCCCTGTGTTTACTGTAATTACGCCATTTGACTAATTGCAGCAATTAAGCCTGCTAGTGGCTGGATTCGCAGCTCTGAATTCCAGGGATCGGGTGGACTTCCGTTCTTCTGTAAAGTTGTGTGTCTTGAATTTGTGAATGTAGAACTCAATTTTTGTGTGGCTAGCTTTGCTTTTCTTTTACTTTCTAGGGGTGATTTTAAGGTCTCAGAATCAGTTGTTCACATTTTAAAAAGAAATCAAAATAACCAAGGAGGGCTTATCGTTCTTTTTGCATCCCAAGACTAGGCACCAAAGTCTTGCGGAGCATTAGACTAAGGCCTTGTTCTTACCCCAGAGACCCAGGTCTGTGGCAAAATTTTCAAGAACCATGTGGTTGGGCTGGGTGTGGTGGGGCATGCTTGTAATTCTAGCAACTTGGGAGGCTGAGGAAGGAGGATTCCAAGTTGGAGGCTAACCTCAGCAACTTAGATCCGGTCTCAAAATTTATTTTAAAGATGGGATGGGAATGTTGCTCAGTGGTTAAGTCCCTCTGGGTTCAATCCCTGGTCCCTGCCCCTTCTAAAACATAGGACCACATAGTTGGATTGAAGTGGTACCTTGCTTAAGTAAAATGAGAAGTTAGTTTGGTAACAATATAAATAGTCGATCATTGTTAATCAAGTTGATTTTTTAATTAATTTTTTATTTGTTCTAATGAGTTGCATATGACATTAGAAGACATTTATACATTTTGACAGATCATACATAAATGGAGTGTCTACTCTCATTTTCTGATTGTACATGTTGCAGGATCACATGGGTCATGCAGTCATACATGTGCATGAGGTAATTATGTCTGTTTCACTCTATTATCCTTCCTTCTCCACACTCCTTCCCTCCCTTCACTCCCCTCTATCTAATCTAAAGTACTGTTATTCTTCCCTATCCCTCATTTATTGTGAATTAACATCCGCATATCAGAGAAAACATTTGACCTTTGGTTTTTTGGGATTGACTTATTTCACTTAGCATGATATTCTCCAACTCCATCCATTCACCAGCAAATGCTATAATTTCATTCTTCTTCAATGCTTAGTAATATTCCATTGTATATATTATATATATATATCTCATATATGGTACATATATGGTATATATATCTATATCTATATCTATATCTATATACCACATTTTCTTTATCCATTCATCTGTCAATTTGATTTTTAAATTTCATTGGTTACTTGTTTTCTGTATTGGAATTGAACCCAGGAGTGCTCTACCACTGAGCAACACTGTCGGCCCTTTCTATTTTTTATTCTGAGACAGAGTCTGGCTAAGTTGCCCAAGCCGTTCTTGAACTCGGAATCCTCCCCCTTCAGCCTCCTGAGTCACTGGGTTTAGAGGCGTGTGCCACAGTGTCTGACCCCCTGATTCCTTCTTGAACCAAATGGAGTAGAGGTGTTTAATTTTGCATGGTACAGTCAGGAGTCCATCGGAGGGCAGGCAATAATCACTAACACATCCTGCACAAAGAGTTTCAAGCACAGCCTCTGTGCACACATTTTTGCAGACGTCACTCTTGCCTGCTTCTGCAAAAGAGTAACGGTGTTTCAGGCAGAGGTGTATCTGCAGAGTGCACAACTTATCAAACAGTCTTCTGAGAAGGAAGCAGGGGAAAGGTCGACTTCCACTGGAAGTCACAGAACACCCCATCCACCTTGGTGGTATTTCCCAGGCTTATCTTTGAGAGCTCAGACCCTCAGATCGTCCTCTTCAGCACCTGCTTCCACCGGGTGGAGGAGAGGGAATCCGCCAGTGTTTTCGAGTCTGGATTGCACCTTGATTTTCCAAGGGGTTTTCTGGGGACCAAAGTCAGCCAGGATCCCTTGTGTGCTCTCCACATGCTGTGCCTCTGAGCTACGCCCAAGGCTTTGGGTATGCAATTGGAAAGACGTGACCTTTTTGCAAACCCACTAAATACCCGCACCTCGTTTTTCTCCTCTACAGTAAGGGAATTAAAAGTGGGTACTTTGTAGGACTTTTGCAGGGTCGAAGGGAAGCTGTAAAAGCTCTCTGTAACCTGTGATCCCTACGAGGAGAGTTTGCTCCCTGCCTTCAAGAGGAGACATCCCTTTTATAAAGGAATCCATGCATTCCCCTGAGATTCCCAGATCTGCTGCAATTGATTACACTGAGTATCAGCAAGTCCTTAAGGGCGTTTCCTAACAGATTCATTTATTAGGACATCAGGAGCTTTGAAATTGAAGGTTACATGGAATTGACTCCCTGTCTCAAAGTTAGAATAAAAAGAATTACATGATCACACAGAACTAGTTGGGACTTGACAGCAGATCTTAGGAAAAGGATTAAATATTTACCACTAATCAAAATTTGATAAACAACACAAAAACATAACAGAATGTCATTTCATACGAGCATCTGCCATTTAGGTCGCAATTTCTACGCTGTGTCAAGTCGTTAATTAGTGATGGAGCAATTGAGTATTATAGTAAGACCAGAGAGAAACAAGCCTAGAAATTCACAGCACACACACAGATTTTCGTTTTAATTGGAAGGTGGAGTATTAATAATGAATAATAATTGACATTAATGGCTATTCATAAAACAGTATTTCAGCATATCCTGAACAAAACTCATCATGTATTCCACTTGATTACCGTGTGTCACTAATTCAAGTCCAGCAAAATCAAGGAAACATGTCCTGCATCTTTATTTTTATTTTTATTTTTTTTTCTTTCAGCTACTCTCATCCTCTGCAGAGCTCATTTCTGTGGGGGCTGAGTTTTTCTCCCCCAAGCTACTGGAGGCATCTAGAGATCCTTCAGAGGCAATTCCCAGGGGCTCTGTAGAGCGCTATCTCCAGACGATCAGCGTTCTTTTCTGCCAATTTGGTGAAATAACAATTCCCAAAGGCTAAGAAAGGTTGAGACAGACCTCACGTCTCCAAATGTCAATAATGACCGAAATGGATCCGTTCTTCAATAAGCCACAGAATCGTAACTTAAAAAAGAAATAACAACGACGAAATTGCACAAAAGCTGAAATTCACGGCCCAGAAAGTCATTCGAACGTGGTTTGCGCAACAACATGGGGAAGACCGGATTCCGCAGTGCTTTGCTGAAGTCCAGCTTTGGTTGGAGCAGCGAGCTGATGGAAGGCCTGCCTTGGAAGGCTCTGGAACGCTCCGTGCCGTCGGGGGCACGCACGTCCCTCCTCGAGCTCGGAATCAGCATCGTGCACTTCCAGCGTTGCACAAGTTGGGTTCAGTTGGTCACCTGCTGCCCTAGGGCCTATTTCACTGAAGTCCTTAAAGATGGCCCCATGGCTGGACCTTCTCCCGAGGTGGCTTGCCGGGCGTGGGGTGCCTCTGCTTCTCTTTGAACCAACAGCACATTCCCTTTTGCATTTAACAAACATGGATACATCAGTCTGGGTCTTGTTCTGGTTAGGATGTGAGGTGACCCCAAAAGCTCGCGTGTGAGACAGTGCAGGAGGGTTTGGAGAAGCGACTGGGTCCTAGCCTTCACCTGAGCAGGGAGTGAGTCCCTGGTGGGAGTAACTGGGCGGTCACTGGAGGCAGGTGGGGCGAGGCTGGAGGAGGCGGGCCTGGGGGCGTGGCTTTGGGTGGACATTTGTGTCTGGGGAGTGGAGCCCTCTCTCTGCTTCCCTCTGCCACACTGCGCAGCCTCACCTGGAGTCCCAAGGAATGGGGCCAGTCTTCTGTGGACGGAGACCTCTCAAACCGTGAGCCTTCTAATAAAGGTTTCCTCCTCTAACATTGTTCTTGTCGGGACCTTGAGTCACAGACGTGAGAAAGCTGACTGAAGCAGATCTTCGCGGGGTCGCTGTAGGAGTTAGGGCTCATGGTGAGCGCCAAGCGAGTTGTCGTAAAGATACACCCAACCTCTTTCCCTGTCTTCTGTGTTTCCGCCATTGTAGTTGTTTTTGTTGTTTTGGGGGATGGTGCTGGGGATTGAACCCAAGACCTTGTGCATGCAAGGCAAGCTCTCTACCAACGGAGCTACATCCCCAGCTCCTACTGCAAATACTGTTGCAACTTGAAATCTCCTCTCCGTGAGAGTTAAAAGCTCTGCGTTCAAGTTCCTTTCCTTCTTTCTGGAGAAGCATCCACCCAGCTTTGGGACTTGAGAGTGGAACCAGCCATTTCACTGTCCTGTTGTGTAAGGTTCTCCCCCAGGGGTCAGCAAACCCCTCCTGTGAAAGCCAGAGAGCCAACACCATGCCGTCCACCTCTGTGGGGACCACTGCACCTGACTAGCACAAAGAAGCAGCTGCAGATGATCCTCCACAAATGAGCAGGGCCATGTTTCAATAAAGCTTTATTCACATAAGCAGCGGCAGATCAGCCTTGGCCCCCGGGTTGCAGTTTGCTGACACCCTGTCTACACCGCCAGCTTACCCAAGACAAGGACTCTATTTTTGTTCCCTTCTGTGTCTGAAATATCAAGACAATGCCTGGTTCATCCGAGGTACTCCATACCTTTTTTATTGACAGGTGGATATTACTTTATTTTTAAATTTTTAAAAACTTCTCTTGGTACCGCGGATTGAACGCAGGCCTACTTTAACTGAGCAGCAATCCCAGCCTTGTTAAAACTTTTGATTTTCAGACGGGCTCTTGCTGAGTCACTCAGGGTTTCACACCTTGCCCAGCTGGACTTGGACCTGCGATCTTCCTGCCTCTGCCTGTGGTCTCTGGAATCAGTGGCGTGCCCCACTGGGCCCAGCTCTGGGTCTTACTTTATTCCGAAGAGCGGAAAGACAGGGGGTGTCCCTCCCCTTGCCCGTTCGCATCACCTCACACGCCTTCCCCCTGCTGGGAGCGCTCGGGTTCTGGTCTGCTTCTCCTCACGGTGGACCTTCTGCTGTAGAGACGGGTTTTAATGTGCTGACTCGGTTAAACCCTGATATCCAGCTGCTTGGCCAAACTCTGGTGCAGACGTTGCTGTGGAAGTAGTTTTTAGACAGAGGGATGTTTAAATAAGTGGACTTTAGGGAAACCAGGTCTCCCTGCAGCAGGGGAGGGTTCAGCCATTCAGTCGGGGCCTTAGGAACTGAGGCCGTGGCTTAGCAGTTCTGATGGGCTTGCAGCTGCAGACCCCAGAGCGGAGCCGCAGGCCTCCCCGAGCCTCAGGGGCTGCAGGTTGCCCCTGGCCAGCCCTCACCATGTGATGAGAGTTATTAAAGTAAGTCAGTATCTGCCTGTCTGTCTGTCTGTCATCCATCATTTTTCTGTCATCTATCATCTACCAATCATCTGTCATCTATCCACCATCAATCTTTCTGTCCCTTACCTATTGATCTATCCATCTTCAATCCATCATCTATCTATCTATCTATCTATCTATCTATCTATCTATCTATATCATTTCTCATTCTGTCATCTAGCTAGCTAGTCATCCATTTTTCTATCTTCTATCTTTCTACCTTCTATCATTTATCTATCATCTACCAATCATCTATCATCTATCTATCCATCATCTATATTTCTGTCCCCTATCTCTCCATCTATCCATCATCAATCTATCATTTATTGTCTATCTACCAATCATCTCTCATCTATTGCTCATCTGTCTTTCCGTCTCCTATCTGTTGAGCTATCTATCAATCCAGCTATCCATCATCTATCATCTACCTATCATCTCTCTACCAATCATGTCTCATCTATCTCTCATCTATCTTTCCATCTCCTGTCTGTCTGTCTATCTATCTATCTATCCATCATCTATCTACCTACCTACCTATCATTCATCCATCTATCCATCACCTACCTACCTACCTACCTATCATTCATCCATCTATCCATCACCTACCTACCTACCTACCTACCTATCTAGCATTGGCAATTTCTCAGGCGACCTCTAATCCCCATGTGATGGATTTGTGAACGAGACATGGTTCCCAGCATGCTGTGCTGTTGACTGCCTCCGAAGCCCCTTGCCTCTTTCAGTCAACAGGGTCAATATCCGACGTTGGCCCATCTCCTTGCGCACAGGCCGCCATGCTTCTCCCTGCCTGCTCATTCCTTTCCAAAGCTCCACTTTCCAGTGAGTGGAGAGCCTCAGCAGAGTGTGGAGGGACAGAGAAGCCCCCTTTAACCCACCTCTGGAGGGTCTGCTGGACTCCCATCCGCCCCTCCCCTCCCCTGGCTTCTGGGCTAGACTTTCATCTATGTGTTGTTTCCAGAAAATGGAGGAGAAACGATTCCCAGGACAGTACCGGTGCTGGCTGGCCTCAGGGTCCGCTGGGCCCGTCTCTCTTCCAACCTCCCAGCCTGCTTGGCTGGGCTGCTTGGGTTCCTGACGCCCAGTGGCCAGCTGGCCTTCAGCTCAGGAGAGAGGGCTGAGGTGCCCGCATCGGGCATCGCTCAGGAGCCTGGTCTCCAGTCCAGCTTTGCGCAACGGGGCTTGAGTTCCAGGCATGTGGAGCGCTGGTTTGGCCCCTGTAGACGGTACCAATGTTACTCCCATTAAAAATCCGTTCCTTCAAAGACTCCAAAAGGGCGGGGGATCCCCAGCCACGGAAGCCTCCTCCAGCCATCTCAGACGGGTGACCCCTGTCCTGTGGGATCTTCTAAGCACCCTGTTCTTTGTTTTTGCAACAGCAAAATTTGTCACAGTCTTTGTGCCCACGTCATGACTTGAATAATCCGTGAGTGTGTTAGGGGACAGACAGAGGCGGATGGAGGGACCCCAGGTCCACGGGACGATCCTGTCAGCGGCCCCCAGTGCTGACCCCACGGGCTTTCTGTTCCCAGGAGCCACTGGCCGGCAGCCCTGCCTGGCCTCCGTGGACAGCCCACGGCCCCTTCCTCAGCACAGCGCCTGATACCTGCAGGAGAAATGCAGCCTGAAATCATGTCCTAGAGGATCCCAGTGACCCTGAAGGGGACGCTGTGACCCCAACACAGACCAGGTCCCAGGGCTCAGGGAGACCAGGGTCATTCCTCCACCATAGAACCTGCAAGAACAGGTGCCAGTCAGAACCAGTCACCCTGGACCAGGGTGACCCAGAGTGGCCGTGGGGACTAGAAAGTCTGATGTCACCCTGCTGTCCATCAAAAGTCAAGAGGTGGACCTGGGCGGGACTCTCTGGAAACTTCCCTGGGACCCCAGTAGAGTGCAGTAGAGCCCACTGTCCCTCTCCGCTCTGAGAGAACCCTCTCTCCCTTGAGCGTGTCCCCTTTCCCTTTCCATCCCTTCGATAAGCTCATGCCTGTCAGACTGAGTGACATGTCTGACATCTTTCTGACTTGATTCCAAGAATCGGGGTTTGAGAGGGTCTTCAGCTGCCTCAGTTTCCTAGAAGGTTGCCGAGGTCGCCTTGCATTAGATCATGACAGGTCCTGTCTCAGTCCCCGCCCGGGCTGGTGACCGTGGATGGTATGTGGCTGCGTGAGGGGTCGGTCCTACCGGGATCTCCCTGTAGTAGCTGAGGGTCGAGGGTGTGAGGACACATTCCCGTGACTCATTTGAAATCTAACCAGGCATCACCGTAATGCTTAAAAAAAAATGCTTCTTCAATAGAACCCACAGCCGTCCCCATTTTGACATCTCAGATCTTTGCCCAAAGAAAGTAGAATTTCACCCTCTATCACGTCTGAGGCTTTCGGAATATGTTATGGCTCTGAGTCTTCCTACTACGCTGGACACATGGCCTCGGACCTGGTCACAATTTTCTTAAACAATCCGACACCCCTCTCTTTGTGCCCCATCCCTGTGAACCTGCGTCTCCTCCAAATCCCGTTTTCCTACGTGGGCGCTAAGATAACTCGGCTCACACCCGAGGCACCAGGCAGGGGACTCCCGTCCAGTGCTTGGGTGCCTGTCCTAACTGTCCCATCCGCCCCAAGCAGCGCTGAACGGACGCTTCCTTTGCTCCACTTTGTGTTGAAGACAGCTTTCAAAACTCAGGCTGCTCTCAGGGCTTCTGCCGAACCTGCTAAATGTTCCTTGGGATTCACCATCTGGTGCATTGTTTGCCGTGAGAGGAAAAGAAAAAGAACATTGTGGAAACGTGCGATGTGATTATGATTCAAGGGGAAGTCAAAAATACCCTTTGTGTTCTCCAGGTTGCTGGTGGGGGCCGAGGCTTACACCCTTTTACAGCCTCCTGTTCTGGAAAGAAGCACCCGTTTTGGTTCTTGAACGAGCAAAAGGAAAGAAGGACCTTGATCTGTTCACGTTCCCCCAAGGCAACTTGAACAGGAGGCCAATGAGCTTTGGAAGGGCGGAATTTGCTGGAAAATACACGTGAAGGCAGGTTCATCTAGGAGCCAATTACTCTTTAAATCGCGGGGAGGAACTTCACGTGGGGAGGGGGGTCTAGACATTTGCATGCCGATGAGCTAGGCCTCCTCAGCATTCCTAGACCGCCTCTTCTCCAGCACCCCAGTGAGCAGAGCTTTCCGGATGGATCAAGGGAATTCCACCCTCTTCCTTTGCAGCCTTGAGGGAGCAAATCTTTAAACCTCCCAACTCCTCTGATTCCCTCTCCAAGAGCCAGGCGTCCTGTTGTTTTGCTAACAGGGTGAAGATGCCCTCTTGCTGCTAGGGAAATCTCGGCTTTTCTCTGGGCACCTCAGGGAGGCTGGACCCCTCCAGCCTCTGCGAGGCCCTGAAGTGATCTGAAGGCAGCAACTAGAATTTCCAGGGTGTAGGTGGATCCTTTCATCAGCTTCAAAAGCTTTCGGGTAAGCTGGCTCAGACTAGCTCCACGCATCCCTTTGTGGGTTAGTTCTGCCTTTGTATTTGGTGGGGGCAGGTACCTGGCCCTGAGAGACCCAGACAGTAAAGTAGCAGCTTTCCAGGATGCAAGCCGGTCTTGAGCACTTAACCACGGAGCCACATTTTATTTTAGAGACAGGATCTCACTGAGTTGCTCAGAGCCTCGCTAAGTTGCTGAGGCTGGCTTTGAACTCGCCATCCTCCCGCCTCAGCCTCCCAAGCTGCTGGGATTACAGGCGTGTGCCGTTGCCTCCTGCCATTACTGATCTTTTAAAGAAAGAGCAAGCGCTTCATTAGCTGTGACTCATAAGTTTATGGTCCTGGCGGAAGGCTTCCAGACTCTTTTGAGGTTTTCATGCCACCATAGATGGGAGCCATGGAGGGTATGGGAGGGAGAGCATGTCTGGGGAAGTTTCAAGCTCCTGAGACCCCAGAATTCCATGTAAAGGCGCTGAGCAGAAGAGGGGGTTAACAGATAAATGAGAATACTCGTCACAGCATGGAAGTCTGTTCTGCTTCTTTAGCCTTAGCCTACTCTGCTCTTTGTTTATTTGTTCGTTTTGGTCTTGGTGCAAAATGAAACAACAGGCTGTCATCAAAAATCTCCTGCATTAGCCTTCAGAAATTTGCTGCCTCCCAACCTCGAGGGAAATGGTGAGAATAAGGATCTTTTGCTGCCCTCCCCTTACTGAGTGATTGAACGGGCCGGGTGGGTTATACACAATGGCGAATGCAGGGGTCATAGCTAAAACGTCGTTGCCGAGTATTTGTACACTTGACATCTATTAGTGACATCATTTATCATAAAAAAAATCTGGCCGTCTTCGACAGTGAGCGTTCAGGATGAAATCTCTTGCCCTGGAAAGTCCAGTTCATCCCACAGTCAAAAGGAGTCAGTGTTCATTTCTTTTCTATCAGCCGCAGGCCGCCGGTTAATGTATGAAAATGGCAACGTTGACAATAACAGACTAATTAAATTATTTCCTCGCTGTGGTAGGAAAATGCAGTGCCTGCCCTCAGTCGGCACCATCCACGCCATTTAGTTCTCCTCGAAGTCACTGGTAGTTCTAAACCGTCAGTACGTTGAGGAACTTGGATTGCTGCCTTAATAAGGAACATTGGCTTTTGCGTACCGTTATTATTAATATACGCTAACCAGGACTAATATCTCCAACAGGTGAGCTTCAGTCACTAGGGCGGACACAGCAGGGAGAAGCTATCGTCTTTCCACGGGGCACGGAAGCCAGATTCTGGAAGGTGGGTGCTCAACCCTCTGGGACAGGCGGCAACCCGTCAACCAGAGATGTATTTTAACGCAGAAGCACAGTGCAGTTCGTGACGGGTTCCTACGTGAGAGGCAGGTGTGGGTCACCAGAATGGATAGGAGAAATGTAAGGCTGTCAGGGGGAAATAAATGGATTCACACAGTTGTTCTGAAAAAAGACCCAAATGGCCGGCGTGGTGGGTGTGGATCAAAGGTGTCTGCAGGTGTTCCGACGGCAGGAGGAAGGCGTGTCCAGCAGACACGAATACACCAATACCAACTCACCAATACCCCAATGCCAACTCACCAATACACCAATACCAACTCACCAATACACCAATGCCAACTCACCAATACACCAATACCAACTCACCAATACACCAATGCCAACTCACCAATACACCAATACCAACTCACCAATACACCAATGCCAACTCACCAATACACCAATGCCAACTCACCAATACACCAATACCAACTCACCAATACACAATACCAACTCACCAATACACCAATGCCAACTCACCAATACAGAACACCAACTCACCAATACACCATACCAACTCACCAATACACCAATACCAACTCACCAATACACCAATGCCAACTCACCAATACACCAATACCAACTCACCAATACACCAATGCCAACTCACCAATACACAATACCAACTCACCAATACACCATACCAACTCACCAATACACCATACCAACTCACCAATACACCAATACCAACTCACCAATACACCAATGCCAACTCACCAATACACCAATACCAACTCACCAATACACCATACCAACTCACCAATACACCAATACCAACTCACCAATACACCAATACCAACTCACCAATACACCAATGCCAACTCACCAATACACCAATGCCAACTCACCAATACACAATACCAACTCACCAATACACCATACCAACTCACCAATACACCAATACCAACTCACCAATACACCAATGCCAACTCACCAATACACAATACCAACTCACCAATACACCATACCAACTCACCAATACACCAATACCAACTCACCAATACACCAATACCAACTCACCAATACACCAATGCCAACTCACCAATACACAATACCAACTCACCAATACACCGTACCAACTCACCAATACACCAATACCAACTCATCAATACACCAATGCCAACTCACCAATACACAATACCAACTCACCAATACACCAATACCAACTCATCAATACACCAATACCAACTCACCAATACACCAATACCAACTCACCAATACACCAATGCCAACTCACCAATACACCAATACCAACTCACCAATACACAATACCAACTCACCAATACACCAATGCCAACTCACCAATACACCAATACCAACTCACCAATACACCAATACCAACTCACCAATACACAATACCAACTCACCAATACACCAATACCAACTCACCAATACATCATACCAACTCACCAATACACAATACCAACTCACCAATACCCTAATACCAACTCACCAATACCCCATACCAACTCACCAATACACCATACCAACTCACCAATACACCAATGCCAACACACCAATACACCAATGCCAACTCACCAATACACAATACCAACTCACCAATACACCAATGCCAACTCACCAATACACAATACCAACTCACCAATACACCAATACCAACTCACCAATACACCATACCAACTCACCAATACACCAATGCCAACTCACCAATACACCAATGCCAAATCACCAATACACCAATACCAACTCACGAATACACCATACCAACTCACCAATACACGAATACCAACTCACCAATACACAATACCAACTCACCAATACACCAATGCCAACTCACCAATACACCAATGCCAACTCACCAATACACCAATACCAACTCACCAATACACCAATGCCAACTCACCAATACACCAATGCCAACTCACCAATACACCAATACCAACTCACCAATACACAATACCAACTCACCAATACACAATACCAACTCACCAATACACCAATGCCAACTCACCAATACAGAATACCAACTCACCAATACACCATACCAACTCACCAATACACCAATGCCAACTCACCAATACACCAATACCAACTCACCAATACACAATACCAACTCACCAATACACCAATGCCAACTCACCAATACAGAATACCAACTCACCAATACACCATACCAACTCACCAATACACCAATGCCAACTCACCAATACACCAATGCCAACTCACCAATACACCAATACCAACTCACCAATACACCAATACCAACTCACCAATACACCAATGCCAACTCACCAATACACCATACCAACTCACCAATACACCAATGCCAACTCACCAATACACCAATGCCAACTCACCAATACACCATACCAACTCACCAATACACCATACCAACTCACCAATACACCAATACCAACTCACCAATACACCAATGCCAACTCACCAATACACCAATACCAACTCACCAATACACCAATACCAACTCACCAATACACCAATGCCAACTCACCAATACACCAATGCCAACTCACCAATACACCAATGCCAACTCACCAATACACCATACCAACTCACCAATACACCAATACCAACTCACCAATACACCAATGCCAACTCACCAATACACCAATACCAACTCACCAATACACCAATACCAACTCACCAATACACCAATGCCAACTCACCAATACACCAATGCCAACTCACCAATACACCAATGCCAACTCACCAATACACCATACCAACTCACCAATACACCAATACCAACTCACCAATACACCAATGCCAACTCACCAATACACCAATACCAACTCACCAATACACCATACCAACTCACCAATACACCATACCAACTCACCAATACACAATACCAACTCACCAATACACCAATGCCAACTCACCATTACACAATACCAACTCACCAATACACCAATGCCAACTCACCAATACACAATGCCAACTCACCAATACACCAATGCCAACTCACCAATACACCAATGCCAACTCACCAATACACCAATGCCAACTCACCAATACACCAATGCCAACTCACCAATACACCAATACCAACTCACCAATACACCAATGCCAACTCACCAATACACCAATGCCAACTCACCAATACACCAATGCCAACTCACCAATACACAATGCCAACTCACCAATACACCAATGCCAACTCACCAATACACCATACCAACTCACCAATACACCAATGCCAACTCACCAATACACAATACCAACTCACCAATACACAATACCAACTCACCAATACACCAATGCCAACTCACCAATACACCAATGCCAACTCACCAATACACCAATGCCAACTCACCAATACACCATACCAACTCACCAATACACCATACCAACTCACCAATACACAATACCAACTCACCAATACACCAATGCCAACTCACCATTACACAATACCAACTCACCAATACACCAATGCCAACTCACCAATACACCAATGCCAACTCACCAATACACCAATGCCAACTCACCAATACACCAATGCCAACTCACCAATACACCAATGCCAACTCACCAATACACCAATGCCAACTCACCAATACACCAATACCAACTCACCAATACACCAATGCCAACTCACCAATACACCAATGCCAACTCACCAATACACCAATGCCAACTCACCAATACACCAATGCCAACTCACCAATACACCATACCAACTCACCAATACACCAATGCCAACTCACCAATACACCAATACCAACTCACCAATACACCAATGCCAACTCACCAATACACCAATGCCAACTCACCAATACACCAATGCCAACTCACCAATACACCAATGCCAACTCACCAATACACCATACCAACTCACCAATACACCAATGCCAACTCACCAATGCACCAATACCAACTCACCAATACACAATACCAACTCACCAATACACAATACCAACTCACCAATACACCAATGCCAACTCACCAATATACCAATGCCAACTCACCAATACACCAATGCCAACTCACCAATACACAATACCAACTCACCAATACACAATACCAATTCACCAATACACCAATGCCAACTCACCAATACACCAATGCCAACTCACCAATACACCAATGCCAACTCACCAATACACCATACCAACTCACCAATACACCAATACCAACTCACCAATACACCAATACCAACTCACCAATACACAATACCAACTCACCAATACACCATACCAACTCACCAATACACCAATACCAACTCACCAATACACCAATACCAACTCACCAATACACCAATGCCAACTCACCAATACACAATACCAACTCACCAATACACCAATGCCAACTCACCAATATACAATACCAACTCACCAATACACAATACCAACTCACCAATACACCAATACCAACTCACCAATACACCAATACCAACTCACCAATACACCAATGCCAACTCACCAATACACCAATGCCAACTCACCAATACACCAATGCCAACTCACCAATACACCAATGCCAACTCACCAATACACCATACCAACTCACCAATACACCAATACCAACTCACCAATACACCAATGCCAACTCACCAATACACAATACCAATACACCAATACCAACTCACCAATACACAATACCAACTCACCAATACACCAATGCCAACTCACCAATACTGAGAACGAACCCCAGAAGAACAGGGAAAAGAAAGCCATCCTGCGGTGGCTGCGGGATGGGATCCAGAGGCTACCGGCACATCTCATCCACTTCTGGTAGAAGAGGAATCTCCCAGAGAATTCGGAGGCTACGCTGAACACAGTTCTTCCGTCAAAATCACGGGGCTCACCAGGACCAGGTGACCTTCTTGACATGCCCAGTTCTCAGCAGAGTCCCTGCAGAGGATCGGCACTCCAGGGGTATCATGGCGACATGGAGTCTCTGCCTCTGTTCATGATTTCTTCATGGGTGTCATGGCTAGCCAGTGTCCCCCAGGGATCCCCTCTTCTCTGCAGCCGCTCAGCAAAGTTGGCTTCAGCCTTGAAGTGTTACAGGTGGAGGGCTGACATTCAGAAATGTTCCTGAGACTCGGGCTGCCTGGCACTTGGTAAAGCATCCACCTCCGCCACCTCAGACCGAACCCTGCCCACCGCTTGCCCTGGGCAGGAGCAGCTACCGTGGAAGGGATCGTGTAGCCCAGGAGGCTGGAACGCAGCTTAGTTCCTTGTAGTGCTCATGGAAAAACGTGTGTGTGTGTGTGTGTGTGTGTGTGTCCATGGAAAAAGAGCAGGAGAAGCAGGAAGAGGAGGAGGAGGAGAGAAATTGTAGAAGGAGAATTAGGAGAACAATTAGGATTAAAAGGAGATGTAGAAAGAAGGAGGAGATGGAGAAGGAGGAGAAAAAGGAGGAGATGGAGGAAGAGGAAGAGATGGAGGAGGAGGAACAGATGCAGTAGGAGGAGGAGGAGCAGATACAGGAGGTGGAGGAGATGGAGGAGGAGGAGGAGGAGGACAAGAAGATAGAGATAGAGATGGAGGAGGAGGAAGATGAGGAAGGAAATGAGGAACACAGACTTATGGTAAAAGAGATTCAACTAAAACTAAGAAGCAGAGTCTTATTTGCAGCCACAATAAAGGTCCTAAAAGGAACTCGGAGAGGCAGGCGTGCAAGTTCCAGCACCTAAGTTCCCCGGTAAGACAGAAGGACTTGCGTGCTCCTGGCCTATTTGCTGATTGACCAGGACCGCACTGAAGCATGGACTCTGATCCTGCTGTGTCTGGAAAGGCAACTCTTCTTATTTGCATCTTGCAGGTGGAAAGTGATCTGCGTGCCCAGGAGCTAAATCCGCCGTCACCCATGCGCAGAGCCAGGCTTTGATCCAGTGAGGAGCCATGCAGTGGAATGCGGGGCGATGCATGGCCTCGGGGACCATGGAAGGGGCTCTGCAGCTGGAGATTGGTCGAGGCCTGGTCTCCACCCATCCTCTGGGTCATGCCTGGGTTGGCTGTGAGTCTTCCAGAGTTAAGCACATGATCAGGACAAGGTTTCTGCCCCGACCAGAGCTCTCGGTTCCCGTCTTGCCAGTGCTAAACCCCAGTACCAAGGTTCTTCTTCAGAGGCGCTGGGCGGGAGGACCCTTGATCAGGGACTTACCACCGTAGGGAGTTGAGAGGGGATGGACTCCAGTTCTTTGGCTGTGTATAGAACCAACTCTGAAGCAGAACTTACACCACAGGAGCGCCTCCTGCAGAACCTCGCTGGAATTGCACACTTGGCTTCCACCAGTAGCTCAGCATACTTACCTTACCTACCAACTCTCACCTCGAGCTTCGCTCTGGGAAATCTGGACTTCAACACACCCACATATCACCTTATTGTTTTAAATAAAATCTCTTGGACCAATTTGCCTTTTCCCCACATCCACACCAACACCTATTATTGTTTGCATTCTTGATAATAGCCATTCTAATTGGAGTGAGATGAAATCTTAGGGTGGTTTTGATTTGGAATGGACCCACCGTTTGACCCAGTTATCCCACTCCTCGGTTTATACCCAAAGGACTTAAAATCAGCACACTACAGTGACACAGCCACATCAATGTTTATAGCAGCTCAACTCACAACAGCTAAGCCATGGAATCAAGTGAGGTGCCCTTCAACAGATGAATGGATAAAGAAATCATGGTATATATATACATATATATATGCACACACACACACACACACACACACACACACACACAATGGAATATACTCAGCCATAAAGAAGAACAAAATTATGGGATTTGCAGGTAAATGAATGGAGTTGGAGAATATCATGCTAAGTGAAATAAGCCAATCCCAAAAAAACCGAAGGCTGAATGTTTTCTCTGATAAGTGAATGATAATACATAACGGGGGAGAGAGGCAATAGAAGAATGGAGGAACTTTGGATTGTGGAGAGGGAAAGATTGTGCATTTCTATTAAAAACATTTACTATTAAAAAATCTTTCAGTAAGATCATTCTTGTTTTTGAAATTATTATGACTTAACATACACAGTAAAGTTTCCACATGCATAGTAAAGTTTCCTCTTTTTTTTTTTTTCCCGGAGGGAAGCAATACTTTTTTCAGGATACGGAAACGTCTAGCTATGTTTGGGATTTGGAGAAAGAACTCCAAGAATGGAGAGCAGGGACTTACAGAGGTAGCAGCTGCAAGTACTGCAAAAACAAACCACCTGACATTCCTCTAGGAAGCCCTAGTAACCAGACCCTTTGGGGTGAGGGCAAAAATTTCCTGAAATCTACCATCTGCACTTCTACTAAGTAACCCAGGCTCATTGATGGAACGTAACCAAGGCATCTTCACATCCAGCTGACTTCTGAAACTCACAGAAAAGTTTACCTTTTTCTCGCTTTAAAAAATGTCATCACAAAGCAGCCTTAGAACTTATGTAATTCAACAGGGGCCCTTGAGAAGTTCTTCTTGAAACTGTGTCACAGCATCTTAAACCTCACTTCCCTACAGCTTGCTGCCAATAGAAGGAAAAGCCCTTCCTCAGCTCTCTTTATATTTCCTGTTATGCAACTTCTGCAGATTTGTGCAAAGTGTACGCACTGAGCTGTTAGATAACACACACACACACACACACACACACACACTGAAATGGATAATGTGAATTGTCTACTGATTGGATTTAGAGATGCCCATGATTAAGAGGCTCTGGGTGTGTCCATGAGGGCGTGTCTAGGAATGATTGGCATGTGGGACAGCCAACTGAAGTGGAGCCCCCGCCTCAGCCTGGGCAGCACCGCCCAATAGGATGGAATAGAAGCTGGAAGAACAGGAAGCAGGTGCAGATGCAGCTCGGCTCTTCCTGAACCGGTTCTTGATGGCTGCTTCCATCCTTTGAGGACATCGGACTCTCGCTTCTTCACTCTTCCAAAGTGGACTCTGCCAGGGATTCTCCAGGGAGTTTCCAGAAGCCTTGGTCTGGGACTAGGTAGCACTGTGGATCCCTCTTGTTCTGGGGCTTCTGCCTCTTGGACTGCGCAGCTGCTGGTTCCTCCAGCTCTCCAGCTGCAGACGGCCATGTGGACTCTCCAGCTTCTGGTCGTGTGAGCCCGTCTAATAAATCCCTTTTATCATCACACTCCCTGGGATTCTGTTCCTCTGGAGAGCATGACTCACGCACACATATCTCCTGAAGTCCAGGATCCCAGCAACAACTAACTCAGAAACTTTGATTGATTTCGTCTTATCAGACACAACATGGCTTTGGAGCAGGGAATTTAATAATTCAACCGTGATTGCTTAATTAAGCAGCCCTGAAAAAATGTTTATCTTCAGAAGCCTGAGATTGCACTAATTGTTTACCTTTTTCTCATCTTGATCTGTACATTTGGCTTATGTGAATTGAAGGTCTAGAAACCAACAGAGTTTCATATATTCCTTAGAAAATCAAACTAAAATCAAGCTTTACCCACTTACAGTAACAGTTGACATTTCAGATGCCAATTGTAGAAGTTTGAATTTAAGGAAGAAACCGTTCCTGGCAACTCATGCTAAAATGAGTAGATGGGTTATATATTAGGTTTTGTGCTAGAAATATAACCAATGCATTTGTACAAAGAAAAAATACAGTGCCAGTCTTAGAGTGTTGCAAGCTGTAAATCGAGAATTGCTTCAAATCCCAAGAGGATCATTCCTTTTTTATACTCCTGAAATTCTCTAGACTGCGTTCACTGTTTTAAGTCACAAATATTCTTTCTGTGTACAAGGAATTTATTTTGAAATGGATTGAGCAGTAATAAAACTTATGGAGCTCTGAACACTCAACAACAAGGAAATTTAACTGCAGGAAAAGAAGTCGATATCAGTAGACTGTTTTAGTTATGTGTGCATTTCAGAAATGGGAACATTTCTGGGGACAGAATGGCAATAGATGGCGACCTGACAGATTTCCCTCAGGAGAGCTGGAGAACTGCCGTTTGAGATAAACTTGTCTGCTCCCTACTTTCGGCAACTGATAAATGTTGGTATTTCTTGAACTCCAAGATAGTCTTCTTATTCTCATTTAATATTCTTATTCAATTTTAAAATTTCACAAACTAGATCTACATAGTCCTGTAGATCCAGCTAGCATTGCAAGACCGATAACAGTGTTTTCTCCAATCATAAACAGATCTTTAACTGCAAAGGAAAGAGAACTGAATTCACCCCTTAAATGTATTTTTTGAAATCTGTTTCATTCAACAACAAGATAGTCTTTTAAAAATATTTTTCCCATGCACATTTTATTGTTTGGGAAATCAGGATGCATCTTACCTTCAACTTATTATAGCGTACCTTCAACTTATTATAGCGTCGTTTCTCATCTCTCAAAATCTTCCTGCTATAGTATTTTTGCAACAGATGGTGAGGGAATCCAAGGGCTGCTATGAGGCATGCCCAGGATTCTGTATTAGGGGCTTTGGGTGCAGGAAACAGTCTCCACAGAGGAAGTAGATGAAGTCAACACACTTTAATTATTGGACACGTATTATTTCACAGTTGTGTAAGAAGTTTCATGTGGATTTTGGTAAAATCAAGGTATCGGCTGGGTGGGACTTTTAACTGGAGGCTCTGGAATTCACTTAGAGGCTGAGGTCCTGACTTCCATGTTGGCTGTCAGATGGGGTCACCCTTAGCCTCTAGAGCGGGACCTGTTCCCCCTGGTCATGATCCCAGGCGTCTTCTAAGCCAGCCAGGATAGGTGGTGTCCTCTCCTCTGTTCAGGACCCATGTGATTATGTTGGGCTCTTCATAATCATCTTCATATGATCATCTTCATATGATCATCTTCCCATCTCAGTGTCCCTTAACTAGGTCATGCCTCCGAAGTCCCTTTGGCCAGGTAGCCTGACACCACCCTTGGGTTTATACTGGAACCTGCACATCCTTTCTTCTCGTGATTTCCTCCTAAAACATACAGACAACAATTGACCTAGCTTTTGCATTTTTTCCAGGTAGTATAGGTCATCTGAACATGACTGGTTTTTGCATAAGGGGTTTGAGCACCCTCAATCTGGGTACCAAGAGTCAACTCTACTTGGAAGATACTAAGTTTAGATATCGCATCTAAATAATAAAGAGTTGCAAATTCTGAACTTTGTGAACATTTCTAAGGTTCCATCACAGGACAGTAGCTCCATGCATTTGAAGGAGGCGGAAGGAGAACCCCAGTTTCTGGGGATTAGAACGAATCTGGTTGCCCTCACCTTGCTTACCATTAGCCACGAGGGGTCTCAGATGAAATCAAGTCTTCTTACAACCCCAGTGCTGGGCCAGAGTAGGGAAGAGGGAAGCCCACCCACAGGACAGCTCAGTAGCCAGCATTTGTGCAAGGGGCCCCTGCAAAGATGTTTCAGTCTTGCAACTGGGAGGGATGCTGTCTTTTGAGTGCACAGGTGGACGCACCTGTGTGTCTGTCCAGGTAGAGTATTTCTGAATTGAAAGATGCATGCTAATGCTATAAAGAAATGGACACCAGCTAATAATTGACAGGATTGGCTGTAACGTGTAGTGAAAATGCTTGTAGACAATCTTAGCTAATGACTCCCCAATACCCACTTGGTTTAACATCAGCAAAAAAATTGTCATTTTCTTGGGGGGAGATTTGGCCATATTTCCAAACAATTGAGCTTTCTCTCATGGTTCTTTTTTAAAGAACTGACCTCAAAACATAGCTCCTTTTGGGGTGAGTAAAGTTTAAAATAAACTCCAAAATCTGATCATCTCTGCTACCTTTGGAAAGAGACCTCTACTTTCATTTTGCAGGAAGTGCTATTCTTTTAATAACATGTATACTTTTTATCTTCAATATTGGCGGGGCCGATGGTCCCCATACGACAACATCATTAATTTAAACACGTCCTATGATTCAGAAGGAACCACAGAAATAGAAGATGAAGTACCTGTTCGATAAGGCAAGGGACTGACCCTGATGAGGGAAATTAGCTTGTAAATTTCCACACACCTGGCTATAACAGACTGTGCCCTGCGAGCATGCAAACATTTTTGTAACTCAGACTTGCAAACAGCCTACATCACGGCTTACGAGGCATATCGGTTAACACGAGAGACTCTGCTACTACCTCAGTAAAAGTCTGCATTTAAATGACGACAGTGCTTACCCTGAACCGCCATCTATTTAAACTTGTTTAAAACCACTTTTTCACTATTTAAGCTCAGTAAAATTGGACGTCTTTTCAACTGGCGGTTTTAAGTTGAACTGGCTGTTTTGGAGAGCAAGCTGCGATTTCCAGCCAAAGCTAGAAGATCGAAGCCAAGGAACGGAATCTGCCTTCCAAACAGTGGCCCTGGTCTTCAGAGAGCTACTTTCATTTTCATGGAAAGGCTTTCAAGGGAATTTATGAGACCCTAAAGGATATTATTCATATTATGCAGTTTGAAAACTACAACGATTGACTCCTCTTTCGCCCAGTTCCGGATAATTTGAAGCAGAGACGATTGCGTTTTGGTAAGGTGACCTGACTTTGGTCCAGTGACAAAATCGTGCATCCCACAGAAGAGAAATGCTGAAAACTGAGCATCTGCCTTTGAAAAATAGGACTCCCCAGTTCTTCAGATGAAATACACTCAGTCCTATCCCTTTCCCCAATTGTCACCATGCATCACCATGATTAAGTCTCTGCAGGTTTTCTCTTTGCCAGTGGTTGGAAATGCACGTTCCTTCCAGCTTCTGACTTCTGATTCCTCTTACCTTCCCTCCAGGCTACAACAGGCCCTGTTTATATATGCATGCACAGATTTGCATATGCAAATATGTGTTTTTAATATAGATCCTGTCTAAGCACAAAGAGTCCTTCTGGGGAGAAATGCAAATTTGAACAGAGACTTCATGAACTTCTTGCCTCTGGATTTTTCATTTGGAGTAATGCACGGATCCCTCTGGAAGTTAAAGGAAGGTTTCCCACAGAACCTCAGTTCAGTATTAAATTATCTTATGGTTCAAAAAAACTGGATTTTGGTGAACACCTCTGTGTTATCTATAGTTTCCCCTTCAAGCTTGTGGGATTCAGCCCTGGTGTTTGCAGCTCTGTAAAATGCCAATAACATTTGCAAATGTGCAAATCCACTCTTTTTAAAATTTTATTTAATTAATTGATATTTTTGCAATTTGACTCTTGACTGGAGAGGTTCCACTGATTCCTTCCCCACTTCTGGAAAAGCCCATTTGATGCCGCTCTGTGATTCAGTTCTTTTTTCCAGATAAATTTGTGATTTTGGGGGATGGGTATCAGGGATTGAACTCAGGGGCACTCAACTACTGAGCCACATCCCCAGCCCTATTTTGTATTTTATTTAGAGACAGGGCCTCAGTGAGTTGCTTAGCACCTCACTTTTGCTGAGGCTGGCTTTGAACTCACGATCCTTCCGCCTCAGCCTCCCCAGCTGCTGGGTTTACAGGTGTGCACCACCACACCTGGCTAAATTTGTGATTTTTCACAATTTTTCTTTTCAACAGGGTATAACGTCTGCCTGGTTCCCTGAATGATTAACAAGTGAGAGTCTTTAATATGTGTCTCTTTTTATATCTGTATGAGAGTCTTGAGCTTACCTTTTTCTCAAAATTATCTTTTTACAATATGTGTACTTAACTGTGCATCAATATATAACTACGTATGTGTTTTATGTGGGTGCCCTATGTGTCTGGTCTAAGAACAAACTCCCAAGGAAACAAATTTCCTTATAAAGCCTATAAAATTAGATGAGGTTGCCAGCCTTCATTTCAAGTGACAGGTTGCTGCCTTTCCAGAGCCATTTGGTTGAGTCGAGAAGGAACATATTTTCTTCTGGGTTCAGGTTTTACTGGCTTTTACTACCAGCTTCTAACTTGGCCTTGAATCTGAGTGTTGTGAACCTTTGGACCACGGTCTTTGTCATGGTTCGATTTGTTTCCTTTGTTCTTTTCCGTTTTGCTGGAGCCGGGTCTTGAGCCTAGGATGCAGCACATGCTTAGCACACGCTCTTCTGCTGAGCTAGGGCTCTAGCCGCCCCGCCATCTCTGCTTGGAACAAGGAATGCACTTAATAATCCATGTATTATTTGATGGAATAATCCATTTAATAAGTTATTGCCTAATACAATGACAGAAGCTTTAATCTAAGAGTAATTTTTTTTGTGTGTGTGTGTGTGTGTGTGGGTGCGCTACCGATTGAACCCAAGGCTTCGTACATGCTAGGCCAAGTTTCTACCACTGAGCTATACCTCTGAGCTTTCTGTGTTGGCCAGCTTTGCGATTGTGTGCCCAAAATACCCGACAAGAGCAACTTAGAGGGAGAAAGATTTATTTTGGCTCAAGGCTTCAAAGGATTTATCCCATGGTCCCTTGGCTCCAACACGGTGGGCTTGCGGTTAGGAAGAACATCATGGCGGTTGGATGTGGTAGGGCAAAGCTGCCCAGGCCATGAGAGCCAGGCCACAGAGAAAGAAAGAGAAGAAGGGCTAGAAGGGGAGAAGAAGATAAACCTTCCAGGACACGCCCCTGCAGTGACCCACCTCTTCCAACTAACGTCCACGTCCCATCCCTTCTGCTATCAATGGATTAACTCACCAATTGGATTAATCCACCAAGGAGGTCAGCACCCTCGTGATCCAATCATAGTCTGGAAGCCCCTCCGCTGACTCTTGCTACACTGAGAACCATGCTTTCAACCCAAGAGCTTTTGGGGGACATTCCAGACCCAAACCAACACACCTTCCACGCTCTTTTAGAAAATGACTACACTCTGTGCCAACGGATAAGGATCAGATCGGTGCCAGCCTCCGACTGGCCCTTGTGGGATAGTATACAGGGCTATTGCTGAGAGAAAACTGCTGAGTGAACCCAGGAGAACCTTTTAGGCTGGGGTACGGTGGCACAGGCTTGTGATCTCACAACTCTGGAGGCAGAGGCAGGAGGACTTCGAGTCAGAGGCCAGCCTGGGCAACTTAAGGAGACCCTGTCTTGAGATAAAACATTTTCAAGGGCTGGGGGTGTAACTTAGTGGTAGAGGATCTCTGGGTTCAATCCCCAGTATTGGGGAAGGACATTCTCAGTCACGACCCAGAGCTAGGACTTCATCTTTTGGGTGAGGGGAAGTCCGTAGAGGGCTTACAATGTCGGGGCAAGGAGCAAGTCAGGAAGAAGCTGGTTAACGGAGTTGGCGCTGCTGGGTTTGGGGTGGTGGTGTATTCACACGCAGCCTTCTGGCCAGCGTGAGTTCTGTTTGAAGCATGGCGGGGAGATGCGGGTGAAGAAGCCTGCTCACGTCGGCAAGGCTGCTAGGGAGAGGTACACCAGGGCCTGAGATGGCTCATAAATGGTAAGACAGCTTTGCACAGAGAGGCGTGCACACATCCTGCACGAGCCTGTTGTCTCCCCTGTCCCCGTGCTAAGGGACGTGTCCGTCTCAGGAAGCCTAACCCAAGCTCCCAGCTCTGTCTTCTCTGACACGGCACCTGGGGGTTGCACCTCAGTGAAGCACCCCTGCAGCTCTTCATCCACGGGAAGCTGAAGTAAGGAACTCCGGGGGAATCCGAGTCCTAGCCAAGCAAACATCAATCAAGAAAATCACCCCAGCAAGCTGCTCACACATGGCCATCCGTGCGTGACATTTTCTTATTGGACATGCATGATCCCGGAGCCATTAGGATGAGAAAACAGGAACAAGCATCCAAGAAACCAGAGGGTAGATCCTTCCTGCATATCATCACTGGATTCTCACCTCTTCCCATCAAATCAGTCAGAATAAGGATGGAAAATCCATTAAATGAATCAATCGTCCCCTACCAGACCAATGGGTTTCATGAATAATGGAGGCGTATCTTCAATCCAAAGATCATTTTGCATTCTGTAGGCTCGCAAGGTGAACCCATTAGATGGAATGGATCAAACTAATTGAATTATTACCTGTAAAGTTACCAGCAATGGCTCACACTGATGTAGCTATAATTATTGCCAGTCAGATTAATTAAACGCACCGATTCCGTGTGCATTTTCTGAAGAGAGCTATAAAACACTGGTTCTGGGGATGTTCAGCAAGTGAAGAAGGACCCAGAACTTCCCACTGGGCAGATTGCTCCAACCTCTGTGCTAAACAATTAGTTGGAAATTCATTTACAAGATCTGCAGTGTACACTCAGCCCAGGTTTCAGAGAAACGTGTAGAGTTGTGGTCTAAACAGCTCACACCTGTGTTTCCCCTCTGGAAGCTACATTTCTTGTTATTTCATTCAGTTTCAGTCCAACTAGGAGTTGCTAAAATATGTGAATTCCTGTCTGCTTGCACACCAAACCCTTCCACAAAGCAGAGAGAAGAATCACAATAAAAGGTGAGGAAAGATCAAGAGAAGGTTTGGTTTAGAAACAGACTTGTCTTTCTGAAGTTTCAGTAGAAAGAGCAAGAGAAGTAAAGGAAACTTCAGTCTATGGACCTTGCTTTCTTCATAGGTTGCTTCCCTGATTGGGCTATTGTTCAATTGTTTAATGTTTATTGTTCAATTGTTCAATGACCCCCAAGGGTCCATTGAGTAAAAAACTTGGTCTCCATTTTGGCACTACAGGGAGCTATGGACTTTTCAGAGGTGGGGCTTGTGAGAGGTCTTCAGGTCATTGGACGTGTGTCCTTAAAAGGGATTGTCCATTCTCTCTTCCTTCCCCTCTGCTTCCTGGCGTGAGAATCAACTGCTCAGTCCAACACACACTCCAACCATAATGCACCACACCTGGATTGCCTTCACCAAAACTGAGCCCATGCAGGCCCTGCACCTTTGAATGCTGCTGAAAATTGTGAGCCAAATGAACCTTTTAGCTTGATAAAGTTGGTTGCCTGGGGTATTTCATTATAGTATCACGAAACTGACTGATATTGTTGCTTTGACAAATATTACAGGACTTAATTTCCTTGTTTATTTATCATGCAATAAGAATTACTGGAGCACCAGTTGTGTGCTAGATTCTGTTCTGTATGGGGGACAGAACAGTGAGGCAGACAGAGAATTACTCCCTTGTTTTCTAGCTTATGCTGGTGGGGATTGGGAGCATGCATGTGTTGGAAGCAGGTAGATACACGGGACTCTCTGCTTTCTGCTGTATTCATGGCTCCACTAATTCCTTCCCTGGCTTAGGGTGGGTGAACTATGAATTACCACCCAGCCCCCGCCTAACTCATCCTAAACCATCGCCCTCTGTGTTCCTGTGGTTTTGCTACAGCTATTGAACTGTGTATCCTGATTTCTTTCTCTGCCATTTCTTGACTTGGTTTCCCCTACTAATTTCCAGTATGACTGCTGGTGTTAACTTCATCTGCAAAGTCCTCTTTATTTTGGTGATACAGTCTCTCCTTCCCTCTGTTCTTCCTCCCTGGCCTCTGCACGGAAAGGGTTCGAACACACAGTCTCCATCATTTCACTGTTGGACCGTCATGCTGGCCAGTCAATAGTGAAGGAAGGTGGTATAACCTCGTCCAAGCCCACGAACATGCCTGCTTCCCATCACAGAATAAGACAAACATCGTGCGTCTTCCTGTTCACAGTGCTGGAAATATTTGACACCCTTTCTCCCAGTCAGGAGGGAGAATTCTGCCTAAGCTATGAGGCATGAAGAAGCCACAGACTCAGATTGTAATCTGGAAAGTCATAAATATTTAAATATCACGTGCCAACTGAATTAATGAAGATGCTCTGGTTCTCCGAGTGTCCCTGAGTGTGGACGATGAGCTTCATTTTCTCCACGCGGACGTTCTGCATGAAGAGGTATCGGCACCACCCTGCTAAAGGGGGGAAGCAACCCGTCCCATTCCATGAACCTGTATTCCCAAGACAGAGAATGCCCATTTTCAGAGGTGGAGTGCATACATGAGGCGCTGCTGATTTGCAGACAGACATGGGTGCTGCAGGTAGCTGACTCTATGGTGCAGAGCAGAAATGACCGACCAAAGTGTTCCTCTGGACTTCTCTTTGTCCAGCTTCTTGCAGTGATGTGGAATCTTCTGGCGATGAATTCAGCCATAGCCTAACCATCAACGTTCTCCTGTGGCTAGGGGGCCATGTTCATTGTGACTGGTTGAAGTCACAGTTATCCATATATGTTTTCCAGGGAATATGCCATTTGGCCTTGGTTTTTTGGTTTTGTTTTGTTGGTACCAGAGATTGAACCCAGGGGTGCTTAACCACTGAGCCACATCCCCAGCCCTTTATAGTTTTTATTTTGAGACAGGGTCTCACTCATTTGCTTAGGGCCTTGCTAAATTGCTGAGGCTGGCTTTGAACTTGCAATCCTCCTGCCTCAACCTCCTGAGCTGCTGGGATTACAGCTGTGCACCCCCACACCTGGCCCATTTAACCTTTTTAAAAGTATAAGTCCATAGCCTTAATGCCAATCATCCTGGTGGATTTGTCTCACCAAGTTCTCCAAAGGCATCCACTGTCCCAGTCGGAAAACCCAGCCATTGAGAAATGACCCCCCTTCTTCCCCGTGCCCCAGCCCAGATAACACGAGTCCACTTTCTGATTCTCTGCATAACAGCGAGTCTTTCCTGGTGTGGTCTGAGGGAGACACCAGTTCCTTAGAAGTCAAGGTTTGCTTTGAAGCCTTCATCTCAAGATGCTAAAACTAAGGTCTTCCTGTTCCCCTCTCAGCCAGAGTTTGACAGATAAATTACCATGTCATAAAACATGAACATTTCCAGGAGAGAAAAATCAAAATCACTTCTCATTTTACAGGGTGGTATTTATTCCTTCGGTAGAGAATCGCTGTCCTGCCATTAACACATGGGTGCAAGTGAGTGTGTATACCCAGGTGTGCCGGATGCAGAGACCTTCTGTTGGATTCCTTGGTGCAAACGCGCCTGTTCGCCCAGTTCTAAAATGAAAGGTGTTTATGCACAGGGAGAGCCAGCCCACCCGCTCACCAGTCCCAGCTCTGGGTAAGCCGTGAGGTCTGTTCCAGAGCAGGGCAGCTACAGGGCCCGCTTACGCCTCTCTGCGGCAGGAGATGCAGCTTCTTCTGTCAACAAACCGCGGCATCTTGGAGAGAAGCCGAGTTGGACCTTAGATGCTGACTTGCCCCAGGGGGCCGCAGGGTGAATCTCTAACAGTAGACAGTCGGAAAAGGTCTTCCGCTCCTTCCAGGATCCTTTCCCATCTGGTACCTGTGCTCATTTAAAACTCTTTGTCGTTGCCATTGGATGTGATGGATTCTTGCCTCAAATCCCAGCAACAACTTCCAGCTTGTGAACCACGCCCTCCGCCTGGTCCTTCTTCCTAGATGGGGAGTTGAATTGGAGTCCAGTGTCTCATCAAAGTGATTGAATGACAACATTAAAACCCAGAGCTCATGACACCAGAGAAGCCCGCGTGGAAGACCATGCAACACAGGATCTCCTCCCAGCTTGGTCGTCGGCTCTTGGACTGAATCTAGGAACTGGCGAGAGCTGATTCACAAGGGAAAAGCATAGACCTTTCATGAGGTGTTTGTGTACTGGGAGGTCACGAGGCAGGGAACTCCTAGGAAATGACCGATGTATCACGCCCCTGTGCTTCCCCTGCGGTGGTGCTGGGGGGCACCCAGCATCTTGCACATGCTGGGCAAGAGGTCCAGCACCGAGCTCCACCAAGCCTGATGATTTTGCATGTTTCTGAAGGGACGATATGACAAATGGATATCTGGACGAGGCTGGGGTTAGGGGTCAGATATGAGGTGCCCCAAGAGCTCATGTGTGAGGTGAGTGATTGGGTTATGAGAGGTGCAACCTCATCAGTGGATTAATCCACTTGAATGGACTAACTGGGTGGTGACTGTAGGCAGGTGGGGTGGCTGGAGGAGCTGGGTCCCTGGGCACCTGCCTTTGGGGTTTATATCTTGTCCCTGGTGAGCAGAGCTCTCTCTGCTTCCTGGTGCCACGTCCTGAGCTGCTTTCCTCCTCCAGGCCCTTCCGCCATGATGTTCTGCCTTGCCTTGGGCCAGAACAGTGGAGTTAGCCCACCTTGGACTGAACCTCTGAAACCATGAGCCAAAATGAACTTTTCCTCCTCTAAGCTTTTCTGGTTGGGTCCTTTAATCACAGTGACTGAAATAGCTCATACATTCAAGGCTTGTTACTAGGAGATTCGTGGAGGCTGAGGATACATAGACAGTAGGAAGAGTTACTTCAAAGAATTTGCTTCTTTGAGTTTTTTGCAGCCCCAGTTACCAATCTCTGGTGATCAAGACTTTTCTGACCTTGGTAAGGGAAGGATGTCCATCCCTACAGGATGTCCCTCTTGGTGGCCTGTGCCATGTTTGAAAAGACAGGTCAAATGGCACTTCCTGAAGTTCCAGTTTCTCCATGTGACGTCAGTGGGAAATAATTAACATGCCAATTCAGCACACAGTACCTCAAGGAGTCCTTCGAGATTCTCCCGTGTGCTCTTCCTGTGCACCACTTCCTGTTGGAAGGTGGTCGGGAAAGAGGGTGGACCATGTGGCCTTCCGGAGACCCCAGAAGGCAGATCACTCGTACCTCTGGCAACCAGTGGAGAGGAGCTTGACGAGGTCTATCAGAGGCCCAGTTGGTCTGTAATCCGTAGAACACGGTGAGAAGCCACTTCAAATCCAGAAACCACCCGCAGTCACAGAAGAAGACCAAGTGTAGATAGCCTGTCGATCATCGCCCAAGCTGGTCCACACGCCGTCGCACAAACGAGATATAACGACACGCTAAACGGTTCAATAAATGCTGTTGACCACTCAGCCGCGGGACTGAAAGTCCTGTGAACACGGGAATGTGCCTCGCTCGTCTTTGCGTCCCTAGTGGCTTGCACCAGCATGAGCTCCTTATGGGATGGTTGGTTGAATGAGTAACATGTTCCTGTTTGGGGTCTGACCCGAAGATGAATGAATGAGTTTGATGAGCAAGAAACTCACAAGGACTGGGTGATGAGCCCCACACCTAACCCCGCTCCTGGTGTAATTTGAATGAGCGTCACTCACAGCGATGGAGTCTTGAGGAGGCGGGGCTTGGTGGTGGAGTCTCCGGTTGATGAGGGGCACCCTCTTGAACGGGAGAGTGGGACTCCCTACCCCATTCTCTTCCTCTTTTTCACTTCCTCCCGTGAGGTGAGCAGTCTTGCAACTATCATATGCTCCCTAGCATGATTGCCCAAAGCCACAGGGCCACTGATCATGCACTGAAACCTTCAAAACTATGAGCCCAAATCAACCTTTTTTCTTTATAAGGTGATTCTGACAGGTGTTCGTTATAGTAACAGAAAGCTGACAAACACAGTATCATATCTATATTCTTAAAGGATTATGGTTTGTGAATGACACAGAAATAAAGAGAAAAAAGTCTTTAATTCTGCCTTGGAGTTTGAGGCAGTCCATGAGGCCTCATTAGGAGAGACTGAAGATTGAATAGAAGTGTATCAGTGAGAGGAGGGAGAAGGAGATCGCTCTCTGGGCAGAGCCAACACATAGTCCCCAGAGTATGAATTACTCACTCAAGGAACAAGGACGTGTCCGTCATTGCTTGAGCCCATGATCTGTAAAGGGTTCTGTCTGTATGTGAAATAAATAGACGTGGTTCACATATCCGACAAAACATTCGGTCTTTGGTATTCTTGACACTGTGCCTACATGTCTAGATTCAGCTAGCCAGTTAGAAATCACAGGCCTAACTCAGACAAGAAGCAAGGGTTAGCCCAAGTAGAACATACCAGTAATTTGGTGGGCCAAGAAATTGAGTGGCTAAACATTTCGGCAACAGACCTGCTGGACCGTGGAACGTTTGACACAGGCTATGAAGTAGAGGGAGGGGTCCAGCTTGCCTGACGTTTCTCTTACTCCAGGATATCTTTGTCCTTGGCTTGCCTCTACGTCTTCTTAGCCACCTGAAACCCCAGCTACTTATGGTGAAAGGACCAGGGGTTTGGCATCCCCAGTAGACTATTTTTGCTCAGAATTGACTGAAAAAGTCATGTTTATAATCACGCCCAAATCTCACTCCAATGTGATAATGTCCCACAAATCAACAGAGCACTTTGGGGCTAGTAGAACTGGCATCTTGCAACAAAGGATTCCCGTTTGAAATCACAGAAGCCCTGGGTAATTATTTCCAGGCAGAACATCTGCACACATAGAGGCAGATACACCATCTCTGCAGCTCAAGATATCTAATCGATTTAGAATGGATAAAGAAAATGTGGTGTATATACACAATGGAATATTACTCAGCTTGAAAGAAGAATGAAATGATGGCATTTGCTGGTAAATGGATGGAGCTGGAGAATATCATGCTAAGTGAAGTAAGCCAAACCCAAAAACCCAAAGGTCAAATGTTTTCTCTGATATGTGGATGCTGATTCACAATAGGTGGGGGGTTAGGGAAGAATAGAGGTACTTTATATTAGGTAGAGAGGAGTGAAGGGAGGGCAGGGGTGTGGGGCAGGAAGGACAGTAGAGTGAACAGACATGATGACTCATGTGCATGTGTGATGGCATGACCATGTGATCCTGCAACAGGTACCATCGGAAAAATGAGAGACGGCCCTCCATTTATGTCTGATCTGTCAAAATGTGTAAATGCCTTCTACTGTCATGTGCAACTAATCAGAACAAATAAAATTTTAAAGATTTAAAAGAAGAAAGTAAAGAATAGAAATTTTGCCTTTCCTGAAGAGCGTGGGATCGGATGATCCTGGCTCGCTGAGAAAGCTGAGGAACAGATGCAATTTGAGGAACGCACAGCCGCCAAGGGGAGACAGCAGATCAGGAGTTCTGAGGCCTTCCGTCCCACAGAGGCCACGTTCCCGGGCCCCGGGAAAACGATAAGAAACGTAAACTAGAACCCTGGCCAAAATCCAGAGGAGGACTGGCTCACAATGGGACCCGAAGGTGCTTCTCAGTGTGGGTGCGGAGGCTGGGCGGTCCTGTCTGGTTTCACTGTGGAGTCTCAGATCGCCCTCAAGGGGAGCTGGTGCCCTCTTGATTGACATCCCACAGCGTTCTTTACAGCTCGCCTTCACACGCACTGGACATCGGCATCCATCTTTATGGCGTAATGAGCACTCTAAATGGACACGCGCTTTTGTCCTCTTGTAAAACATGAATCATCAGCTTGGGTTTTCTAGTCTTCCTGGGCTGCCAGGATCCCAGAGCCAGGCATTACCTGTCTGAGAGTGAAGCAGAGGAAGAACTGAAAATTCAGGAACTGATATTTGAATTCCGGTGACCTGTGTCATTGAGCTATCGGAAAGCATCATTATTAGGTGACTTATTGTAATGAAAAACTTAACGTGTCAAAATATTTTGGAAAGATTAATTTAAGGGTATCGGTTTTATCTGGGAGCTATAACATTTCTGTGTTTTATATGCAGTGTAAGGTAAGGCTTTTAAGATATCTTCTTAACTGATATGCTTAAAGAGAGTGAGGATACTTTCTGGAACAGGTTTTCGGAGGAATTCTTAAATTTCAGCAAGTTTGAAGATGTCCTATAAATTGATGGAAAAGAATTAGCACCACCACCAAATAAACTGATTTTAAAATTCCAGGTTATAAGGGGCAAATTCCATTTTTATAAAGGCAAGTGCAAAGTTATTACATAGTAAACACAGGGAGACACTTGATTTTGGAAGCTTTGTGTAAAGCAGAGATCCTCACCAGAGCTGGGGAAGAGTCTTTGGGCGACATTGACCCCATTAATTTATAAGCAGCTTTGTGTGCAGGTTCTAGAGAAAGTTCCACACATTTTCAAATATTGGAGACTCCATCCAATGTGTTGTCTTGTTGGATCCCCAATATGGTGACCATTTCTCTTTCCCTCGCACCTTGTAGTATACATAGAACATTCTAGAATTTAACCAGATGCAGTGGCACATGCCTGTAATCTCAGTGGCTTGGGAGGCCGAGGCAGGAAGATTACAAGTTTGAGGCCAGCCTCAGCAACTGAGCGAGGCCCTAAGCTACTTAGCAAGACCCTCAAAATAAAAAGTTGAAAAAATACAAAGACTGGGGATATAGCTCAGTGATCAAGGGTCCCCTGGGTTCAATCCCCAGTACCAAAACAAAACAAATCAAAAGAACATTCTAGAATTCATTACAGTGCCTGCTGTAAGTTATTGCATGGGATGTTGAAAATTCCACCTTGTGAAAACAGAGTCCAAGTTTATAACTGAAAGGAGAGAATTATTTCATTAAGTGAAGCAGGGATTTAGCAATAAGAAAATCAACAGGGGCTTGAGAATTTGCAGGCAAGCAGAGAAAAACAAGTCACCCGATTATTTTCTGAATCACATGCACATTCTAGGGAACAGCTGGGTGGGTTTTCACTACTCTGAATTTGTGCAGTTCCACTATCCCCGACCTTCAGATGACCCAGCAGAGCATTCCCAACCACAGGGACTCGTGCTTGGTCCTGGTCACCAACAGCCTCCCCACGGGTGACCCTGAGGCTGAGCCAGCAGGTCAAGTGGCTTCCGTCTGTGCCCAGCTTCCTGTACGTGGACCCACGCACACGACTCTCGGTGCCCGTCTTCTCTCACTTGGGACCGAATGCAGCAGACTCTCCTGCGTGAGGACCCCAGCCATGGTTCCTTGGTCTCTACTCCAGCGGAGGCGTCAGTAACTGTCTGGACGAGACCAGATGTGCGGACCCCTCTGCCGCGTTCTTAGACAGTGGATCACTGACCTTTTCCCCTCTATTATGAGTAACGATGCCATGAATATTCTTTCCTTCATCTAATTTTTATAGAGGAGAAACTCGCAGCTCGTAAAATGTTCCATTGCTAATTGTACCATTCCACACCTTCAAGACGCTTTTCAACCTCCAGGTCTGTGTAGCTCCGGAGCATTTCTGTCCCCCCTCGGATGCTCTGAAGATCTCTGGGTGCATCTGGGGAATGTGCGCGTGCCAGTCTTTTGTGTGTGTCCTGATACGTGAGTGTGCTGGCTCTGAGCCATCTAGGTACTTAGAGATGACGGTCATAAAACTGCCATGCAGCCTAGATGTTTCATGGGATAACATTTTTCGAGTTAAAAATAATATTTATCCACTGTAGGCCATTTGGAAAGCTCATAAAATCACAAAGTATAAAATCATAAACAATAAAAAATCACTGATAATACTCACATCCAGGCAGAGTCCCTAGAAGGGCTTCAGGGTAGTGCAGCTGGTTTTTATGTGCAGGTTTTACTTCCTGCTTTTCATTCGTTGCATTTTTGATTAATATATCAGTTTTGGTTTATAGCTATCGCTTTACAAAATTTTTTATTTTTTTATTTGTTCTAATGAGTTGTCCATGAGAGTAGAATGCATTTCTGCATTTTGATAGCTCACACATAAATGGAGGGTCATCTCTCATTTTTCTGACTGTCCATGTTGCAGGATCACATGGTCATGCAGTCACACATGCACATGAGTCATCATGTCTGTTCACTCTACTGTCCTTCCTGCCCCACACCCTTCCCTCCCTTCACTCCCCTCTACTTAATCTAAAGTAACACTATTCTTCCCTAGCCCCACTCCACTTATTGTGAATTAGCATCAGCAGATCAGAGAAAACATTCTGCCTTTGGTTTTTTGGGTTTGGCTTATTTCACTTAGCATGATATTCTCCAACTCCACCCATTTATCAGCAAATATGCTGGTAAACAGGTCATCAGCAAACATGTTGGTAAATATAAAATATTTTTAGTGGCTGAGCTTGCACACATCTATCCTGGTTTATTTTCCTGGGTTTGGCTCTTCGGATCATTTCCAGGTTCTCCCTGTTGGAGATCTCCATGGTGTGAACCGACGGGCATCCGTATTTGCGGGTACACCTCTCTGGTTGTCTGCTGACGATGACTTCACAGAGGTGGACTCGCTGGATCCAAGGGTGTCATCGTCCTAAGGTCCTGGCGTCTCTTTGCACACCGCCCCTAGGGCCTAGATGAGCTCTCTTGAGCCTCGTGGGAAGCAGCGGGCCTCCACATCTCTGCGCCTGGACCTCCATTATGAAAATCCTTCTCCTCTTAGGGAGCAGAAATCATCCTGGGCATTGTGTGGATTTTAAAGCCCACAGGCCGGGTCCCCCCGAAATGCACCATTTGCTAAGAGCAGAGACGGAAACACGGGACGTTTAAACAATCTGAGAGAAGTGCAAAGGAAAGAAGCTGAGCTGGTTGCATTGCGGAGGCTCATCAGCCTGCGAGCAAGAGAGGCTCCCAAGAAGGGCGTCCTCGCCCCTCCTCGGCTCAAACCCTGGCGGGTGTTTTACCACGCGCACCGACACCGGGTTATGCCTGCAGCCTGCCACATTTGAAGCACGCCACACCGTCTCCGCCCTCTTGGAATGTTCTGTTTAGCAGGGAAAACTGACTTCCATCCTGTCAAAGAGTTTACGACTTTATAGGAAACAACCAGGCTTGCAGCATCACGTGGCAGTGGCCTCATGGGCTTCATGACACATTCCGTGTTGGTGGCCGCGTGAGTCTCGAGATGCGTGGCGCTTTCCCAAAGGAAGGGGCATCTGAACAGAGAGGAGGAAAGAGATCGGGTGGTTTCAACAGTTGGGCAGGCAGCCTAAGAGTTTTGAAAAGCGTGAACGAAATCTCAAAGGAGAGAGAAAAAAAAAAAAAAACTCAAGACATTTTTTTGGTGAAGAGCAATTAAGCCCGTGTTCCGAGGAGCCCCCAGACTGACTTCGCTTCAGATTTGAATTCCGGGCCTGGCAGCGTGCGATGGGCAGAGTGGGTGAGGAAGACGGGAAAGTGATTCTCTGGGTTGATCTGCGTGCGCAGTAGTTCACGAGCTTGCTCTTCTCCTGGGGGAGATCTCTGTTCATGTAAGAAGGAGAGTTTAAAGGACAAGAACCGGGGTGCCGTGGGGAGCAGATGGCTTGGAGCTGGCTGTGGACCTACAATCAGCCCCGTGGAAGAAGTGCGTGCGTGTCCGGCAACTCAGCAGCGTCGGAAAGGAATCAAAGGAAAGTACCAGGGTCCGATTTAACCATGTCGTTGTGATTTTTCTGGGAATGAAAGAAACCGTAAGAATCAATGTAGGAAAAAAAAAAAAATCTCCAGGAGTTTGCAGGAATAAAGCAGACCATAAAAGGGCCGGTTTCTGACAAAGATACAGAGCGCCGAGGCCACCTTCCGCCCAGCTGGACTGTGGGTCTAAGGCCACTGGACACGATCTGCCAAGGACATTCATCAGTGGACTCAGGAAGAACTGATCCGCAGAGAATGCTGTTTGCAGTTGGGATTGGAGCGAGCACGCTGGGGAGGCCCTCCGTCCACACTCCTGCTACGGAGTCTCCTCCAGGGAAGCCTCCCGGAGCCCGTTAAGGACGGTGGTAACCCCGAGGCTCGTAGTGACCGGGCATTTCCTGAGTAACCCAGTGGAGTCCACATGCCAGTCTAATGGCGCCACGGCAGAATCAGAAAGGAATCAGCCCCCGCGACGTCCTCTGAACTGCAGAGGGACGTCTGGACGACTCCCCGGCCAGTGCTGGAACCGCGTTGAGGTGACTGGTGCTAAAGGAGATGCGACGACCAGTCACCTGTGGAACGTTGACAAGGTGAGGATAGCGGTGCTGGGGACCGCACCCGCCCCAGCAGCTTCTACTTTCCCTTTGGATGTAAAGTGGATGCTGTTGGATTTCAATAAATCCCATGGGCTTCCCGAAATAAAAAGCATGTGAAATAAACTAAGAGGAAATAGTAGCATTTCCTGGAGACGATCAGACCATGCTGTGGGGGACACGTGCTCCCTGGGAAGGGCAGAGGGTCCCGCGGGGGCTCCGCTCGCTGCAGACCACGCGGCTTGGCACGGGCCACCGTAGGCTGTATGTGTGCACGCACAGGTGGTTGCGATGTCCCTGCTGAGTCCAGACCCCAAATCCATCTGGGACACAGGAAGCTGCAGAACGGCACCTCAGGGAACCAGGCCACAGCAAGCGAGTGACGGGAGAGAGATTTCCGGAAGCTGGAAGCAGCGCCCGGGGGAGGAAGCTCTGGGATTCCAGGTGGTTTTTGGGAAACAGCAGGCTCTGCTTCATTTTGCTGACTGCAGTCTCCCTGCAAGTCCAATGACGGGATAAAATATGGCGCTTTGTCCATGATGGCATTCAAGCGGGAGCAGCTGGGTTTGGGCTTCTGGGAGCTCCGCGTCAAGGCGCTACGTTTTGTAGAACATCCCGTGCATTTCCAAGGCTGCACATGCGGCTGCACCTTCCAGAGGCTGGTTTTGGGGTCTGAATACCCATGGCGCCATCACCAGGGAAGTCTGGGGCATGCGTGATCCCCAGGCCAGGTACTGGGAAGAAGCTAACAGGGAGGAAACAACCGGAGGTGAAGATGGAGGAGCAAGAGGAGGAGGAGGAGGAGGGCAGAAAGGATGTGAAAATGATGGTGGCGATGAGGAAGAAGATGGCGGTGACGATGATGATGGTGGAGGTGGTGGAGATGATGGAGAGTTGATGGAGATGATGGTGGAGATGGTGATATAATGATGATGAAGATGATATTGATGATGGTGATGATGGTGATAGTTGAGGTGGTGATGATGGAGATGATGGTGATGGTGATGATGGAGATTGGAGTTGATGATGGTGATGATGGTGGAGATGATAGTTACGGTGGTGATGGAGATGATGGAGATAATGATGGCAATGGTGGAGATGATGGTGATGTGATGATGGAGATGATGGAGATGATGGTGATGGAAATGATGATGGTGATGATGGAGATAATGATGGAGATGATGGAGATAATGATGGAGATGATGGAGATGATGGTGATGGAGACAATGATAGTGATGAGGGTGAAGATGATGGTTATGGTGGTGATAGAGATGATGGAGATAATGATGGTGATGATGGAGATGCTGGTGATGTGATGATGGAGATGATGGTGATGGAGATGATGACTGTGGTGATGGAAATGATGATGGTGATGATGGAGGAGATGATGGTGATGATAGAGATGATGGAGATGATGGAGATAATGATGGAGATAATGATGGAGATGATGGTGATGATGGAGAAGATGATGGTGATGATGGAGAAGATGATGGTGATGATGGAGAAGATGATGGTGATGATGGAGATGATGGAGATGATGGTGATGAGGGTGGAGATTATAGGTATGGTGGTGATGATGGAAATAATGATGGAGATGATGGTGATGGAGATGATGATAGTGATGAGGGTGGAGATGATAGTTATGGTGGTGGTGATGATGGAGATGATGGAGATAATGATGGAGATAATGATGGAGATGATGGTGATGGAGACGATGATAGTGATGAGGGTGGAGATGATAGTTATGGTGGTGGTGGTGATGATGACGATGGTGATGGTGATGATGGAGATGATGGTGATGATGGTGGAGATAATAGTTATGGGGGTGGTGATGATGGAGATGATGGAGATAATGATGGAGATAATGATGGAGATAATGATGGAGATGATGGTGATGGAGACGATGATGGTGATGAGGGTGGAGATGAGAGTTATGGTGAACTTTCCTTGGGGATGGAGAGCCCAGACTTTTGGCAGCCTGTTCCCAAACTTCTCTGCACAGTTGGTGTTGTGTTTCCTCTGAGGGGGAGAAAAATGGTCCAGAGCAGCGTGGCGTGTTGGCATGTGTGTGGGCCTGGAACACAAAGTCCTGTGGATCCTGAGGAAATGCGCTCTGTGTCTCAAGTCCCAAAACTTCCTAGTCAGATCCCCAGGTGAGTTTGTCAAATTAGCAAAATAGAATACAATTTACAAGTTTACTTCGTCGACTAAGTGAGATACTGAAGCATGGACATTTATGCCCTAAAATCATAACTACTTTCTTTTTCATTTGGTAATTAGTAATAATGCATAAGATCTAATTCAGATGGGAAAGATAGTGAGTCTCAACTGGAGCCAAAAGAAAGATGTGCTTGGCTCAATATTCCATAAGATGAGGGCCAGCAAGACCAGGGAGGAGCCTCAGGCTAGGAACTTGCCAATTTCCTTAGTGTTCTCCCTTTTGTTGAAGAATTCATACACAGCATCCCCACTGTAGAGAGATCCCTAAATGACAAGCAGTTAATAATTAAATTACTTGGGAGCTGTGGCACACGCCGGTAAAACCAGGGACTAGGAGGCTGAGGTAGGAGGATCACAGGTTCAAGGTCAGCCTCAGCAACTTAGTAAGGCCCAAAATTAAAAAAAAAAATAATAGAAAGACTGGGTTGTAGTGTGGTGGCAAGGCACCCCTGAGTTCCATCTTGAGAACCATGTAAATAAAAAATAAAAATTACCTGACTCAATGACAATTGTTGTTTAGTGAGCACCTATTATATTTAAAAATGTGCTCGGTTAGGGGATTTCACAACGCTCCCCTCCTTTATTCTTGAGAACCAGGTGGGTGAAATTACAGCTGTTTTTAAACAGGACGCAATTGAAGGAGGTGCTCAGATTGTTTTGAAAGTCTGCAAAGTTCACACAACATGGAAGGGCAGAGCTCCCTGGCATCATAGATAAGAACTTTTTCAGATGAACTCTTTGGTGGGGGGGCAGGCACTGGGGATTGAACTCAGGGGCTTGACCACTGAGCCACCTCCCCAGCCCTATTTTGTATTTTAATTAGAGACAGGGTCTCACTGAGTTGCTCAGGGCCTCGCTTTTGCTGAGGCTGACTTTGAACTGGCGATCCTCTTGCCTCAGCCTCCCGAGCTGCTGGGGTCACAGGTGTGTACCACCACATCTGGCCGGGTTAATTCTAGCATATACACTAGTATGGCTTTTCCTTCTTCATTTTATTCTTTAGTTTTCTTTAGTTTTCATTTTACTCTTCAGTTGTCAGAATTAACCTAGGTTATATGGCTAAGTGATGCTGCCTCAATAAATAAGAAAAAATTGATAATCGTGAACTATTTTTCAGTGACTCTATGGGGAAATGGGTGCATATTTAATACAGAGAATTTTCTGATTTATCTCTCTGTGCCTATGGTCAGAGCGGATTGTAAAGTCCCCCAGCTGTCTTTGGTCTTGTCGGAAGGTCCGTGTGTGTGTGTGTGATCTCTACTTGTGTGGGCACAGTCTTTGGTCCTTGTCGGAAGGTCAGTGTGTGTATGTGTGTGTGTGTGTGTGTGTGTGTGTGTGATCTCTACTTGTGTGGGCACAGTCTTTGGTACTTGTCGGAAGGTCAGTGTGTGTGTGTGTGTGTGTGCGTGTGTGATCTCTACTTCTGTGGACACAGTTTGGTCCTTATAGAAAGGTCAGGTTGTGTGTGTGTGTGTGATCTCTACTTGTGTGGGCACAGTCTTTGGTCCTTATAGGAAGGTCCGTGTGTGTGTGTGTGTGTGTGTGTGTGTGTGTGTGATCTCTACTTGTGTGGGCACAGTCTTTGGTCCTTATAGGAAGGTCCGTGTGTGTGTGTGTGTGTGTGTGTGTGTGTGTGATCTCTACTTGTGTGGGCACAGTCTTTGGTCCTTATAGGAAGGTCCGTGTGTGTGTGTGTGTGTGTGTGTGTGTGTGTGTGATCTCTACTTGTGTGGGCACAGTCTTTGGTCCTTATAGGAAGGTCCGTGTGTGTGTGTGTGTGTGTGTGTGTGTGTGTGATCTCTACTTGTGTGGGCACAGTCTTTGGTCCTTATAGGAAGGTCCGTGTGTGTGTGTGTGTGTGTGTGTGCGTGTGTGATCTCTACTTCTGTGGACACAGTTTGGTCCTTATAGAAAGGTCAGGTTGTGTGTGTGTGTGTGATCTCTACTTGTGTGGGCACAGTCTTTGGTCCTTATAGGAAGGTCCGTGTGTGTGTGTGTGTGTGTGTGTGTGTGTGTGTGTGATCTCTACTTGTGTGGGCACAGTCTTTGGTCCTTATAGGAAGGTCCGTGTGTGTGTGTGTGTGTGTGTGTGTGTGTGTGTGATCTCTACTTGTGTGGGCACAGTCTTTGGTCCTTATAGGAAGGTCCGTGTGTGTGTGTGTGTGTGTGTGTGTGTGTGTGTGATCTCTACTTGTGTGGGCACAGTCTTTGGTCCTTATAGGAAGGTCCGTGTGTGTGTGTGTGTGTGTGTGTGTGTGTGTGATCTCTACTTGTGTGGGCACAGTCTTTGGTCCTTATAGGAAGGTCTGTGTGTGTGTGTGTGTGTGTGTGTGATCTCTACTTGTGTGGGCACAGTCTTTGGTCCTTATAGGAAGGTCCGTGTGTGTGTGTGTGTGTGTGTGTGTGATCTCTACTTGTGTGGGCACAGTCTTTGGTCCTTATAGGAAGGTCCGTGTGTGTGTGTGTGTGTGTGTGTGTGTGTGTGATCTCTACTTGTGTGGGCACAGTCTTTGGTCCTTATAGGAAGGTCTGTGTGTGTGTGTGTGTGTGTGTGTGTGTGTGATCTCTACTTGTGTGGGCACAGTCTTTGGTCCTTATAGGAAGGTCTGTGTGTGTGTGTGTGTGTGTGTGATCTCTACTTGTGTGGGCACAGTCTTTGGTCCTTATAGGAAGGTCTGTGTGTGTGTGTGTGTGTGTGTGTGTGATCTCTACTTGTGTGGGCACAGTCTTTGGTCCTTATAGGAAGGTCAGTGTGTGTGTGTGTGTGTGTGTGTGTGTGATCTCTACTTGTGTGGGCACAGTCTTTGGTCCTTATAGGAAGGTCCGTGTGTGTGTGTGATCTCTACTTGTGTGGGCACAGTCTTTGGTCCTTATAGGAAGGTCTGTGTGTGTGTGTGTGTGTGTGTGTGTGATCTCTACTTGTGTGGGCACAGTCTTTGGTCCTTATAGGAAGGTCTGTGTGTGTGTGTGTGTCTGTGTGTGTGTGTGTGTGTGTGTGATCTCTACTTGTGTGGGCACAGTCTTTGGTCCTTATAGGAAGGTCTGTGTGTGTGTGTGTGTGTGTGATCTCTACTTGTGTGGGCACAGTCTTTGGTCCTTATAGGAAGGTCTGTGTGTGTGTGTGTGTGTGTGTGTGTGTGTGTGATCTCTACTTGTGTGGGCACAGTCTTTGGTCCTTATAGGAAGGTCCGTGTGTGTGTGTGTGTGTGTGTGATCTCTACTTGTGTGGGCACAGTCTTTGGTCCTTATAGGAAGGTCTGTGTGTGTGTGTGTGTGTGTGTGTGATCTCTACTTGTGTGGGCACAGTCTTTGGTCCTTATAGGAAGGTCCGTGTGTGTGTGTGTGTGTGTGTGTGTGTGTGTGTGTGATCTCTACTTGTGTGGGCACAGTCTTTGGTCCTTATAGGAAGGTCAGTGTGTGTGTGTGTGTGTGTGTGATCTCTACTTGTGTGGGCACAGTCTTTGGTCCTTATAGGAAGGTCCGTGTGTGTGTGTGTGTGGTGTGTGTGTGTGTGTGTGTGTGAGATCTCTACTTGTGTGGACACAGGACCTAGAAGATGGAAATACTGCCATCTTGTGTTCCATTTCTTAACGTGATTCCATTCCTCTTGAGAAAAAAAATGGGACTGAATCTTGAGATTGCAGCCCTTGGTTCCCTCTAAGGAGGCAAATGTCCCCGTCACAGATGAATTTCTTTCCTCTCTCTCTCTCGACGGAGGAGGATTATAAATATACATTAAATTCGTTTAATGAATATTTAAATTAAAAATCCAGTCAAGTCTGATCATTTCTCTTCCCGCAGAAGCGTCTTTTTTTTTTCAAGTCTGACGCTGCAAATTGTTTTCGTGTTTGGCTTGAATCCATGTCAGGAAACGTCCGCCAGTTTCCTCGGTCTCTGGAGGTGGCCATTCAGAAGCTGCTCACGTCATTGAGGACCTTGGTCTGCGCTGGGAAGGTTGCTGTTGAAAACACTGTGGACTGTGAGATCGTAGGGGCCTGCGGCTCTCCAGGGCCCAGGGGTGTCTCACTGTCCTGTCTAGAGCCCATTGTGAAACAGGTCACATAACTGGGGACGCGGCTCGGTGGCAGAGCGTGTGCTTAGCATGCGTGAGACCTGGGTTCCACTCCATCACCAAGACCCCAAACCGGCCCACCAACCAACAACAGCACTGAAGACCCCCGCACTCCCTTGCTTTGAACCACTTCCGCCGTAATCTCATCACTGTGTCCTTTCATACCGATGGCCGTTAATTAGCTCGAGTCCCTGAGAACCTGAGAAGCTCTTCTTTCACAGGGAAGGATTTGTCGCCCTGGATCTCCTTCCTTGAATTTTAATTACCTTTTCACTTTCCTCGGAGAACTTCACCTTAAAGTCATATTATTCAGCCCTCAAAATCTGCTTTTGTTACTTATTTGACTTACTGACAACAACACTGTTTATTATCTTAAAGGTTTGAACATTTTTCTTGAAATCCTCAATCTCTAGGAATTAAAAAAGTTTCCTTGAGCTTGTTTTAGCATCACAAATATTGTTATCACAGGGTCAAAATAAGATAAATGTACCTTCCTTAAAGCTTTACGCATCATCCAAAGATAACAGGTAATTATTAAATGAAATTTATTGAGATGATACTTTTTTCTTTTTTTAATGTTTAATTTGTTCTGTTTGGTTATCCATGACAGTAGAGTGTATTTTGACATATCACATACATGGAGGATCACGTTCCATTCCCTGTTTCACAGCACAACATAATCTCCAACTCCATCTATTTACCAGCAAATGCCAGAATTTCATTCTTCTTTATGGCTGAGTAATATTCCATTGTGTACGTGTAGCACTATTTCTTTATCCATTCATCTCTTGAAGGGCACCTAGGTTGGTTCCATAGTTTAGCTATTGTGAACTGAGCTGCCATAAACTGGTGTGGCCATGTCACTGTAGTGTGCTGATTTTAAGTCCTTTGGGTATAAACCAAGGAGTGGGATAGCTGGGTCAAATGGTGGGTCCATTCCAGCTTTTCTGAGGAATCTCCATACTGCTTTCCAGAGTGGTTGCAGGAAATTTTAGTTCCACCAACAATGTACAAGTGGACCTTTTCCTCACATCCTCATGAAATAACTCTCTTAATTAAATTCATGAGAGTCTCCCTTTTTTGGTCCTGTTTTAAATGTCTTATATATGTTTGTATATAAGTGTTTCTTGATTTTGGCACTATTTTTTGTATTAAAATTAGCAAAAACACTCATATATAATATATACGTTTGCTATATATGTGTGTATATAAGGATCTCTCGATTTTGGCACTATTTTTTGTATGTAAATTAGCAAATGCATACATATATATATAATACGTGCGTTTGTTATATATGTGTGTATACTTGTGTATAGATGCTGTGTTAGTCAGGTTTCTGTTGCTGTTCCCAAATACCTGATGAGAACGTTGTAGAGGAGGAGAAGTTGATCTGAGGCTCATGGTTTCAGAGGCTCAGTCCATGGTGGGCCGTCTCCTTGGCTCTGGCCCAAGGTGAGGCAGAACAAAATGGCGGAAGGGCGTGTGGAGGGAAGCAGCTCTACCATGGAGGCCAGGAAACGCAGCGAGCGAGGAAAGAGGCCACCAGGAGGATGCACCCCTCAGGGCAGCCCCCAGGGACCCACCTCCTCCTGCCAGGCCCCACCCACCATCCCACCAGTCCGTCCACTCAGACTGGGGTGGACTGATGAGGTCACCCCATCCCATCACGTCACCTCTGGACATTCCTGCAGGGACCGGAGCTTTTGGGGGCACCTCACATCCCAACCTCACCTATACAGACACACATGCATGAACACTTCTCCCATGCAGTGTGAGGATTTGAACACAGAGCCTGATGGTGGGCCAGCCCCCTATCAGTCGCCGTGGGCCCCCTGACATTGCTGGACGTTCCTCGGAAGGAGACGGGGCTGCCTGTGCATGAAGGTCGTGGGCCGCGTGGTGGCCTCTCCCCACTAGATGTCAGTAGCACATTCCTATTTGGTGCTTCCCCCAAATGCTCCCTCCCTCCGCGGCCAGATCTCTGGTGGGGACCCCCGTGTCCTCTCCCTCTCGAGAAGCAAGCTGACTTGGCTTTCACTTTTGTGCACACAGACCTGGAAACACCGATTTTCAAAAGGATTCATGACCCACTTCCGTCTTCATTCCTCTCTGAAATGACCCTTACTAAATTAAAAGTTCCTTCTGCGGGACATGCCGTTTAGTCACACGCTGCCGTGACCCAAAGATCTGACCGGAAGAGTCGTAGAGGAGGAAGAGTTGACTGGAGGGCTCAGGGTTTCGGAGGTCTCAGCGCAGAGACCGCCGACTCCATGGCTCAGGGCTCCAGGTGAGACAGAGCGTCATGGCGGGAGAGGGTGGTGGAGGGAAGCAGCTCACATGGTGAGCAGGCAGCAGAGAGAGAGAGAGAGAGAGAGAGAGAGAGAGAGAGAGGGAGAGAGAGAGACTCCGCTCTCCAGATACAGAGCCACGCCCAGTGCCCACCTCCTCCAGCCGCACCCCAACCACTTCAGTTACCACCCAGTTGATCCACTCAAGTGGATTAATCCACCGATTAGGTTAAGACTCTCACAACCCAATCATTTCTCCTCCGAACCGTCTCACCTGGTCTCACGTGTGAGCTTTCAGGGGACGCCTCACATCCAGACCCTAACAGCAGGTCAGACGCTTCCTCATTTTGCACATTATCTTCCCCCTTAGTTGGCACCCCTTTAATCCAATAAGCACAGGGTCGGGAAGAACCTAAACATTGTTAGGTTGCAATAAAGCTTCGCCAAACTTTCACGGTTTCGTGTGTTGCAAAGACGGCCACAAGGCATCCGTGAGACCGATTACCAGCCGCGCGGTCAAGAGCTGCAGAGGGAATCCATTTTTATCACAGGCTATGCCAACGAGAGTAAATCCGTGTTCCGCCGTGGCTGTGGCATCCGCAGGAACACAGAATGCTGTAATGTCGCAAGGTCCTGTCAGGCAGGAGCCCTGACAAACGCCCGTCTGTTCTTTTGGAAAACGTATGTGCTGGCGTTGGACTTCTGAGAATAATTGCAGACCATTTATAAAAGGGCAGACGTTGTTCCATGAATCCGGCTGGACCTCGCCATCTTCCTTTTCCACCTTAAAAGTGGAAAAAATAAAGAATGCAAAGCTAAAATTCATCGGCCCAGCAGGCTGCGTGTGATTTCATGGGTTTATGGGGCACAGAATAGAAAGCACTTTATAAGCTGAAATGAGGTGAGTCGACTCTGGTTTAAGTGTGTATTTTGATAAAAAGAGTCCTCTACTGTTAATTGGAAAACACATCGAGCCCCAAGGAATCACATGGGACGATCTTTACTCTGCCCGTGGTGATCCGCTGTAATCCAAAGACGTGGCCAATGTTCGTACCTATCCAGCACATTTCGTGACCTCGGGATCACCAACTGGCCCTGGCTGAACCATGGGGAGAGGTTTGGGTCTCCTGTTAACGACACTGTGTTTTGAGACTCTTGGGAATGAACTGTTGACGTGGAAATGTTTGTCCCACCTTTCCTGATAAGACCCTTTTTTTCTTTGGGGTACCAGGCATTGAACTCAGGGCCACTGGACCCCTGAGCCACCTCCCAGCCCTATTTTGTCTTTTATTGAGAGACGGGGGTCTCACTGAGCTGCTGAGGGCCTCGCTTTCGCTGAGGCTGGCTTTGAACTCATGATCCTCCTGCCTCAGCCTCCCGAGCCACAGGGCTGACAAGCTTGCGTCACCGCACCGGGTGACAATACCCTTTTTCTTTACTCTCCAATTCTGCCCAGACGCTCAAGCTTGATGGGAAAGAGGGCCAGGATACGCGGCACACCTACTTCACCACGTCTCCTCCCGTCTCTAGCCCAGGGCTCTCCTGGAAGCGGGATGGAGACCGGGCGGGGCCTGCGGTTCAACCTCGCCTGCTTTCACAACCCGTCCCCACTGGGGGGATCCTGTCTTCCTGCGGGTCTGGCTCCCGAGGTACGTGGATGCAGGGTCATCATGGTGACATGGGAGAGGGCAGGAGGGCTTTCCTGTGGCTGACCCAGCACACGGGCAGCGCCTGCATTTGTGGGCTCTTCAGAGTGAGACCTCATCTCGGAAGGCGGCCACCCTGCCTCGGAACAGGCCTTAACCTGGCACTTCACCCTGGAGAGCGCCAACGCCTAGGACCCCTGGCTGGACGCTCCTGTGTCCGTGGCCTTCATGGTGGTCAGGAGGAGGACCATGTTCAGTGGCTCGGGCAGCTTCATCCACGGTGCGCGTAAATACCCGCCGGCGCCTCTTCCGTTCAGGGCTGGGGCCAAGCCCTGGCCCCTCTGCAATGGGCAAATCGGGTTTCAGGGGGACCCAGCCACACGCTGCCCTCGGGAGGCGTCTGTCAGCGGTTCAGTGGGGTGGCTGGGAAAGGACAGTGTGTGGCCACAGGACGGGGACTACGGGCCACCGGGCTGGAGACGGTGCTGGCGGACCTCAGATCCTGATGGGGAGCCCGGCGTCGCTCTGCTGGCTGGTCTCGGAGGGTCTGGGCCGAGCTGGGTGGATGGATGGAGGAGGCTTCGGCTGCTGCAGTTCCGGCTCCGAGCTCCTGACTCCCACCCGAGCCCTGAGCTGCACGGCGGCCGGGCAGGAACCCAGGCCGGGCAGGAACCCAGGCCGGGCGTGCGGCGGTGGATGGAAGGTTTGCTTTGATCAGGGGTTTCCACCCACGTCCACGCTGCTGGAGTGGCAGCGAAGAGCGTGCCCGACTCGCTTCCTGTTGTGTTTTGGTGTGTCGCTCACAAGTGGAGACAGATGCTGGTGCCTTCCGCGCGACGCTCGCTCTCTTGTGAACATGCGCGATCCCCGTACGGTGATCACTTCCAGGTTCAGCGAACAGGAACACAGGATGCTCGGAAAACACTGGGCGTCAGATTAACAAAGGATGACGCTTTGTAGAAGTGGTTCCCTTGGAAAAAATGATTCGGATTTAACGGACGTCTTGTGTCTCGTCTGCCAGTCCTACCTTTATGACACGTTGCGCATAAATGGGGTCTAGCTTCTTGTGACAGCAGAGACGTGGATGCATTTTGACAGATCAGACATAAATGGAGGGTCATCTCTCATTTTTCTGACTGTCCATGTTGCAGGATCACATGGTCATGCAGTCACACATGCACATGAGTCATCATGTCTGCTCACTCTACTGTCCTTCCTGCCCCACACCCTTCCCTCCCTTCACTCCCCTCTATGCAATCTAAAGTAACTCTGTTCTTCCCTAGATGCCCCACTTATTGTGAATTAGCATCCGCATATCAGAGAAAACATTTAGCCTTTGGTTTTTTGGGTTTGGCTTATTTCACTTAGCATGATATTCTCCATCTCCATCCATTTACCAGCAAATGCCATCATTCTACTCTTCTTTAGGGCTGAGTAATATTCCATTGTGTATATATGCCACATTTAGACTTTAAAGCAAGAAATGTAAATTAATTCAATTGGGCCCAATGAGGAACAAGGACTTGCCTGCTCTCTCAAGAGTCCAGCCGGTTGGTGAGGTTCAGGGATTGGATTCTGGAGTCAGTCACTGGCATATGAATCCAGCCCTGTTCCTTACTACCTGTGGGTCCCCTGTCTGCCTCGACCTCCGTTTCCATGTCCATAAAGTAGCTTCAATAATAGAGCTAGCATTTAGGGAGACAAGGTGTTTTGCACACACACAGATACAGTCTTTGCTTCGTAAGGTCTGAACCTTCTTAAGTGTCAGTCACCAGAGTGGAGTCAAATAATGCTCTTTTCTACATAATGCACTTTCAGTTAAAATGACGTGCTCACTGTGAGCGCCTGCAACAGGCTCACACTTGGCTGCTAGGTTTTGATCCACATGTCAGTACCTTCAGAAAAAAACGATGTGCCCATGATCCCAGATCAGTTTGTGCACAGAAAACAAGGTAGCTGCCTTGCCTCCTTATCTCCTGTGAGACACACACAGCACTGAACAGAAGTAGGTGCTCCGAAGAGGGGCTTAGTCAACAAGGAGACAATGTGACACAGAAAGGAAGAGTGAGAAAGCGGGAAGAGAAATTGGAATCACACAGAGATCGAGTTTTAGAAAAGAGCCGGCTGGGGGAGTATCACCATCCCTCCTCCAGGATGCAGCCAGGTAAACCAGCAGAGGACGAGTAACGTCAATGAGGAACGTGGTTTTGAAGAGAGGGATGAAGATGTCCCAGACGGAAGGTCATCCAAAACCTTCTCACTAAAGAAACTCGGAACTACATCGTGATATCGCCACGCAAAGGATAAAATTTTAAGGTGACCGTGTCAGTCAGTGTCCTGTGACTGTAACAAACAGCAGAGATAAGTCAACTTAAAAAGAAGAAAGTTTTATTCTGGCTCACAGTTTTGGAGGTCTCAGTCCAGGCTCAGTTGGCCCCATTGCTTTTTTTTTTTTTTTTTTGTCTCTAACCGCATCCATTTGCTGGCAAATGCCAGCATTTCATTCTTGTTAATATTCCGTATTAATATTCCCACATTTTCTTTATCCATCCATCTGTTGAAGGACTTCTAGGTTGGTTTTTATCCTGCTGTAAGATAGCAGATCACAATAGGGAGCTCAGGGTGGAGGAACGTTGCTCACCTGAGGGCCAGAAAGACGAGAGAGAGAGGGACAGAGAGAGAGAGAGAGAGAGAGAGAGAGAGAGAGAGAGAGAGAGAGAGGCAACAGGGTCTCAGAATCCCCTTCAAGGACATGCCCCCAGTGAACTAAATATCTCCCACCAAGACGCACTTCTGAAATTCCATCACTTCCCTGGAGCAGTAGACTGGGGACAAAGGTTTTAACTCCTGGGCATTTGGGGGACCATCCAGCACCAAACCTAGTAGACAGCTATCCAGACTTAAAACATAGTCTCAGCAATTTGCTGCAACACAGCGAAGGAGCAGCTCTGTCACGAGATTCATGCACCCAACAGGGGAAGCCAACTACTAGGAGATCCCGTGCCCATCAAAATACAAAAAAAAAAAATTGGAATTTTTTCTTTTTTTTAAATATTACTTTGATTTTATTTATTTATTTTAATTTTTACAGACTGCATTTTGATTCATTGTACACAAATGGGGTACATCATTTCGTTTCTCTGGTTGTGCCCGGTGTAGATTCACTCCATTTGTGTGATCATATGTGTACGTAGGGTATGATGTCTGTCTCCTTCCACCATCTTTCATACCCTGCCTCTCCCCTCTCTCATTTCCCCTACATAATCTAAAGTTCCTCCATTCTTCTCTCACTCCCCACCCCCACCCTCATTATATATCACCCACCTACCAGGGAAAACATTTGGTTTTTTGGGATGGGCTTATTTCACTTAGCATGATATTCTCCAGTTCCATCCATTTATCTGCAAATGCCAGAATTTTATTCTTCTTCATGACTGAGTAATATTCCATTGTGCATATATACCACATTTTCTTTATCCATTCATCTGTTGAAGGGCACCTAGGTTGGTTCCATAGTTTATCTATCGTGAATTGAGCTGCTATAAACATTGATGTGGCTGCGTCACTGTAGTGTGCTGCTTTTAAGTCCTTTGGGTATAAACCAAGGAGTGGGATAACTGGGTCAAATGGTGGTTCCATTCCAAGTTTTCTGAGGAATCTCCACACTGCTTTCCATTTACGCACTGGATTTCAAGTTATAATTGAAAGCACAGAAGTTGAGCCCGAGGTCCAAGCAGACCATTGACCATTCAGCTTGCAGGATGCATTTGTCTTTGCTAAGCAGGATAAAAACAGCTTTGTCTTCATATTGATCTTGCCGCTTCGTAAAGTATGGGGTTTCCATGATAACAGTATATTTAGAATCGACATAAATGCGTGTGGACAGTGACCATTTCAGTTATACGTGGAAGTAGCTGAAATAATCACGGGACCCGGCTGGTCTTGTCACTTGTACTGAAATCATCGTCGTCTCACTACCACATAGAAAACAGGATGCTCCGGAGGAAGGTTCCAGAGGACTTCAGCCAAAAGCTTTCCCGAGGGTTTGCATACAATTTTAATAATATTCAGCTAAACACATAATCAGATGTTTCTCATATATTTTCAAAAGCCCCATATGGCTGGAAATGCCTGCCAGATTTCTCTGTTTTGATAAACAGAATGACATTTATTTAAACAGTCCTGAAAAAAGATCTTCTCTCTCTAGCTTATACTCGGGAGTGAGTGACTGACGTCTGACGGAGGCGGGCGCTGACTTATCGCCTGTCCGTCTCCTATGGACGATTCAGATGTACCCGCCAGAGTCATCCCCAGCTGCCCCACGGGTCCTCACCGTGGACCAAGGGTAGAGGCCAGCACGTGTCCTTGGACCTCGGCTAACGGGTTGATGGGATGTTTTGAAACTGCTCTGTTAGCCGTTGGCCGTGACGTCTAGCGTGCTCCCAACAGGTTACTTAAAAGTCACTAGATGGCCTTCTGAAGGTTGGTCTTCAATTCCAGTTGATCCAAGTTCAAGGAGAAAGAAGCCAATTGCATAGACGCTGGGATGTCGGGACGTCTTCTTCGCTGACTCTGGAGGTCAGCGCGTCTATTTGGATGGCGGTCAAGTTTAAACCTGCTGGGACGCCTCTGAGGTTCCGTTACACGCATCATAAACAGGAGTCCAGCAGGTGGCTAGGCGTGGGGTATACTTTCCGGAGCAGGCAGCTCTCAAGTATGCCCGTTGCTTCCCAGGTCCCTCTCTGCCTGTCTGTCCATCACCGTCAGCTCTGTCACCCTCTGCAGCTCTGCATCTTCTCCAGCAGGGTGTAGATTAAAGGCTCATGTGCAGCGTTGTGACCGTGATTGGTCCGGAGCATGCCCTAAGACTGGAGGTTGTTGAGGGGCTCTGCCCTCCCCTGAACCCTCTCTTTGAGAAGCAGCTGGGGAGAGTGTCCAGGGCAGAGCTCATTCTAGGCTCGAGCATCTTCAGGGCTTGGGGACACCCACCCTGTTCACAAGCCCAAGTTGTTGGAAGGGAGCTGATTCCAGGGAGGGCCTGTTTGCGGAGAGTTCATGGCCAGCCTTGTGGGCGGGTGGGATGATGATCATGCGTCCACTTGCAGAGGAGAGGGACCTCGGATGAGAGCTGACCAGCCTTGGCTGAACGGGCAGTCACAGGTGAGCCCGGTGGGTTCCTGCGTTCCAAGTAAGGTCTGCTGGTGACGGGGTCCTGGGATGTCAGGCTTGGAAGAGCCAGGAAGAAAGGTGTCAGCCAACGCATAAGGGAGATGCATAGAAAGGGGGCCGGATCCAGGCGGTCAACCCGGGAAGGCCATTCAGCCAGAGGCCGACGCTGTCTAGCAGAGGGAGACGTGGAGCCGTTCGCTGCACTAAGCATTCAGAAAGCACCTGCTGTTGTGCAGGGGGCTCACTAGTCAGTCACAAAGCATGCCAAGGTGCAGAGTGGAAAGGTAAGGAGCTCGTGGCTTGATGGACAGGAAAAACTGCTGTGAGTAATCAGGAGCTGATCCGGTGATGGCTGTTTTCGAGGCCACACCCGGTTCCTCCAGAAGACAGAGCACCAGAGTGGCAAAAGCCTCAGGTGACCTCAGAGAGGTGCCTGAACATCCAGAGCAAGGAAGTAAAGCACCTCAGGTCCACTGTCCACGGACACTCCCGGCATCTGCTGAGTGGGGTCATCAATCAACCATGAGGCTGACGTTTGCTCATTTCTTACCTGGCCTTATCACGGCACAGTTAGAGTCTGATTTCACACTCCCGGCAGAATTAGCAAATTCATTTGTGAGCAGTGGTCTGAGATTCTTATCTTATCAAGTACGTGTATCATGTACAAGTACAGCCGATACATATTGATTTCCATATACATATGTCGATGATGAAGTTTATCACGCGGTTGCCTTTTTCCAAAACTCAAAATGTCTTTTCCAAGTTCATGGATGTAGTTCCGTGGCACAGCAGCTGCCTACCACGTGTGAGGCCCTGGGTTCAATCTTCACCAATGCAAAAAAAAAAAAAAAAAAAAATCATTCGAAAAAAAGTCAAAGCGTATATGGTATCTCGGGTCATTACTACTCACTTCCTTGAGATGATTTCTGGATTCACGTGAGTGAACAAGTTTTAAAAATTGGCTTAAAGGTATTTTTCATATAACTCCAGACAAGTCCATCTGCTAATAGATATTGAATTTTCTGTGTTTAAACTGCAGAATGAAATGGCATTTTTAAAAAGATGGTTCTTTTTCCTTTTTTTTTTTTTTTTTGTGGTTTGAGTGGGTGTTGGGGATTGAACCCCGGGCCTCATGGGTGCTAAGCAACACAGTACTGCTGACCTCTGCCCCTGGGCTTGTGCTGTATGAGAGAGAGAGAGAGAGAAAGAGAGAGATAGAGAAAGAGAGTAGCTCAGAGACAGAGCATATGCCCAGCATGCACAAGGTCCCGGGTTCAATCACCAGCACGAAAGCAAACCAAACCAAACCCCAAATGCTGATATTGCTTATAGTATTGTAACTAGAAAAACGGGAAGATTTGGTCTCTGACCCAGGGAGTATACTGTTAAAGAACTAGAGACATACATCCACAACCAAAGCCTCCCATCAGTTACATTTCCCAGCTAGTGATAAATTGCAAGCCTGCTGGCGAGAAATTAATAATTTATGTTGAATTTAAAGGAAGAATGTTGGTCATCTGGATTTCGTAGAATTAAAAATTATTTTGAATTTTTTTTTTTCTGTGAGAAGGAGGGACCAAATATGCAGGAAAGGGAACTTTCATTATAAAACCAAAACTCTGAAAAGCTAGTGAAAAAATACCAACATGAAATGAAAGTTAAAAAAGAGGAATTAAATCAGAGAATCACCACAAAAACAATGATGCGTTTTGTAACGAGAGGTTGAATTCAAACCACGTGAATACGTTCCACAGAAAGATGTTCCGAAAGCTTTATGCAATTAAAACCAAATAGAATTTTCTGCTTATGATCTTTCAGGACTAAGCTTCATAATAATATTTTGTTTGTTTCGTTTTATGGAAACTGGGTCTATTGTTCCTCTCGTCAAAACGGTCTATGAGTAGAAATGCATTTTAAAACAAACAAGCGCAGAGGAGAAATAAATAAAAGGGCATGAATATTTTATTAATTCTCAAAACAGCCTTCCTTGAAGAGACCCCCGCCTCTGGCTAATGGGCCTGCTTGAGTCAGAGCCGCACACGAGTAGGATGTATCAGTGGGCCACGCTGAAATCAATAAGAGGAACGATAACCTAAGGGTCACCCCTGGTGGCACTAATGACTACTTAACTGGGAAGGACCAGCCTGAAGCCGTTAATCTCTTTTGGGCTTTTTTGTTTTGTTTGGATTTTGATACCAGGGATGGAACCGAGGGGCGCTTAACCACTGAGTCACATCCCCAGCCCGTTTTTTGTTTTATTTTGAGACAGGGCCTCACTAAGTTGCTTAGGGCCTCGCTAAGTTGCTGAGGTTGGTTTTGAACTCGCGATCCTCCTACCTCAGCCTCCCTGGTTGCTGGGATCACAGGCATGTGCCACTGTATCTGGCTCCAGTTAACCTTTTTTGAAGATGAAAGAGCAAGGGTCTCCCAGTTGGTACCTTTCCCTCATAATTGCCTGGAAACGACTGTAGCTTACCCACTTGCACGTAGGAAAGCAATTCTAACATGCACTTTGTAAAGCCCAGCTCAGTGAGCACATGGCAATGGCTCACCCTGTCAGTCGTAAAGGATCTCCAGTGCAATAGTGTAGACTTTGCACTTTGGGCAGTATTTTGACAGAAGCTGTTTGAGTAAACTGTGGTAGACACAGGCAGGCAGCAGAGTGGGTACCTGCCTCTATGCAAATCTGTGTTAGTCAACTATTTGTCCCTGTGACCAAAACACCTGCCAAGAATAACTTAGAAAAGAAAAAGTTTATTTTGGGCAAAGGGAGTCAGAGTTTCAGTCTGGGGTTGACCAACTCCATCACTGTGGGCCTGAAGAGGTCGAGCATCATGGCGGAAGGACATAGGGGAGGCAGCTGGGAAGCAGAGAGAGAGAGAGAGAGAGAGAGAGAGAGAGAGAGAGAGAGAGAGAGAGAGAGAGACAGGAGCGAGGGTCAAGATCTAATCCCCAAGGGCACGGCCCAGTGCCCTGCTTTCTCCAGTTACACCCACCTGCCAATAGCCACCACCCAATAATCCTTTCAAATCCATGAAATGGATTAATCCACTTTCAAGTCACAGCTCTCATAATCTAATCATTTTTCACCTCTGAACATTTCTGCATTGCCACACGAGCTTCTGAGGGGACACCTCATGTCCAAACCATGACAAAATCCATTACTCCTTTCATGACACCTCTTAGTCTACCTCCTCACTGCACGAGAGTTTTGGAAAGACTTTCATCACTGAACATTGCATATCTAATATTGCATTACAAATATACTAATATTAGAATAAATACTAAGATGGTATTACCATGCAGAGTGCGATTAGTATTGGGGTCCAAAGACAAATTTGACTTTCTCCATTAAAAATGGTAGGCTAGGGATGTAGCTCAGTGGTGGAGCATTTGCTACCATATGCAAAGGCCTGAGTTCCATCCCCAGCACTGCAAAAATAATCATCATCATCAGCATTAAAAACAGTAAGCACACGCTATGAATTAATGTGAGTCTTTTGCACATGAACTTCCTTTATAAGTGTCCTGAGAAGAACAAGGACTTGGAAAGAATGATAATTCAGTCTCTATGTAGCTGCAAGGATCTTAATGACATTTTGTGACATTTTGTTGGCTTATGAGTGAGCCACACCACAGAATGTACAGTACATGGGGACATGTATTTGTCAAAGCAACTTTGACAAGTGAGATTTGCCCGTTAGACTAAAAATAAAAACAGCTGTGCAATCTCACAGAAGTTACATAAAGCAAAGATGAGTTGAATTTAAAAATGGAACCGTAATGGTGGAGTTTAAGGTTCGCTAGCTTTTAAATATCATTACAGATGACTTAATGCGGTTTTCAGCTAATTGTGGTTTTTCAGAAGTGAAGCCAGGGGCTTCTAATTTCCATCTAGGACATTGGTTTTATTGTGGTTCCTTTGCTACTATTGTTATGAAACAAATCAACCCCCAAATAACAATGATAGTATAGAGAAAAATTAACTATCAATAGAGCTAAACATTACATAATCAAACAGCACTATTTTAAAGTAGGCTCACAAATTGAATGAGCTCAAGCACACTTTCGAGGCAAGTTTGAAAACAGTCAACACTCTCTTATCATTGAAATAGAAGTGATTTATTATTCAGAGTTCTCTGATAAATAGTTGAAATGATAAATCCCAGACTAATCTCCTGAGAGTTCAGCAATGCACTCTTAAAACCTGGGTGAATTCAGCGTCTTGCATTCAGAAACAAAACAGAAATAAAGATAGACCATGAGAATGGTTTAAAAAATGTGAATAGTTCTGGAAGGAGAAAGCTTTCCATGAGCAAAGGATCCTACCATCTAACACATGACTCCTTAATAAACATTAGAAGAGTATAGTTGTGTTAGTTGGTTTTCAGTGGCTGTGACAAAATTCCTGAGAACAGCAACTTGAAGAAGGAAAGAGCTTTTTGGCTCATGGTTTCTGCACAGGTTGCCTCCATTGCTTTGGGCCTAAGGTGCAACAGAATATCATAGTGGGAGAGAGTGGCGGCTGGAAGAGAGAGAGAGCGAGAGAATGAGAAGGGGCTGGGGTAAGATACACCCTTCCAGGGCATCCCGTGACCTCCTTCTTCCCGCTGATTAGCTGACGGCTCTGCTCACCTCGCCAGCTCCCCTCTGATCATGCCTGCGTGGTCTCACGCCGGAGCTCTTGGGGACTCTCCTACCTAACCCCAACACTGAGTCATTGGACTCCTGAAGACATGCCACTGGTTGCTTGAGGGTAATGTCACTTGATTTCGTGCTGGTCACTTGCTCTTGAACTAATGGTCCCTTTGCTCTGAGTAGTCACAGGTCCCATGGGGATGGCCAGGGGCACTGGTCACTGGGATGTTTCTGACTCTGTTCACAGGAACTCTGGGGCTTGCACGGAGCCTGCAGCTCCCGAGGCCACTGCCAAGAACCTTAGAGCAGCGTGTTCAGAGGTGTCCCGGGGTGCTGATGTCGCGTGAGGCTCCTGAAGTCCTTTTGCTCCGTCGTCGATTCTGAGTTCATAATAGAAGATATCTGACTCCTTCTCTGTTTTTCGCATCACTAACTAGAGCAAAGGACCCACTGCCAGGACCTAATCAGGTCCCCTGTGTGTGTCTGCTGGAAAGTCCTTCAGCCGCGAAGGCAGGACTGATGGCCGAGCGAATCTGTGCTTCAGCTGCGTGAAACTTAAGAAGTGCGTTGTCAGCAAGCATCCCTGCCTTACAGTGGTCTACAGATTTTTATGCATAAAGGTAGAACGAAGTAAATTCAGCCACAGAATCACATAACTACCTGAACACACACACACATCTGTGGGTGCATTTACTGATAAGAGGTTTACAATTATAAGTCTGGCATGCCAATCAGATCCAGTCCCAGGCTGAGAGGTTCGGTGGAAAAGCAGTTACTGGGGATAGAAGGTGTTCCCTGGCGATTTCTCTCTCACTTCTGGACCTTCCAGCTGCCACCAGGAGTAGGGGAGGACCTTCAGGGGACCTGTCCCAACAGAGGTCCTCCTTCTGAGGGTGGGCGGCTACCAGGACATCACTACAGTGCCCTCCGTCGCTCTCTGCAATTATTTTAGGTCCAGCTGTTTTAGATGGTGCCCCTTGTTCAAAGTTGTGAGAGCCACGTTAGCGCAGACCCCTTGACCTTCCTTTGAGGCATTGGGGAGCGGAGGGAAATTTGCCAGAGGGTAAACCACGTCCTGGAGAGCCATTGGTCATTGGCTCACCTGTTTCCCAGACAAGGACTCTTTACCTCTGTGCTGGCCGCCAATCCTGCCCTGGATGAGGACATGGACCTTGAGCATCCCATGAAGGACATGGGTCCTTGCCCTGGAAACCAATACCCGCGACGTTCGATACACCTCTGGGGCGTCCACACCCATAACTCCAATCCCAGGTCCTCCGAACAACCACCTTCCGCTGGACCAATAGGGACTTCGTGAAAGCGCTCTGACCCAGGTCTACGGTCCTCTACGTCTGAGATCTGAAGGCAAATTCATCTGGCCCTACCCGAGTGTCCCCATTCCCGCTCACAAATGGATAATTATAATCGAAAATATGAATGATCATAACTTATAAAGATACAAGGTATTTATCTAATATTTCATAATAACATATAGCATGTATACAATTTTAATATGTCTTATGTACAACATAACTAGAACATATAATGAATATAACAAATATATATGAACATGACTTTTTAAAGTTTGTATATTAAATATAATATTATGTGGGTTGGTCTCTGTGTCTTCTGTTCTGTATCATTGGTCTGCATGTCTGTTTTGGTGCCAATACCATGCTGTTTTTATTACTGTAGCTCTGTAGTATAATTTGAGGTCTGGTATTGTGGTGCCTCCTGCTTCACTCTTCTTGTTGAGGATCGCTTTGGCTATTCTGGGTCTCTTACTTTTCCAAATGAATTTCATGATTGCTTTTTCTATGAAGTTCTATGAAGAACTTCATTGGGATTTTGATAGGAATTGCACTGAATTTGTATAAAGCTTTCTGTAGTATGGCCATTTTGACATTGTTAATTCTGCCTATCCAGGAGCTAGGGAGGTCTTTCCACCTTCTAAGGTCTTCTTCAATTTCTTTCTTTAGTGTTCTCTAGGTTTCATTGTAGAGGTCTTTCACCTCTTTGTTAGATTGATTCCCAAGTATTTCAGTTTATTTATGTATTTTTTTGAGATGATTATGGATGGGGTCGTGTGTCCAACGTACAGTGACCAAGTTGGGGTCATTGGTCCATCCATCACCTCAAATATATGACAGAGTTCAGACATCTAGGTGTCTAGACGCCCCCCTCAATTCCATGCTGATCTGCTTGGGTCTCCAAAGAGGCCTTCCTGGATTCATTTGCATCTTACATTTTTCACTGTAGATTTTGTTTGATGACTAAAGTGGAGTTTTAAAAAATATTTTTATTTGTTCTAATGAGTTGTCCATGACAGTAGGTGTATTTATGCACCTTGATAGATCAGACATAAATGGAGGGTCATCTCTCATTTTTCTGACTGTCCATGTTGCAGGATCACATGGTCATGCAGTCACACATGCACATGAGTCGTCATGTCTGTTCACTCTGCTGTCCTTCCTACCCCACACCCTTCCCTCCCTTCACTCCCTCTACCTAATCTAAAGTAACTCTGTTCCTCCCTAGCCCACACCTTACTGTGAATTAGCATCCGCATAAGAATTTTTCATTTGTCTGTTGAGCTTATATTTTCCAACTTCTAACTTTTTGAAGGTTTTAGTGCCTGAGCACATTTTGAATTGACCTAGATTTTCTGTTTTCCATTGGAATTATGAGGTCTTATAAAATTTGGGGAAAAAAGATGGCAGATATTGAATGTCTTTAGATGTTTTCGAGCCTGCTTTATCATGCACCTTTAAATATATATATAGCCTCCTCCTGAAATGTGAAAATATTTTAAACTAATTTTAAAGGAAAGAAAATCCATCTGAGAGTAATATGGAAAATGCAGGCGGATTTGTTTTGGGATTGTTTTCTTATTATTTCTCACATGAGAGGTCAATACTGCAGCTCTCTAGGCTAATGTGGGAAATAATTTGGACACAACCGGGGAGAAACTCTCTTTCCTGCTGCAAGTTGACATTTTCAGATTTATAGGTCATCTCTTCCCTGAGGCCAGAAAAACACTAGCATCCATTTTCCTATTTAATTAAATCAATTGCAAAGGAGTAGTGCATCCAGGGCAGTATGTTGTGGCTGAAAACTTTCACCCGGTCTGGAAGAGGACCGGGGGGAACGAGAGAACCCTGTCTCTTAATGTCAGTGAAACAATCACCTCGTGATAGTTTTCCTACCCAAGAAGTCATCACTATTAAACACACGAACTCTGATTTTCTAGCAACAAGAACAGCCGCTTATGCTGAAGGTCAAAAACATTTCTTACTTTTAATATGGCGGCCGCCAAAGTTGAAGATGGATCAGTGTGTTTTGGAAATATTACAAGCCCTGTGAAATTCTGATTTAAAAACACACGATGCTTTATGTCATGAGTACTTTGATTATTCAGGGCTTGGGGCTATAGTCTAAAAAGCTCTTTCTTCTCATCATCTTGGCAAGATGGATGTTTCCCCCCTTCATTTATTTAACCTGTATTTCAGGCCTCTGGATAAAACAAAATGAGGCAGCAATCTCCCATCTCTTCCAAACCCGCAAACTCCAAAAGCATTTCCTTCTTCCACTGCAGATGAAAGGGACCAGGATTCTGCTTGCTTTGTTTGGATCACGTGTCTGGGTTTGTGGGGTCGCGTTGCTTATCTGGGTCCGCGTGCATGCACAGCTGCCTCTCAGAGAAGTTCCTGGGGAATCGGCATCCAGATTTTTACCAGTAACTGGTACCCAGGCACGGGAAAAAAATTCCAGGCTCACGTGAAGAAACCAGGAGTGCGCACAGCGTGGGCCGGGGGACGTTCCTCTCCCGCCAGAGAGGCAAGCTTTCTGAACGCTAAGCTCCCGGGTCCCAGTCAAGGGCCCCCCTCCGAGGAAACCATCCCAGATCTGCTTCGCGAAGTCTGCTGTGCGCGCCCGGGGCCAGCCCAGGTCAGGTGCTGCTGCAGCGTCTTCTGCGACCCTCGGCTGCGTTTCATGCAGCATCCCGAGGAACCTCTGTTCCTTGAGAACCCCGCGATTCTCCATCACCTGGGCGGATTTCTACACCGGGATCAGGTCCAAGTGGAACTGGCTTTTGCTTCCAGGATGACTGGCTGTGGGGGATCATCTTGGCATCATGCTGTTGAAACTGGTCCGGGGCTACGCCTGGCTCTGTCTGTCAGGCTGTCCCAGGAACATTCATTTCTGAAACTGGTCCGAAGCCACGTTGCACGGTCCACTCGTCTTTCTCCCTAAAAGGATGGATTGGAGTGTCCCCATAGGAGACTCCATTATCCGTAACAGGTCTGAGTTCCAGAGTTTTCTCCCGATACAGGAAGATATTTGCATTTTGCTGTAAGGACGCTCTACAGAATAGTCATCATTTCTCTTCAGGGACAGACGTCCAGGAAGATCAGAGTAAGGAGATGGTGGGAAGAACTCAGAACCTGCTGCTAGGGGACCACAATACGATGCGGACATTCTGAGAACATCGTGGCTTTTCACCCTTCTTAGATGAATACCCAACCGAAATGAAAACATGTTCAAAAGGAAACTTGTCCGAGAATGTTTGTAGCAGGGTATTTGTAGCACTCAAAACCTGAAAACAGCCCACATGTTTGTCAAATGAAGAACACATAAACAAAACATGGTCTCTTCTTAATATGGACTATTACTCAGTGATAAAAAGGGAATGTGGTCAATCTATAACATGGATGAACACTAAAACATTATGTTAGTACCAGGCATGGAGTCTCACGCCTGTCATCCCAACAACTGGGGAGGCTGAGGCAGGAGGATCCCAAGTTTGAGGTCAGCCTCAGCCACTTAGTGAAACCCTGTCTCAAAAAATAAAAAATAAAAAGAGCTGGGAATGTAGCTCAGTGGTTGAGCACCCCTGAGTTCAGACCCGAGAACCAACTTTTTAAAATTTTTAAATTTGTTCTAATTAGTTACAAATGGCAGTAGAATACATTTATGCATTTTGATAAATCATACAAAAATGCTAAGTAAAAGAATCCAGGGGCAAAAGCCACATATGGAATGCTCCATGTATACAAACTACGCAGAGAGAGAAATGAACTTGTGCTTTTTAGGTATCAGAGGAGAGGAAAATAGGAAGTGCCTGCTAATTATCGTAAGGGTTTCTTCTTGGGGTGATGGAAATACAAAGGTACTGGGTCGTTCTGATAGTCGCACACTCTCGCAGATACACTCAATCACTGAATTGTACATTTTAAAATGGTGGATTTCATGGTACGTGAACTATATGTCAATTAAAATGAGGAAATTTTTCAAGAAACAAATTTTCCTTTGGAGGATAAGAACAATGTGGTTCTTTTCTAAGTTTCTCTGTGAAGTACTTCAAAGAGTTTGCAACAAAGGACCCAGTGATTGATTGATTGATTGATTTTTGGACACCTTCAGATGGACAGCTCTCCTGGAGCTTTTTAAGAAAACATTGTTGTTTTTAGATAGACATGAGAGTAGAGTGCATTTTGACATATCATACATACATGGAGTGTGACTTCTCATCCTTGTGGTTGTATGTGATGTGCAGTTTCACTGGTCGTGTGTTCTATTCTTCCCTGCCCCCCGCCCCCATTGTGAATTAGCCTCCACATATCAGAGGGAACATTTGGCCTTTGGTTTTGGGGGATTGGCCCATTTCACTTAGCATGAATATTCTCCAGTTCTATCCATTTACACATAAAAGTCATAATTTCATTCTTCTTTATGACTGTGTAATATTCCATTGTGTATATATAGCACATTTTCTTTATCAATTCACCTGTTGAAGGGCACCTAGTTTGGTTCCATACTTTAGCTATTGTGAGTTGAGTTGCTATAAACATCCATGTGACTGCGTCACTGTAGGGTGCTGATTTTAAGTCTTTTTGGTGTAAACTGAGGAGTGGGAGAGCTGGGTCAAATGATGGTTCCTCAAATGAATATTTTGAAGAGAAGTGACAACTGGGAAACAATGTCAACCCCAGTTAATTGAACTGACCCATGAGAGTCTGAAGAATCAGAGCATTTCAATCATCTAAATATCCATCACACCTAGTAATATAAGAAAGCCGTAGTCGTGACCCTGATGAGGAACGTGGCTTCTTGAGTTTGAGTCTTCGTGCTGTTTACCAGGTTTGGAAAAACTGAAGAGTTTTCCACTGAGACATGACATTGAGGAAATCCTTTTTCCTTCCCCCTACCACCAATGAAAGAAATCAAACCATGTTTGATGATGTATGCATCCCGTGCAGGACTTTCTTGGTCTTTAAATTCAACAGTAATGCTATTCCATATTTCACTGGTAACTTGTGACTCATTTAAAGAAAAATGGTCAACAAGCAGACTGCCTTTAAAATTGACCTTGTTGAAATTGCATTTCCAGCGCCCGGTCTTCTAAGCCCGGGGATGCCGTTAGACCACAGGCTACTTTCTCAACATTGCGTGCTACTTGAAACAGTGCGATCTTACTCTGATATTTTACAATGTTTGTGCTGGTAATTTTTTATTAATTTATTCACAAGTCACACTTGACTGTGTTATCAGATAAAGTAAGATTGCAATGAACTACTTCACCAATGACCGAGAAGCAACTGCAGTACATTGGACCCATAAACAGGGTGCGAGAAGAATGGATTTCATGTTTAACAATGATGATAGTTCTTTGCAGAGTCTTTGTGTTGGGAGCGTTCCAGAACAGTGAGAATCAACGTTCGTTCTTTTACTTACAGAATTGTACTAAATATCTTCCATCTGTCAGACCCCAGGCGTAGAAGGACGAATGAGACCCAGCAAGTCCCTGTCCTTAGGGAGCTCTTCACTGTGGGGACATCAAAGGTTCCGCAGAAAGGACCCGCCATCTTGTCAGCAAAGGCTCTGGGGCTTCCTGTCCTTTTCTTGTTTCTGCAGCTTAAAGACTGAGTTGTTCCACTTGAGCCCAAGAGTGAAGCCCTGGACAGGTGCTCGGTGAGAACACTGAAAAAATGTGGCACATTTATGAACTATGATCCCGTGCGATTGCACATCAACAGCCAAAATATCAGGAGATGTGAACAACTTGAGAATTTGGATTACTTCAAAATAAGCCTGAATCCAAGTCAGTATCCACATTTCAGGGATGGGATTTGATCATACTTTGCCCTTCCACCAAACTATTTCCAAGTAAAAGACATTGTAAAAAGAAATGATACTCGGATGATAAGAAATTTTTGAAAAGGAAAAGAAAAATTAGAGATACAAGATACACATGAAATGCAGGGAGATACTACTGCACATACACTATCCTTATAAGCAATGAGAATTGAACTGTTCTTTTCTGCTTTAGGTGTCTCAAGAAGTCACCGCCACAGTTACGATTTGAGTCTAGAGTCTTCCCTGCAAAACTCATGTGTTAAAGGTGTGACCCCCCAATGCAGCAAGACTCAGAGGTGAAAAGATGGGATTGGATTCTGAACTCATCATCAGTGGATTAATCCATTTAATGCATTCATAACTGGATTGTTCTACACCGTGGTAACTGCAGGTGAGCCATGGTTGGAGGAAGTAGGTCACTCAGGATGTGCCCTTGGGGACTCTGTCTAGCCCCTTCCTTTCTCTATCCCTCTGCTTCCCAGCTGCCACGACTGAGTGGCCTTCCTCCACCACAACCTTCCGTCTTGATGTTTCTGCCTTGGAGCCAGCCAGCCAGCCATAGATCAAACCCTCTAAAAGCATGAATCCAATAAGTCTTTCCTCCTCTGAGTTGTTCTCTTCACGTATGTTGTTCATGGTGAAGCAAAGATGATATTAGTCAGGGTTCTCTAGAGCAACAGAGTCCACAGGAAGTACGATTATCAAAGGGGATTTATTAGATTGGCTGATACCACCAGAAGCTGGACAGTCCACACGGTCATCTGCAGCTGGAGAGCTGGAGGAACCAGCAGCTGCTCAGTCCAAGAGGCAGAAGCCCCAGAATAAGAGGGATCAGCAGGGCTACCCTAGTCCCAGACCAAGGCTTCTGGAAACTTCTGGAGAATCCCTGGCAGAATCCACTTTGGAAGAGTGAAGAAGCCAGAGTCCCATGTTCTCAGAGGATGGAAGCAGCCATCAAGAACCCGTTCAGGAAGAGCCGAGCTGCATCTGCATCTGCTTCCTGTTCTTCCAGCTTCTATTCCATCCTATTGGGCGGTGCTGCCCAGGCTGAGGGAGGGGCTCCACTTCAGTTGACTGTCCCACATGCCAATCATTCCTTGACCTCCCCTCATGGACACACCCAGAGCCTCTTAAATCACAGGTATCTCTTAATCCAACAAGTTGATGATTCACATTCACCATTACAATGATTAACCCAGAAGGAAAGGTTAGGAGAAGACCCAAGCTCATTGGAACGTTCCAGAGGATCCACACTCCTTGACCATGAACTGTTGAAGACCTGATATCTCATCTGATCTTTTCATTAGCCTGCAAATGAAGTCTCATCACTACTTCTGTTTTGCAAACAGAAACAGAGAGCTAGGTATCTTGTCCAGGAGCGAATAGCTACCCGGTGGTAAGCTGTCGACAGGTGGTCCTGAATCACGGTAGCCGGCCTGTTCTTGTCTGTGCTATGGATGCTTCCACGCAGGCATGGCAGGTGCTTACGTCTTCTGTAGCTCTCAAGAGCAGAAACTGCACCCTGCCCACAGTTTTATTCCTGAAACCTGGCATGCTTCCAGATGCAGAAGGTGCTTAAGGCACATGTGTTAAGTAGAGAGTGGCTGGTGATTGACGGGCTAGACCTTGACCTGTCAGTCACTCTCCAAGTTTATGCAAACATGCAGATTCTTTCCTTTTTTTTTTTTTTAACCTACTTTAGATATTGTCTTGAAATCCAGCCACATTTTCTGTAAATTAACCAGACACACTTTGTTTTCAGACTTGATGTCCCTGTCAGATCTCTTTTGGCCTAAATCACTTTAAAATATCAGGTGGAACAAAATCAGACAGTTTCCGTAGTTCACGTCTCTTGAACTCCCCACTTCCAGGGTGAGGTTCACCCAGTCATTTGCAGACCTGTCCCTGCACTCACAGGACACCTGCGTCAATGTCCTGCTAATGCACCTTAAATTGAATCCCCTTACCTGCCTTTGCAATGTGTCTTATTCACCGTTCATTTGCTCACTATTATTCTCAAGCTAGGAGCCACGTAATATACATGCCAGAGCAAGATGTCACCTGGAGATTCTCTCCACGGGCTGGTTACACAGGAACAAATTATCAGAGTAACTGTTCCTTCCTACCTTTTAGAAAGAGCGGAGTTGTTATAGGAGTTGAGAGTGGGAAAATCAATTCTCGTTGAGCTGGAAAACATCCCTCTGAGAGCGTGTACATTGCCATTAAATTCTAAAGTTACCATTTTTCTTTATCTGTCAGCCACTGATTTCCTCCACAAACCATTCAGGCTTTTAAAATCAGATCTCTGAGTCCTTTGCCAAGTGCTTGGCTGTTGGGTACATATGGAATAAATTATCCAATGAAAAATATCTCAAATCATTTCAACGATTTGATCAAGTGCACCTGTAAATCTTAAAATGCCCATAAAGGCATGTCTAACTAGCCTGTTGGATGTCAGCTAGAAAAATCTCACAAGTTTCAATAGGAAGTTCTGAACTTCTGGCTGTCGATTCTACTTATGGAATTTCAGGAGCTGGGGAGCATCTCCAAGCTGGAACTTGACCTTCTCGTGGCTGTTAGAATACACATGGTTTTCCCTCTTCCCACCTGGAAAACTGTTGGCAATAATTCTTTGTCAGGGTAGAAGAGAAAATATGTAAGCAAAAAGGACCAGCTGCTTCCAGGCACCTGGGGAACCCAACCAAGCAGAAGGGCTCGTCCCTCTGGGTTGCCCAACCTGCTTCTCGTCCCGTCGAACGCCAGTCGAGGCTGCCCGTTGATCCATGCGCTGCGTCCTCAGACCCAGCACAGCAGAATTTATCGATGGGCTAAATGCGTTCATGACCAGGTCTGGCCTTTGAGCCTGGATCTGCATCTTCTTTCCCTCCATGCCTCTTCCATCAGTACCCCTGGGGAATTCTCCTCTTCTTTCTCTTGAAAGATGGCAGCTGTCTTTGAGGTGCAGTCCCCGAGTCTCCCTGGAAGCCACCGCAGAGAAGGTTGTATAGATGCCTGGAGAAATGAATTTCAATGACCTCGACTGCCTTTTCTTACTGACGTAGTTCACTGACTCTTGCAAAGAAGTGCAGGTCCATTGCCAAAAGTCGTCGAACTAAACAGTCTTCTAAACTCGACATAGACTTGCCAAGGAGTCAGCAACTGCACTTCTCAGTGTTTAGGCAAAAGAGCAAGAGACTTGTGCCCCACAGAAGCCTGTATGTGCATGTTTGCACATCATCGTTGACTAAGTTTGAAAGCGGGTAAGACGTCCTTCGATGGGATGAACGGATAAACAAGCTGATACAGCTGTACAGGGGAATGTCATTCAGCAAGAAGATGCGTGCCAGGTCGTGGAGAAACCTCACGGGCATGTTGCTAAGTGAACGAAGCTTGTCTGAAAAGGTTCTATACGGTAGAATTCCCGTCCTGCCACATTCTGGTCAAGGAAGAATGATGGAGACTGCAAAATCACCAGGGTCAGCAAGTCCTGGGAGGTGGGAGGGGTGGACTGGTGGAGTTCAGGGGGTTTTTAGGGCAGTCAGATCCTCTGTGTGAGATTACCGTGGTGGACACGTGTCTCAACACCAGAACGAACCCGACGTAAAGCTTGGACCCTGGATTACAGGGATGCACCGATGTTCCCATGGTAACAAGAGCACCACTCTGGTGTGGGAAATCCGATGTTCCCGTGGTAACAAGCGCACCACTCTGGTGTGGGATATCCGATGTTCCCATGGTAACAAGAGCACCACTCTGGTGTGGGAAATCCGATGTTCCCGTGGTAACAAGCGCACCACTCTGGTGTGGGATATCCGATGTTCCCATGGTAACAAGAGCACCACTCTGGTGTGGGAAATCCGATGTTCCCGTGGTAACAAGCGCACCACTCTGGTGTGGGATATCCGATGTTCCCATGGTAACAAGAGCACCACTCTGGTGTGGGAAATCCGATGTTCCCGTGGTAACAAGCGCACCACTCTGGTGTGGGATATCCGATGTTCCCATGGTAACAAGAGCACCACTCTGGTGTGGGAAATCCGATGTTCCCGTGGTAACAAGCGCACCACTCTGGTGTGGGATATCCGATGTTCCCATGGTAACAAGAGCACCACTCTGGTGTGGGATATCCGATGTTCCCGTGGTAACAAGCGCACCACTCTGGTGTGGGAAATCCAATGTTCCCGTGGTAACAAGCGCACCACTCTGGTGTGGGATATCCGATGTTCCCGTGGTAACAAGCGCACCACTCTGGTGTGGGATATCCATAGGGTGCATTTGGCTATGTTGGGACTTTTTGTATTTGCTGCTTAATTTTGCTGGGAACCTGAAACCATCACGAAACATGAAATCGATTGCCAAAAATGCAGGGCAGACTATGAAATGTGACTTTCAGATAACAACCAAGATCCCGTTAGTGTAAACGTATCCTGTGCAGTATTTGGGGCACACACTAAAAATCCTTTCATTGTAGGGCCTGGGGTGTAGCTCAGTGGTAGGATGCTTGCCTGAAATGCGTGGGGTCCTGGGTTTGACCCCCAGCATCAGAAAAAAAAAATCACCCTTTATCTGAAGTTCACAATTAACTGACATCCTGCGTCATCTGGCAAGGGAGAGTTGACATGTACCACATACCTTGAAAGTTACCCCTGGGAAGTTTACCGGCTATTCATCTGTCCATGGGAGTAAACAGCCAGCACCATGACCTACTTACAAAACATCAGCTCCTCTAAAAGGAATCCCTCTGGCTACCACTCGCCCTTCCTCCCACCGTCCACTCCCCACACCCAATAGTGTCTGCTTTCTGTCTCTGTGTTTTGGGATTGGGTATTTTTTAATGTCCCCTTGAACTTGGGGATTCTGTTTCTACGAAGGCACCCTGCGGACTTGCTATGGAGACAAGACAAGAGCTGACATCCCCAAGAGTGGAGGAATGCTTCGTAAACGAATCCCGACAAACCTCTATCCTGAATAGAAGTTGCTTAGAAGGCACCAGCTTTAAACTCAGGTTACCATTGTAGCAGTGTCTCTTCAAATAATTTGTAATTTTTTTTTTTTTTTTGTGCCAGGGATTGAACTCAGGGGCACTCGATCCCTGAGCCTCCTCCCTAGCCCTATTTGGTATTTACATAGAGACAGGGTCTCACTGAGTTGCTTAGGGCCTCGCTTTGGCTGAGGCTGGCTTTGAACTCGTGATCCTCCCTCCTCAGCCTCCTGAGCTGCTAGGGTTACAGGTGTGCGCAATGCACCCTGCTAGCAATTTTTATGACATAAACATGCACTGATCATCCTTTAAAGGAAACTCCCTGAGGTCCACCTAGTGAAAACTTCATGCTACATATAGCCTTACTTGGTTCCACTAGCTTCTCTTCTTTTCTGAATATCGGAAAGTTACAGACAGGATAACGCTGTACCCTAGTTTTCGTTTATTTCATAGGCACATGTGATTCTGAAAAGAGGGGTAGGAAATTCAAATCTCATTTGCAGTGGAAGTCATTGACATACTTCATGAGAAAACACGTCTCGGGACTTGAGTGACAGACGCCACGCGGGTTTTCTGTGGTTCCCTCAGTAGCACCGGGCAACACTGGGTCCTGGGCTTCTCATCTCCCTTTTGTTGGAGCATGAAGCTCGGAGGCAACAGATCAACGCAGAGCCCAAGACAGATCTGTTTTGTGCTGGGAGCCGGTTCAGGCTTCGATGAAGAAATCTGCTTTTCATTCTGCACGGATCCCATCTGTTTGAAACTTTGCAAAACTATAGAAATGCACTAATTCAAAGCGAATTTGAGTTCTTTGGGAATTCAAAAGGAGTCAGAGCCGGATTGAAAGCAGATGGCGGAGCGACTGTCGGCTGAAACGGGCAGGGCTTTTATTTATTTATTGTAAAGCCGTATTGGAAGGGAAGGGGCTTCCGAGGAAAACTTAAGACTGGATGACAGGGTCGGAGCGCCTTGCTAAATGCTGCTCCTGCTCACAAGGGGGCGTTGGGTGCTGTGGCCTGTCACGTGGGCCACCCAAGACGGACGCAGCCAAAAAGGAAGGATCTTTGCATTGGATGCCCCCGAGGACGATGAGTCACCTCTTCTCATAGGAACCATACGCAGACCTGATCAGATCCGCCGTTTTACCAGGTAACATTCCCACCGGATGCTTCACGAGAGTTTGGGGGATGCCCAGAGGAGCATCCTGACCTGAAGAAAGGTGGAAAAAGGGTGCACCCCATTTACAAACGGAGGAATCACGTAACAGCCCATCTCTCACCGCATGCCCGTGGCTCACCGTACCTGTGACCACATCCTATGTGGCAAGGCGGGCTCAGTGTGCCGGAAGGCCATTCCCAGTGGAAAGAAAGGCTGGGTCCACTAGGATCATGTTCAAATCGTATCCTGAACAGAAATTGCTGGAAAGGCACCACCTCTGAGTCCCTCATTGGCATTGGGTGGGCGTCTGTTCCAAAAACCTGGAACAGTTTACGATGTATGGACAGGCACGGATGTGTGTGCAACGGGCATGGTGGGCACAGGTTTGCCGGTGAGACTAGAACTTGAACTTGAACTTGAGAGAGCCTAGAACTTGAACTTGAACTTGAGAGAGTCTAGAACTTGAACTTGAGAGAGAGCCTAGAACTTGAACTTGAACTTGAGAGAGCCTAGAACTTGAACTTGAACTTGAGAGAGCCTAGAACTTGAACTTGAACTTGAGAGAGCCTAGAACTTGAACTTGAACTTGAGAGAGCCTAGAACTTGAACTTGAACTTGAGAGAGCCTAGAACTTGAACTTGAGAGAGCCTAGAACTTGAACTTGAGAGAGCCTAGAACTTGAACTTGAGAGAGCCTAGAACTTGAACTTGAGAGAGCCTAGAACTTGAACTTGAACTTGAGAGAGCCTAGAACTTGAACTTGAACTTGAGAGAGGAGCACAGTCAGTCAACCTGCCTCAGAGTACGCAGGCCCAGCGTGCAGGTTGGTGGACAGAGGGAGATGCCGAGGCCAAGGCTGACCAGGCCCTGCGGCCACGCCATCCCTCCAAGACTTGAGTCCCACTGAACCAGAATCCCGGCCGGATAACAGGTGTCTAACAGGTGCCGTGAGCTGCCAGGGGTTCTGCTTCCGAGGGTCTGCACCTAAGGGACAGCCATGTGATTGCAGAGACACAGCTGGACTCCTGAAGTGGAGCCCTAAGGGGTAGCGAGGCGGACGGGCCAGTGTGGAACTGAAGCCAGAGAGAGGCCAGAGGGAGGACTGGCCGAGGGTCCCTCCCCGAGGTGCACGCAGGGAAATGCCTCCTGACAGCTGCTCACCACATTCCAGACCCGGCTCCAGGGGAGCCCAGGATGCCCGCCCATGACCTGGGTCCAAGTGTGGCCACGCTCTGTCTCTGTGGCCCCTGTGGGGACGCACGTGGTGTCAGGACGTGACGGTGGAGCCTTTTCCCTCCAAACAACTGAGCAGTGGTGGAGGGGAACCCCCTCCCTTCAAACAAGGATGATCCCACGTGACCCGTTGAGGTCCGCCGTGATCCTGCCGCTCCTTCACTGAGACCTTGAGGGAGCTTCTGCAGCTGAGGGGATGAGGGCTGTGTCAATCAGCTTGGAGAGATCTATTTCAGGCCAACATTTCAGAGGCTTTGGTCCACCCTCAGCTGGCCCGTTGCTTTGGGCCTGTGGGAGGGCAGCACATCATGGCGGGAGAGCCTGGCGGAGCCGAGCCGCTCACCTCATGGAGATGAGGAAGGAGAAGCAGAGGGCGGGCTGGGGTCCTGATACCCCTTGCAGGCCAGGCTCCCAGCGACCTAACTCCCTCCCCTAGGCCCCACCCCCTGAGGCTCCACGCCCCCCAGCAGCACGGCACCATGGCCTGGCTCCAGGCCGCAGGACCACCCACCTCCCCGGGCCGCACGCAGCATGGACGCACGCTCACAACGCTGGAACAGGACGTGGCCTGTCTCTGCCTCCCGTCCTGGGCTCCTGTCCGGGGTGGCGTCTGCCCACGAGACGTCATATCCTGAAGTATGCTGGACCCTCAGGGGAGTGACCTTCCCCAGAGGACCAAGCTCACCACAGCGAGCATCCAACCATCACTCTTGTTGGGTCTGACATGTCCCAACCCTGTGCAGAAGCCAGGCTGCCCAGGTGCCGGGGGATCCCCCGGAAAGACCCTCTCCTCCTGACCCACGGCCTGTCTGCCTCGGCCGCACGGAGCCTCTGCACTTCTGTGTTGAAGCGAGGGGGTTTCTCTTCCTAGCTCGGCTCGTGGGTCGCCAGACTTCTTGGGCGACCTCTCACTGCAGTGCGTAACCTACACCCCTGGCCTGCGTGACTTTTCAATCTTTCAGTTCATTCATTTCCTCATTAAATAAGCATCTGTCAGGCAACTCTCACATTCCAGGCACGGAGTTGAAGGATAAAGACGCAGAGGTAAATCTAGCGTGGCTCCTCCTAGAATCAAAAGCCCATGGTTAATCACGAGGCTGTGCAAGCCGGCGATGTGACCGCACCTCAGAAGTCTCCGCCCGTCGGCCCGTGGCGATTCATGCAGCCGATGAGGAGCGCCCATCAAATTAGAGCCCTTCCTCCAAGCCTACGGAGCTGAACCTCGACGGGGGTTTATTATGTGGAGGGACGAGAACCCCATGTCCACGGCTTTCTGGGGCTTTCCCTGACCCAACTTCTGAAACAGGTGTTAAGAAACTGGAAGAAATGTGAACATGCATATCAAGAGCTACCAGGAAAGCGGAAACCACTGCCTCTTAAATCACGGGCTTATTAATCCGGGAAGGCAATGAGAGCATTTAGAAAGCCAGGAGGGCATGGTGACGGCAGAGAGGACCAAGAGCAAGCTCGGGAAGCCCGGCCCCCCGCAGGGAGCAGCCCTGGTAGGAGGTAGTCGACTCCGGACCAGGGTCTGCCTCACCTGGAGAGGTGAGGCTCTGACTGCCGTGTCCTGGAGGCCATACGTGCAGGGTGACCGCAGCCACCTAGAAGCACTGGCCCGTCCCAGCTGGACACTGTTCACAGGAGAGCCAAGGGGCACAGCTTGCAGGATCAGCACCAGAAACAGAGGCAGAGCAGACACCAGGCACGGGCGGACGGCACAGCTCTCTGCGCTCACAGAGCTCACAATTTGGAGAGAGGGACACACGGTACGTGCTTCTCAGCACTTACGGTCATGACTGCAGGTCCCTGAATGACAATTTTTGAACGTTTTTTAGACTGTCAAAAGGTGATGAGTTTTGATTGGCATTTGTCTAATTGCTAGAGATGTTGGACATTTTTTCATGTATTTGTAGGTCGATGGTAAATCTTCTGTGTTTATTCAGTTCCTTTGCCCATTTGTGGACTGGGTTATTTCTTCTTTTGGAGTTAAGTTTTTCAAGTTCTTTGTATGACCTTGAGATTAACGCTCTCTCTGAGGTGCATGTGCTAAATATTTTCTTCTAATCTGTAGCTTTTCTCTTCATGGTACTGATTGCTTCCTTGGCTGAGAAGAAGCTTTGTAGTTTGAATCCATCCCATTTATTGATTCTTGATTTTAATTCTTGAGCTTGAGGAGTCCTGTTAAGGAAGTCGGTTCCTATTACGTTAAGATTCCATCTCACCCCAGTCAGAATGGCAATGATCAAGAATACAAGAAACAACAAACGTTGGCAGGGATGTGGGGGAAAGGTCCACTCAGACATTGTGGTGGGAATGCAAATTGTTGCAACCATTGTGGAAAATGATATGGAGAATCCTCAGAAAACTTGGAATGGAACCACCATGTGACCCAGCTATCCCACTCCTCGGTTTATACCCAAAGGACTTAAAATCAGCACACTACAGTGACATAGCCACATCCATGTTTATAGTATCTTAATTCACAATAGCTAAACTATGCAGCCAACCTAGGTGCCCTTCAATAGCTGAGTGGATAAAGAAAATGTGGTATATACACACAATGGAATATTACTCAGCCTTAAAAAAGAATGAAATTCTGGCATTTGCTGGTAAATGGATGGAGCTGGAGAATATCATGCTAAGGAAAATACGCCAATCCCCAAAAACTAAAGACTGTAAGTTTTCTCTGATATGTGGATGCTGATTCACAATGGGGGGGGGTGGCTAGGGAAGAATAGAGGTAGTTTGGATTAGTTGGAGGGGAGTGAAGGGAGGGGGGTATGGGGATAGGAAAGGTAGTAGAATGAATGAGACATGATCCCACATCATGTGCAACCAGAGGAATGAGAAGTGAAACCCACTTGTGTATGGTGTGTCCAGCTGCCATGTATCACTACTTAGAACAAATAAAAACAAGGGTGATGAGTTCCCTGTGGGGACACAGTCAGGCCAGGGGAAGGTGGTCTAGGGCGTCAGGGACTGGGGTCAGTTTCCAGGCTGAAATATGGAGGTCAGGGTGGGCTTAAAGGAAGTTTTGCTTGAGCAAGGATTGGACAGCAGTCGGGTATTAGTTATGCATTATCTTTCCCTCAGTGTTTTCCAGGCAGAGGAAACAAGAAGAATCCTAAAGGGAAGCTGGTAAGAATGTTCTAGAATCAACAAAGTTCACAAGCAGAGTCCAGTGAGGGATGACATCAGAAAAGAGAGGGAGTGAAAGATTCCACACCACAGAAGTGAAAGGACCTACACTCTGGATTTGGCCCCAAGAATGGAAATCACATCAATAAAACAAGACGCATCTGTCATAAAATAGCACTGTAATCTGTGAACGTGGATTTACAGATTCCATGATGCCTTCCACCATGACTCTGTAGACATTGATTCAGTTTTTCTTATGTATCAACCAACCATGGACTGGAAGCTCCAAAACTGTGAGCCAAAATAACCTTTTTCTCCTCATAAGTTGATTACTTCAGGTATTTGTTATAGTGTTGGAAAATAGACTAGTACACTCATATGATAAAAATAAAACCCTGCTTACATACATCTTAGGTATTGAGAAGTTTTTTATTTCTTATTTGTTTTAATGAGTTGTACATGACAGTAGAATGCATTTACACATTTTGACAGATCAGACATAAATGGAGGGTCATCTCTCATTTTTCTGATTGCACATGTTGCAGGATCGCATGGTCATGCAGTCACACATGCACATGAGTCATCATGTCTGTTCACTCTATTGTCCTTCCTACCCCACACCCTTCCCTTCCTTCACTCCCCTCTACCTAATCTAAAGGAACTCTATTCTTCCCTATCTTCCCCCTTATTGTTAATAGCATCCGCATATCAGAGAGAACACTCAGCCCTTGGTTTTCTGGGTTTGCTTATTTCACATAGCATGATATTCTCCAGCTCCATCCATTTACCAGAAAATGCCATCATTTCATTCTTCTTTAAGGCTGAGTAATATTCCATTGTGTATATTTACCACATTCTCTTTATCCACTCATCTGTTGAAGGGCACCTAGGTTGGTTCCATAGTGTAGCTATTGTGAGTTAAACTGCTATAAACACTGATGTGACTGTGTCACTGTAGTGTGCTGATTTTAAGCCCTTTGGGTATAAACCGAGGAGTGGGATAGCTGGGTCAAAAGATGATTACATTCCAAGTTTTCTGAGGAATCTCCACACTGCTTTCCAGAGTGGCTGCACCATTTTGCATTCTCACCACAATGTATGAGTGGACCTTTTTCTCCACATCCTCGCCAACACTTACTGTTGCTTGTATTCTTGAGAATTTTTAGGAATTTTGCCATTTCTTGGATAATTACATTGGCAATGCATCTAAATCAGAACTTGTGGAAGTACTTTCCTTTGCACCAAGAATGAGACAGTGATGTTTCAGTAGAGCTTGGACCATGGCAAGTTCTGGTGTGCAAACATGTTTGTTGTTTTTGTTTGTTTGTTTTGCAGTGCTGGGGGTTGAACCCAGGGCCTTGTGCTTGCAAGGCAAGCACTCTACCAACTGAGCTATCTCCCCAAGTCCAAAACATGTTTGGCATTGAGAAGAATATTGGATAGTGCTCCAAGTTCAACCAAGTCATCCAATAAAGGGCCAGATGGCAAATAGTTCAAGCTTTCTGGGTCATATAGTCTCTGTAAAGGCCGACCCACTCTGTCCTCACAGTGTGAAAGCAGCCACAGGACATTGGAAAGGAAGGGGTTTTGCTGTGTTTCAATAAAACTTTATTCACAAAAGAAGATAGCGGGCTAGGTGTAGCCCTTGGGCATCATGGACTAACCTCTGTTTTATTTCGATTTACTTATTAAATCAAACTAAATTAAGTTAGTGAATCTAACTAATTAATAATTTAATTTTAATTAAGCATGACCGTAGAATCCACTGTGTTAAAATGATACAAGCATGGACGAAGTCTTCTTCTAATTAGGACCCTGTTCTTATGGACGTAGACTATGGTGTATTCATATGCGTACATAGGAAACGATTTCAGATTCTCCATCGTCTTTCCATTTCCTATCCCCCTTCCCATCCCTTCATTCCCTTTTGTCTAATTTTCTGAATTTCTATTGTTCCCCTTCCCCCTTATTGTGGGTTAGCTTCCACATATCAGCAACGACAGTTGACCTTTGGTGTTTTGAGCCTGGCTTATTTCCCTTAGCATGATAGCGTCCAGGTCCATCCATTTACTGGCAAATGTCATAAAGTCATTCTTCTTTATGGCTGAGTAATACTCCATTGTCTATATAGACCACATTTGCTTTACCCATTCTTTCCCTCCCCCCCCAACTTTTGTTTTAGAGTCATAGGCTACATGGAAGGCTTTCCGACCTCTGATCTACATATGATCTCATGGCCGTGGGCACTGGTCATCCAAGTCTTCAGGAATCCGTGCTCCTGGACGTCCTCAGCCAGCCAGCATGACCCAGCCTTCTGACCTATGGAGCGACTCAACTCCTGTCTAGTCTGATCGCTGTGAGTGGCTTACTTGAACAACATTACTCTTCTTTACCTACACATTTTTACTCACGGGTAAGGTACTAATAGTGGCCTTTAATTCTGAGTTGTCATGCATGAAGCAACAGGTGAGTATATTCTGCCTCCCCATTTCTCCCTCCCAGTAAATGTTCCCAGCCATTCTGGGGGTCTGTAGGGACGGTCTAGCGGAAAGTGCATGGAGCTGGGCAGAGCTGGGTTTGGATAACTGTTCCATACCGACAGGCCGAGTACACTGGCTCCCTGGCTTGGTTTCTCGGAGACTTCGCCTCCTCACCTGTGGGATTCATGTATCAGGGTCCTGTGATTCTAAGGTCTTCATTCAATGACCACGACTTTTAAATTAACCACTTAAGAATATTAAACAATAAAGCACATCAACATAAGTATAGATTTGCAAGACATGATCCACCGCTTGGCTCTCCTTAGGGAAGGCAGTAGGATGTAGGAGGGAAACCACGTCTCCTCACATTTTGTTAAAATGCCATGCCGATTTATAACGGCAGGAACGAGTAGCGTTGTAAACATACAGAGTTTTAAATCTGCACGCAGGAAAACAGGCAAAAGTCACAAACTTTAAAATGTCTGGAGCCATCGACTGGCGCTTGGTGAAGAGCGTGCCTCACAGCTGTCGGCCACACACCGCCATCATCTCCTTTAGGAAGCACGGTGCATATTCTGTCTCCTCCATCCTGGGGGCACGTTCACGCCCACGCTAGTCTTAGAAGCTCAGCAAGCAACAGCGTTCCAACATCTTTGTGTCTCCAGGTTCATTACTTTATTATGAACCAACCGTTTCTTTTTCACTTAAATTCCACGTCAACTAGATTGGACGTTGTGCATGAAAAATAAAAATCAGTACCGTCAGCCATCGTTATTGTAAAGTCTGGGATGATGGTCTTAAACCTGTTTTTTAAATATCATTGAAACGTGGTGAGATCGGAAGTAAATCGTGACGGCTGGCACGGAGAATACCGAAGGAGGAGCCAGCCCCGCTGGAGCAAGGGGTCTGCTCAGGGCAACTCATCTTGACCGCAAAGCACAGCAGGACCACCCAGCTCAGGCCGGGGCTGGAGCTGCCCGGCGGTTGATTCTGAACGCCTGTTGTTTTCTATGCACATTGACCTCTGGGATTTAACCTTGTTTCGCATCACAACCAAGAGCCGTCTTCCGGTCCCTCTTGGTCAAATGGCATACAGTCCCCTGTGCCATTGCCCATGGCCCTCAGGGCACAGCAGGAGGAGACGTGCACTCCTTCAAAGCCCGAGAGACGGATGTCAAACTACAAGGGACAAACGGCCCGATTTGCCCGTAGCAGCCTCTGGAACCAGGAAGGCTGACTCTTCCAGGAAGCCCGTGGGGCCTGCTCTCCCGGTCCGCCTCTCAGTTACCCCCTCTGACAAGCAGCTGGGCTGCGGGTCTCTTGTCCACGCTGACCACAGGATCCCTGGAGGCTGGGTGACTCTCCAGCCCGGTTCCCTTGGCAGGGCTTGCCCACCCTGGCTCAGTGATTGATAGGGACGGGAAAGGCCCCCCAGCCACAGTTCTCCCATGGAGTGGAATGTTCAGGAAGGCAGCCGGTCAGGTCCAGAGCCTCCCGGCTGTGGGTCCCAGCAGCGACTCCTTTAGAAGAAACTGGACCACCGGCTTCCCCGGCCGAAGCAAAGCCGCAACTTTAATGGGACACTCAAGTCCCCGAGGTCCCTCTGAATGCCAGGTCAGGTTCACCCGTGGGCTGGTAGGATGGACCCCGCGACGCACCCTGGACCGCAGGGGACGTTCCTCTGCAGCTCCAGTGACGCAGAGCTGACCGCAGGCGGAACTCGGGGCCAGTCCCCTCGCTGACCCTTGCTTCACTTACAGACCCTCCCACGTGGGATGCCGCGTGGAAACCTGCAGACCTCTCGGGGGCTCATGGGGGCTTGGGGTTCACGGTGTCCACGGAGGCCCCGGCCGAGCCCGTTCTCGGATGAGATTGCCTGGAATTGAGCTGCGCCTACCAGATGGCCCCTTGCTGCCTGGAGACGGAGGATGACAGACAGGCCACCCTGGGGGTGGGATTCCGCCCCCTGGTGGTCAGGGCCGGCATTGCTTTTGAGTTGCCGCATCCGTATTCACCGCTCTTGGGGTGCCTGGGTGGGCAAGCCCCACATGCAAAAACCCAGTTCTTAGCACCCTTTGAATCACAAATATTTCTAACTTGAACACTTTTTTAAAAAAGGAGAAGCTCATACAATGAGGAAATGCAAAAAGCAGAGCTAAAAATCTTGGTCTAGAATCATGTCGCTAACGCCATCTATGAATGAGTAACTCCCAAGAAGGTGGAGACTTTGTGCTGTCCCTCGCTGTCCCACGCAGCTGGACCAGGGCCTGAGGCATGATAAGGGTGTCGTCAGGGTGCCAGATGGGTGAACCGCCCCTGCGGGCTGCATCTGGTCACCCAGCAAGGTCAGCACGTCAAGGAACTACAGACGCTTCTTGTGGGGGTTTCTGAGAGGGGTCGCTGGTCTTGAGTTGGACCTGGCCAGCCTTCCAGGACTGAGGGAGGGAAGCGAAGAAGGTTTTCATCTCCTCAGAAGCTTGATGGAGGCAAACTGAGTAGCGAGTGGAGTCCAGCCAGGGCAGCAGCCTGGGGTGTCCAGAGGCAGAAGAGGAGAGCAAATGGAGGAGTTGCACGGGTGAACTTGGAAGTCAGAAGGTCCCCTGCAGCTGCACTAACCGCACCTCTTCTCCCTGCGTTCCCTGTGGCTCCAGGTGGCTGCTTTCACCGAAGGGCACTTGCGCGGGCCTGTGTGCTGTTGCAGTGCTCGCTCACGTAGCAGTTGCTGACCGAGAGGTTCTGGACCGGGAGAAGGATGCCCTCCCTGGGGACATTGGCAATGCCAGGAGGTTGTCACAACCAGGGACCGGAGCTGCTGGCGTCCAGAGTGGGATGCCAGAGATGCCGTTCGACATTCTGCAGCGCAGACAGGCTCCACAGGCAACAGCGATTCTTTCCAGTCACGTCAAGGGCGCCGACTTGGAGAAACCACGCGTCTCCCCCTCGTTCTGCCAAATTCTTGTACCTTTCTCAAGTCCACCTTTGGAGCTTAAGGGAAAAGTTTCTTTCTGATACTCAACAGGCGTTAGAATAATCTAGGTGCTTTAAAAAATACTGCTATTTGCTGGGCTCAGGGGTGCACACCTGTAATCCCAGCGAGTTGGGAGGCTGCAGAAAGGAGGATCTTAAGTTGGAGGCCAGCCTCAGCAACTTAGTCTGAAAATAAAAAATAAGAGGGTTGGGGACGTGGCTCAGTGGTAGCGCACTTGCCTGGCATGCAGAAGGTCCTGGCTTCAATCCCAGTGCTACATATATATACATATATTAGTGTCTAAGGCACCCAATCCAACTGAACAAAATGTCTTGTGGATTGGACATAAATATTCTGGTTTTCCAGTTGTCTTGTTCTCATTTGCTTCTTTTTACTTGGACTAAATGAATACAAAAGTCCTCCCCACCCCCACACAGGGGCGTTCCCAGAATTGGTTGTGAAGTTAGAGAGACCAGAGAGGTTGGCTGCATTACCAGCAGTGTTCCCGTCCATCGTAACAAAGATCCTGCTGGAAGACCCTTTCCTAAAACTCTCCCACATAACCGTGCAGGCGGAAGTCTCCCAGAGACGACAAGGCAATCCAGTGAGAGCTGCAGAAAATCCCCCAAGGCCAGGCGAGGGTGGGGACTTCCCACTCCCTGGTTTATTGCTCTGTTAAAATTTGCCCCCAGCCACCCGAGCCGAGATTCCAGGCTGGGACTGTAGATGGATCTAGGCCCTGTTCACTGTGACGGGTTTCCTGACACTGTGACGACCCCTTTCAGACCTCCTTTATCTCCTCTGTTGCGCACACCCTTGGTCCCTGAGTCAGCAGGGAGGCGGGATAGGCTCTGCCTCAGACGATCCTCCGGCTGCCGATGCTCCAGCATGCAGCTCTGTCTCCCCTCAAGTCAGTCCCACTCTTGGGCTTTTCAGCTTCTGATTTCTTCCCACGGTGAGATGTTGGTTCACCAGAGCCTCGAGTCTGCTCTGCAAAGCCACTGCGTTCTCAGGGTCCACACTTCCCAGTCCCCTAAACGTTAATTTCTTGTTCCTTATTATCCCCAAGAATAATATTTGACCACTAAGCCTTATTCGTCTCTGACTTTCCACCAGAAACAGAAAGTCATTTTTGACCCATTCTTTCAACAAATAACACATTTCATGTTGCTGCAGAAGAGCTGGATTTTCCATAACTGGTTAAGTAAACACGCAGAGTAACGCTCTGTTATTTTTACTGTGTTACTTTTTTTTTAAATTTCAAGAATGTGGAATTGGACAGATTATAAGTCATGGTCTTTGACATTTTCTCTTTTTCTTGTCATTTTGAAATTGGAAAAAGTATTACACAACTTGGAATGAGTTTGAGGCAAATTGTACCATAAGTAGACTGGCCTTTCTCCTTTCTTTCTTTCTTTCTTTCTTTCTTTTTTTCTTTCTTTCTTTCTTTCTTTCTTTCTTTCTTTCTTTCTTTCTTTCTTTCTTTCTTTCTTTCTTTCTTTCTTTCTCCTTCCTTCCTTCCTTCCTTCCTTCTTTCTCTTTCTTTCTCTTTCTTTCTTTCTTTCTTTCTTTCTTTCTTTCTTTCTTTCTTTCTTTCTTTCTTTCTTTCTTTCTTTCTCTCTCTCTCTCCTTCCTTCCTTCCTTCCTTCCTGACTGCCTGCGTGCCTTTTTTTGCACTGGGAATTGAACCCAGGGAGGATTCACCACCGAGTCACATCCCTAGCCCTTTTTCTTTCTTATATTTTGAAACAGGGCTTCAATAAGTTGCTCAGGGCCTCACTAAGTTGCTGAGGCTGACCTTCAACTTGTGATCCTCCTGCCTCAGCCTCCCAAGTTTCTGGGATTACAGGTGCTCACCACCATGCCCTGTCAGCATATTTTAAGTGACTAAAAAAACTTTAAAAAATAAGTAACAATAAATGAAAAATGATGCTGGTACAAGATCAGCACACACACAAAACACAGTGCCCTAGAACCTGGATGACACACACGTTTTGCTGTAGTGAAACTTTCAGGTTCGTATTGCTGACTGACCAATGTCCAGGCACTGGCAACTCCACACTTCAAAATCAATATACTGACAGTTCCTGCAGAAAATGACTTCAGAAAAGATACAAGTCAAGTGCTGCCTCACCTGACCAACTCCATCTAGGTCGAGATGTGCAGAGGGGCTTAGGCAGACCCCAAGGGAGCCTCATGCAACATGCTATTCCGTCTGCTTTCTGTTTTTTTTATTTGTTCTAATTGGTTGTCCATGACAGCAGACGGCATGGATGCATTTTGACAGATCAGACATAAATGGAGGGTCATCTCTCATTTTTCTGATGGTCCATGTTGCAGGATCACGTGGTCATGCAGTCACACATGCACATGAGTCATCACGTCTGTTCACTCTACTGTCCTTCCTGCCCCACACCCTTCCCTCCCTTCACTCCCTCTACCTAATCTAAAGCACCTCTATTCTTCCCTGTCACCCCTTATTGTGAATTAGCATCTGCATATCAGAGAGAACATTCAGCCTTTGATTTTTTTGGATCTGGCTTATTTCACTTAGCATGGTATTCTCCAACTCCGTCCATTTATCAGCAAATGACAGAATTCCATTCTTCTTTAAAGCCGAGTAATATTCCATTGTGTATATGTACCACATTTTCTTTATCCATTTATCTGTTGAAGGACACCTAAGTCGGTTGTATAGTTTAGCTATTGTGAGTTGAGCTGCTATAAACATTGATGTGGCTGTGTCACTGTAGTGTGCTGATTTTAAGTCCTTTGGGTATAAACCGAGGAGTGGGATAGCTGGGTCAGATGGTGGTTCCATTCCAAGTTTTCTGAGGAATACTGCTTTCTGGGGTGACTGCACACAATTTGCATTCCCACCAGCAATGTATGATAAGGTGAAGAGAGTCTACAGATAGGGAGAAAATCTTTACCACATGCGTCTCAGATAAAGCATTAATCTCTAGGATATATAAAGAACTCGCAACACTTAACACACACACACACATGCACACACCCACCCGCACACACACACAAACCCAATCAATAAATGGGCTAAGGAACTGAACAGACACTTCACAGAAGATATACGATCGATCAACAAATATATGAAAAAATGTTCAAGATCTCTAGGAATTAGAGAAATGCAAATCAAAACCACTCTAAGATTCCATCTCACCTAGTCAAAATGGCAATGATCAAGAAGACCAGCAACAATAAGTGTTGGTGAGGACGTGGGGAAAAGGTCCACTCACACGTGGCTGGTGGGAATGCAAAATGGTGCAGCCACTCTGGAAAGCAGTGTGGAGATTGCTCGATCTGCCTTCCAATGTAAGTTTTCAGGACAAGGTCAGTAAGGTAAGGAAGAAAATAATGAGTAATGAAGTCCTCACTTCTGTGCATGCATATATTTCAGATGGAGAAACTTCTTACAGATAAGTCACACACACAAAAAATAGGCAGCTAGAGAACAATGCCTTCCCTTTTCTGCCACCATTACTACAAACTCTTCCTGCTTCCCAGGCCCGTGCTCAACACCTGCTGCTCTGATCGTTTCCTCAGCCCCTTCATCTGGGAACTTCTGTCCAAGGTGTGCATACCTGGAGGAGCTGTCCTGAGTGGGCATCGCCATCCTATCAACACGTGAAATGCTGCCCTGATTTCTTCTTCATTGTTGGTGAAACTTTGATCATTATTCCACATGGGACCCATTGATATTCTGAGCTCGCTATTTAATTAGTTCTTGCTGAAAGAGTATCTCAGCAGCAAATCCCATCACCACCGCCAAAGCTAGGTCTTCTGCAATTAGCCCTTCCTCCTGCCTTCTTCACCTCCACCCTGCAGTCTGTGTCAGCTACTCTCCTCTCTTCCCTTCTAACGTGGACTGACTGCACACCCAGCTTTCTAGTAAATACATCTCGATTCTCGTTAGCTTCACTCTACAAGAAGGGCAACCTGCCATGGCAGAGTTTTTTTTTAAGTTTACTGTTTCAGTCAGTTTTTTTGCTGCTGTGACTGAAAGACCCGACCAGAACAATTATAGAGGAGGGAAAGTTTATTTGGGGGCTCATGGTTTCAGAGGTCTCAGTCCATAGAAGGCTAGCTCCATTCCTCAGGGCTCTGGATGAGGCAGAACATCATGGCGGAAGAGTGTGGTGGAGGGAAGCAGCTCACCTAATGATCAGGCAGCAGAGAGAGAGACTCAACTTTCCAGATTCAAAATATATACCCCATAGCCCCGTCTCCCCCAGCCACACCCTGCCCACCTCCAGGTACCCCTCAGTTAACCCCACCAGGGATTAACTCACTGATTGGGTGAGACTCTCACAAGCCAGTCACTTCTCCTCTGAACCTTCCTGCATCGTCTCACATGTGAGATTTTGGGGGACACCTCGCATCCAAGCCCTGATGTGTACATTGTATTATTGAGGTTTTTCTTTACGATAGACGTCTCTGCAGTGAATTTGCTTCGAAAGCGATGTCATGCTTCCTGATGTGACCACACCAGTGCCTGGGCTCCACCCTCCAGCAGCGGACATGTGCTGGGTGCAGGTCTCGCTAACGTGAGCCAGGCAGTTATGAATCTGTTCGCGGTTTCTACAGAAGCATGCAGTAGCGCCGTATGGGTTGCCAGGAGTGGACGTGAGGATTACTGGCTATGTGCAGGGCTGCTTTTCGAGGTATGGTCTGACTCTTTTCCAGAGTCATAGAGTCTCCATCGACACCCCTTAGTAAACTGTGATCCGTGCTGTGGAGGTTCATGTAATTTTCAGCCCAAAGTGAGCATGGTAAACCTTTAGGATGCAGCCAAACATGTAAAATCACATCAACTTATGTTAAAAGAGCTAAGGCTCTCTTATCTGAGGTATTTTTTCTGATCTCCAGTGATTCTGAACTCTGCTCACATCTGTTTTAGAAATACGTTTCCTCTTCTGTCCAAGCTCATTCATACATTTTGCCCATTTTTTCCTTTTGGGTCTGTTTGTCCTCTTTTTATTGATTGGTAGGAATTAATTCCAAACTGTTCATCCTAATCCTTTTTCAGTTGTGCATTTGGTGAAAATATCTCTCCGCATTATAATGACTTCTTTTCTTTAAGGGGGTCTTTCACTAACCCTGGGTCTTACTTTTAATACGGTCAAATATATCCAAAGCCCAGCTACCCTCTCTCTCTCTTCTCCGCCTCCCTCAACGTTACTGTGTTCTGTGCTTTATCCGAGGGACATTTCTCTGAGCCGGATGCATCCCTGATGTAACCGCTGACTTGCTTCCTGGCCTTAGATAGTGGTGGGAGAATTTCCCTCCTCATTTCTGCAGGCCTCTCCAGGTTTTTCTGGGGAGCAGTGCAATACCGTGTTTTGATGCGCAGGGTCCACTTTCTCCGCCTCCTCGCAGGGCAGGTGCTGGTGCAGCCAGGTCATGAGCAAGCTAGCAGCCCAATTGCATTCTGGGAAGCAGAGGGGGACGTTCCGTCTGATGAGCTGCTCGTCCCTGTTTTCAGGCTCACTCTCACACTGTTGGAAGCTCCCACGTTGCACTTCCAAACACCTTGAGCGAAACTTGCCGATGAAAGACGATTAGGAAACTGTCAGAAGAAGACAGTACGTAACAAAGGAAACGAGGTCGCTTACGGGGACGGCATGAATCTGGGTGACTTCCAGACGGGGGCAAAGACTTTGCTGAACAGCTATCAGAAGCGGCCTCGTGAAGGGCTCGTGTAGCCCAGGAGATGGAGAGAGACACGTGGACAGAGATGTCATGAAGGGCATTGCTATGACCATGATGACCCCAAGAGCATGGAGGTCACGCTGAGACTCTGGGGGAGAATGGGAGCCAACCCTTCGTGCAGGACGGTATATTTATTTAAAGTCAAGATGATAAATTGGTAGAGCGGAAAGCAATTTCAGGGGAGAGGGCCGAGGCACACAGCGGGCCCAGGCAGGGAGACGCACAAGCAGGTGGCTTGCTGTTTCTCCTTCCCCACGCTGGGCGCCCGTGGGCGTGGGCTGGGGTGAGCTTCCACCAGGGACCCCTCATAGAGGGACTCGCACGATAAACCCCGTCCTGTAAGCCGGGCAGCCGGCCGTGACTTGCAGATACGATGGGATTCCTATTTTAGAAAGAACTTTGCGAAGACATTCGGGTGGCAGAAGAGAAAGACTTAAGAGTAGAGGCAGAGAGGTCTCAGATCGAGAGCCACATCGCCCAGAGAGATAGACACGGTCAACACCTGCGATAACTGTTCGGTCCTCTTTGCGTCGCTCTGACCAAAACACCTGACAGGAACAACTCGGAGGAGGCAGAGTTTATTGGGGGCTGACGTTTTTAGAGGTCTCCGTCCAGAGATGGCCAGCGCCATTGCTCTGGGCCCAGGGGAGGTAGCCCATCGTGGCGGATTAGCACAGGAGTTGGGGATAAATCGTGTCCAAACTATAATAATACCACCACGAGGTCGTTACTTGTTTCCGTTTTATATGGGAGAGGACTGGAGTACGGAGAAGATCATTAATGCTCCCAAGACGCGGCTTCTGACGGGTGAGCCGAGGCCCGAACCCAGGCAGGCAGTGCCTCACAGGCTGCACGCTTCGCAGCTTCCTGTTTGCAGCTGGTCAGAAAGGCCTCCTGCACCGGCCGGCGGGGAGCTGAGGTCCCGAAGCCCTTACCCCGTGGAGACGTCCAACACGTGCCTGTTCTTATTCCCCCGAGGGCTCGGGGTAAAGCTTGGTCGACAGGGATACTCGCAAGTCCTGGAGCCCTGCAGAGCAGCCAGCGGGGGGTCTGGGCAGAGACTTTAGACGGCTCCTCTTTGCACAGCTGGGGTAGTGAGTGCAAGTCGGGGTGCTGATCAACAGTGAGCGAGGCCCAGAACACAGGGCAGATGGGAATCCAACCCCAAATGCCCACAGCGCGGAGGCTGGGAAACCCTGGCGTGGTTCATACTACACAGAACAGCGTTTAACAAACCCTTATTAAATGGTTTCTTCAGCTTTTGCATGGCTGTGACCCAAAGATCTGACCAGAGCATCTTAGAGGAGGCAAAGTTTATTATTGGGTTTCAGAGGTCTTAGTTCATAGATGGCTGACTCCGTGACTCTGGGCCACGAGGGAGGAAGGACCAGTGGAGGAAAGCTGCTCAGCTGGTGGCAGGGTCAGCAAAGAGAGCGGGAGAGAGGGGAAGGGGCCGCGGGAAGACGCGTCTCCCAGGGCAGCCCCCAGGGAGCCGGCTCCCCCAGCCATGCCCACCTGCCTGCAGTGACCACCCAGCCAACCCGCTCAACCCCTGATGGACTCTGAGTTGCAGCTCTCCGGATCCAATCATCTCACGTCCAACTATTCCTGCCCTAACAGGAGCTTGGGGTGCAACCTCATATCCAAACCCCGACTTCAAAGCATAAGCCATGGTGTAACCCTGCGAATGTTGCGTTTAGTGCACGGTTTGGACACTCCTTATTTAAAGCCGGTGGTCGAAACTCAGTCCTTCAGAGGTGTTATCTCAAAATAGTCCTGGAAGCGTGATTCTACTGCCCTCTCTGTTTTACAAAGGGAAGGTACGGAAATGCAGAGGAGAGAAGGAAGCGGCAGACGTGGCCTAGCACTCCCTGATACAGCTGGGATTCCAGCAGCTTCCCGTTCCAAACTGATGTGCGCCATCTCTGTCTGTACCTATATCCTTAGCCACATCCATGTCATGTCTCGGAATCCTCAGGATCTGAGCAGGCAATTAGGATAAAGTCGCAACTTTAAAATTTTTGCAGGCATAGTAATGATTTCAGTTAACTTTTTGGATGAAGGAAAGAAGGAATAAAAACTCCAATTTTGGGCAAATACTTTACTGATTTTTAATAAACAATGAACATGTGTACCTGATTCCCTAAAAACTGAAAACAGCTTAGATCATTTTCTCCTTATTTCTTTCTTTCCTTCCTTCCTTCCTTCCTTCCTTCCTTCCTTCCTTCCTTCCTTCTCTCTCTCTTTCTTGTTTCTTTCTTTCTTTCTTTCTTTCTTTCTTTCTTTCTTTCTTTCTTTCTTTCTTTCTTTCTTTCTCTCTTCCTGTATAATGTCTAGAAGTGCATTTAACACTACTCTGCTAATGTGAAAGAGTTAATCAGCTCTGCAATTATCCCTTTATTTTGACTGGCTTCTTATTATTCATGACTTGGGTGCACGTCTGCCTATATGATTGCTCTCGGCTGAACACTTCCCAGCACAGCCCTCTCATATATAAAGAGCATTGCAGTATAAATATCAAGATGCTGAAAATAAATTCCTCATGGATGAATACTGCCTGATGATCTCTCATCCGTTGTCCAGAGTGGTAGCTACTCATCATGTGCAGGAAGAGAAAAAGAATATGCCATCCCTCCACTTAAACTCCTTTAGAATGGGGAAGTGGTTACAACACTGTGGAAAACTTTCTCTACATTAGGCGATATTCAGAAAATTACTAGGAAAAACTGTTCTTTGAGGAATCGCTACTTAAAGATCAGGAAAATTCCATTTGCCATCTTCGATAGCTGACTGTCATCCACAAAAGTCTCAAGAAAACACATGTTGCTCAGGAAAAAAAAAAAAAAAAAAAAAAGAAGAACAGAGTTAACTCTGACCTTGGCTATCTCTGAAACTCAGGGTCCACCTGTCAAGTGGATAGGAGGTGAGCATTCCCAGGTCCACAAAACAAGCAGAAGGAGAACAGAAGGGAAGGAAACACAATTTTGATTTCTGAGTCCTTGTGACACCCCCAAATTCAGCCACAGAGCAGAGTATTCTCCAGTTGGTTCAAATTAGCCACTGTAGAAAATCCTGGGTGTAAACCAAAATGTGTGTGTGTGTGTGTGTGTGTGTGTGTGTGTGTGTTCTTTGTTTGTATCCTAAGGGATGTTTTCAGGCCCGTGGATTTGGAAGAGGAAGCTATTATTTCACGCCTCAGTGATTTCATTCATAGATCCTATACACATGGTCCTAAAATAGCATGGGGCTTCTCAGAAGTTCTCCACTGTGTGTGTTTCCTCCTTTTCTGGGTCTTTATGTTCTCTAACAAGGTCAAGCTCGTTGGCTTTTCTCTACCCTGCTTCACCTGGCAAACTTTATTGGTGTGTTCTCGTATTTCACAGAACCCTAAGCAGTGTGCAAGGGGTGTACTGCAGAAGAGCTGTTCTGGACGGAAGCTCTCACACATACACCCATGGACCGTGTGCCCTTCATCACTGAATTGCACAGGTAGAGTCTACAAAGTGTATCAAGGCTAGGAAAAAAATTTATTGGAAGGCTGTGCTAATTTTCCTAACTTGGGTCAGTGTGACCATATGTACACGAGAAAGCCTCCCTAATTTTAAATCCACCCCGGAAGTCTTTTAGTTGTTATTAAGTGAGAAGGACACATTATCCTGGTCAGATAGATGCTTTAGAGCGGACGATTTCCTTTCCTTTGCACTTCACCTGTCTGGCCAGCATGTGGCGCTGTCTCCTATTAAAAGCAGTTCTTGTCCCCGGGAAACTTCTCTCCAAATCTCTTGGTATTTATACAGCTTAATGTAAATTTCAACGGGCTTGAAAATATCAGAGAAGAAAAACCCACTTAAGACTTTGAACAGAACACTGTTTCAATCATTCTGAAGAGCACCTGTAGCTTTCTTTCCATGTTTAAGAACGAAACACAGAAGAAAAACAGGTTCTTTGGAGTTTTGTTAGAAGTCACAGCTAAGAAAGCCCCATTTTGCAAAATTTTAGGCATAAAGTTTAGTGAAGATTGTATCATGCTTTTTACTTGAAAATAGGCCACTCAGAAGTGAGAAATGCATTTTTTTTTAGTTATATCGTTTAAGATTTGTTAAATTTCTTAAAATTCAATTACGCCTCTCCAAATGTTTGTTTGGGGGCATGCCAAGGATATTTTGGTCATGTCAAGAACCCAAAATATGCAAGTTATTTTTTTATACTTTAGACAGCTCCTCACATTTGACTATTAAATAGTATTCCATTTGTAACAATTTGCATGCTTTTTTTTCTATCTGCAGATCGGATGCAAAATCAGATATAGGAACATTGAGTTTTATGGTTGCTTCTTGGAGTGTTGCTATCTTTGGAATTTGAGTGCAAATTGGAATTTGAGTGAAATTAGTTCACTTCCTAGTTGCTGATTTTACAAGCATCTAATATCCTTTGAAAGATACTTCAGAAACCCAACCTCCCTTACTTGGTCCAGCCCATGATGAGCAAGGTGCTCAATTCACCAGCCAGCTGAGAAGGGGAAAAGCACTCAAGGAGGGAACTTGGAAACATGGAAACCCACATTTGGATACTTTTGTATCTTTTAGTAATTATTTTAGTTACAATTAAATCATGATAATTAAATTATTTAGTTACAACTAAAACTTGAGTCCCAGTAAATGTAGAACATGCTTTTGGTCTGACTGCACAGCAGGCCACAGACAAATTAACACTGATTGAGGGTGACTCTGGATGAGGGGAGGGATAAGGGTAGGTGACAAATTCTTGAAGAGCAGCCAGAGTTTGAAATCCTGTGATTTGACAATTCTTGGTATCTTTTTTTCAAGAAGTTCAAAACGTCATTAACATATTCTTTAAAGTGCAAAAATAATTAAAAGAATCCCACATTCCTGACAGTTTGTAAAAATCTTAATAGACAGCCGGTGATTAATAAAAATGAGACCTTTTAACTGTATGGGCAGTGATTATTTTTACAATCTCATCGAAAGGAAAAGTCGTGTTTCATGATAACATTATCCCCACGTAGGACAGCTTTGCAAGATGATAAAAGAAAGCAGATAATTGCCAGTAGGCATGTGTTACTTTGTGAAAATTAGAGTATATATTTAATGATCCTATGCAAAAAGCTAATCCCCATTTGTCAAAAGATTCGGTTGTCTGTCTGGAACCAGACGGATACAGGACCATAGAGGCACATCTCACTCTGACCTGAAATCATCTTGTAAAAACTGACGATCTAACATTTTCCCAGGCTCTTCCCATTCCGTGCTTTCTCTTCTTTCCTAGGAGCATCGCTCTCTGAGATCACCCAAGCTCTTAGATCCAAGATCTGAGCCCTGAGACCTCCTAGATCACCCAAGACCCAAGCTGTCCTTGGACCACTGGATCTAAAGCTGAGCCTAAGTAAGGGAACTAACTCTGAAGGAGGAGGGAAGATTCAGGCTGAACTACCAAGTTCCTAAGCACTCAGCCCAGGAACACAGAGGTGGGTGTGGGCCAGCAAGGTTGCAGGGCGTAATTCTTACGCTTCCCGATTTTGCATTTGCTGACTTTAACTGCGGTTTCCCAGGGAAGACCCATGAGAAGGTATCACCAATAGAGGTGATGGAGGGGAAAATAAATCTCTTCTCTGTGTTCACCCTACTCCCGCCAGGGACCCTTAACCAAGGTCTTTGAAGGGCAATCTGTTCACAGCGCATAAGTGCCACCAAATTTAAGTCTTTATTTTTCTCCACTTAACGGGTTCAAAATGTGCTCTTCCAAGAGGGTCATATTGCAGAAAAATTACACTTGCTTCCTTCATACTTTATCCTTATGGAGTGTAACTGGAAAACTTTTAAAAAGAGAAGTTTCTGGTCTGAGAAAACAATGCATCTAAGAGGGTTGTGGCTAAACATATTGAAACAACTAACTAGTCGATGTGATTATTACAAAATAGATTGGTGTGTCCTATCCATACAGACAAGCCTTTACTCAATATTGCCAGAGATGCTATTTAAATTAATATTCAGCTTCATTTTTGAGTTATGTTTTTTATTTTATTTTTTAATTTGTTCTTTTTAGCAATATGACAGGATTTTGATGCATTATATGCACATGGAGTACAGCTTATTCCAGTCTGGATCCCATTCTTGCGTTTGTACATGATGTGGAAATTCATTGTGGTGTTTTCATATACGAACATAGGAAAGTGATGTCCGACCATGGTTGGTTTGCTATACCAAGACCAGGAGTGATGTTTAAAAGTTGAGATTCCATTGTGTCCAAGCAACTGGGGAGGCTGAGGCAGGAGGATCCCCAGTTCAAAGCCAGCCTCAGCAGCAACTCAGGGAGACCCTATCTCAAAGTTTAAAATAAAAAGGTCCAGGGATGTGGTTCAGTGGTTGAGCACCTCTAGGTTCAATTCCTAATCCCCCCAAAATAAAAAATAAAATTAAAAACAGAAATTCCAGTTCCAACTAGCAAGATGAACTGTAGCATTCATTGGGCAGATGACACAAAAAACTAGATTTTAACTGCTTTCTCATTTTACTAGGATACTTTCCTTTAGAAAGGAATGTCAAACTGCTATTAAAATAAATAACACCAGGAAGGCCTGCACCCAACGAAGGATGTCTGTGATAATTCTCAAGGAGAAAAGCAACAGAACCCCAAGTATTATTTTAACACGTGCATTATCCTAACATAAGGTGGCCCTTTAGGTTGAAGTTCTAAAGCTTGCTGTTCAGGTGACTAGTTGTTCTCTTGATGGTTTATTATGAAATGCATTTATTCATACAAATGAATATGCTGCAGAACCCACAGAAAGTAGCACACGCGTGACTTTAAAAAACAGCGATCCCTTTGAATGTTTAAAAGCTGTTTTTAAAAGCTCAGCAAGCTTCCCTTGTGATTTCACCTTCTGGAATACAAATTTCATGATTTGCCATGCAAAATTAGAAATCACAGTTACCATAAGAAAATGGAGGCATACCTAATTTGCTTGCCTTCATCATGAGCAGGTATTCGCTTCACTTTAAAACATGAACACTAAGGAAGGATCCCCTACAGCTTTTGGAGAGCTTTTAGTAATTTGAGCTCGTGGCTAAATTTTTAGGTTTCTGGCCCCAAGTATATAATATTGTTGTGGCCAAAACCTACGGGTAGGACAGTTTCTGTCATTTGTGAGGCCTCTTATAAAATGCAAATTCACAGAAACTTATTAGAAATTATTGTTTCACATCAGTAAGAACAAAACATTCAACCAAATGTACATTCTTCTCTGAGTGAGATTTGGTACAGCTGCACAGGTTGCGCACCCGGGAAGCCACCTCTGCCTGGTGGACCTTAGGAACCAGACAACTTTGGTAGACTTTTTACTGCCCCGATAAACACATCAAGGCCAATGAACTCTATTGAACACGTAGGATGGTGTTCTTGAGAAAAACCATCACAGATGGTGGTCATTATAATTTGTTAAGCCCAAGAAGTCAAAATTGTAGAGTGGAAAATGGGTGTGGGGGGGTGTTGGGAATTGGGGTAATCCCCTGTAAAGTCTCTCTGCAAAGGGGAATCAGGCTTTCCCATGTTGTCTTTGAGTGGGGTTAGCATCTCTACTGTGTGCTTAGGTAACTAGGTTCCAGAAGTGCCATTCTGAATGACAACGTGGGATGTCAGAGACCAGGAATGTCAATCAGCTACTCCACATTCCAACAGGAGTGTGTCCTTTTCTTTTTTTCTTTTCTCTTTTCATGGCCTCCTACCTGCCGGGAGCTGTCACCTCCCGTGGAGCCCAGGGTTACAGGTTAGGAAGGATCCTTGCCTGCACCTCCTGCACCGCTGGCTGCCTTGGGTGGGGAGGGAGGAGGTGCGTGGCCAGAGGGCATCGGAAGAGACTGCCCACGATGGAGCAGCCATGTCAAAGCCGCCAAGCTCTGGGCCAATACTGGGGGAAGAGGGTTTGGGGTTCAGCTTTGACTCACTCACTTACAGGGGGCTGTAGCGCTTTCTAGAAAAACAGACACCCTAGGACACAGGTGTGTGGCTCTAAACCGCACTAGCTAGTTTCCCAGGTAAAACTAACAATGAGGAAGGAAGGGAGGACAGAGGGGAAGGGGGAGGGGGAGGATGAATGAGGGGGAAGGGGGAGGATGAGGGGGGAGGGGAGGGGAGGGGAGGGGGAGGAAAAGGCCGCAGGGCGCGGTGGGCCCAATGCTGGCCTCCACCCGCACCCCCTTGTGGGCCCAAATCCAGTTCCGTCCTCTGACCTCCTTTCCTCTGCTGGGCGCAGGGAAATTGGCCTCTGCTAAGCCGAGAGCGAAGCCTCCACTCCGCCTACGAGATCAGAGGGGAGAAAGCAATTCAGGGGGGCCCTGTCACCCCCCTGGGCCCTTCTGAGCCCCCAGGGGAGCCCAGGCCTCTTCCCACCTTTCTTTCTGCTCGCACCTGCCCTTTACCTGGCCGGCGGCGAGGGACAGAGCGGGCAGGAAGGTGCTGTGCGGACCGTGGAGGCGCCTGCCAGGGGGACCCACCACTCCGACCCCCGCGCACCCGGGTGGCGCTCGGCGTGGCCCTTCGCGAGCGCCCTGGCTGGCGGGCAGCCGCTCAGACCTGCCCGCGGGCCCTGCGCTCGGCCTCCCTGTCACTCACGCTGCCGCCAGCCAATGGCGCGGCCGCCTGTCACCCTCGGCCCGCCCCTCGCGGGGCCTGGAGCGCGGCGGCGAGCGGGCGGGGGGCCGGAGTTGAATGATTGAACTTTCCAGCGGAGTTGCGGCGGCGCCAGGTCCGGCAGTGCGGCCCCGGCGCGGAGCTGGGAGCCACGGCCAGCGCCCGGCGCCCGCGCCCGCGACCCGCAGCCATGGAGCCCGGCGCGCCCGGCGCAGCCCTGACCCTCTGCCTCTGGCTGGCGGTCTGCGGGGGCTGCCTGGCGGCGAGCCCCGGAGCGGCGGCTGCGCGGCGGCTGGACGAGTCGCTGTCGGCCGGGAGCGTCCAGCGCGCTCGCTGCGCCTCCAGGTGCCTCAGCCTGCAGATCACGCGCATCTCCGCCTTCTTCCAGCACTTCCAGGTGGGCAGCCCGGGCCCGCCGCGCCTCCCTGGGTCGCTCCGGGGCGCGCGGCCCGCGGTCTCGGCGCGCAAAGTTCTGGCCAGCTGGGCGGCGGAGCGGGGCTTTCCTCCGCGGGGCCCCTGCACCCGGGGAGCGCGGGCCTCGAAAGCCCCAGCTGCGGGACCCGCGGCACCGCTCCGCGACTCTCCTTTCCAGCGGAAAGCGAGGGCCCTGGCCTTGGGGTGTGTGTGTGTGTGCGCCAGAGAGCGAGAGCGCAGTTCGTGGGTTCCGAGTGTGGTGTGTGGACTTGCTAGTTTCCCAGGACTTGGGCGCGCACGCTTCTCCGGCTGGGTGGCGACTCCAGCGAACTCCGGGTGGCTTCGGGGCCCCGGGAGCTGCCGGCACCGAATGAGCCCCGGGGCCGCGCCCTACTGCCGCAGGTGCTCGCGGGCCGACTTTTGTGTGGTTGAACCCTGGCTTCGACACTCAGCGCTCGCTGCCTCCCCTTGCAGCCCCCAGCGTGGGCATCCGGGCCGGCTGTGTGTTCCAGGCTGAGTACATTGTGTACATAGGGGCTGCGCGCATTTGGAGCTCCAGGACTCGAGGTCTTGCTGACGGCTAGCGGGGAGTGTAAGGGAACGGTTTCAGGGAACGGGGGACTTGGCAGGGTTACGCGTGGATGCTCCGGGACGAATCCGCGGTCAGAGGTTCCACCAGCTCACCTAGGTTCTTCCAGCTGGAGGGTGCAGGAGTGTGTGTGTGTGGCCCTGGGGAGGAGCACTGTCGGCGCCTGTGGCTATTGCGGGGACCCTGCACAGTGGCGAGGACCCCGCAGGACTTGCGCACGATTCCGGGGCGGTGGGCGTGCGCGAGCAGCCCCGGGACTCGCGGCCGCAGTTCTCGCGGTTCCCTGCCGAGTGGAGCGTGCGAGCTCTGCAGTCATCCTCTCCCGCGCCCCGCTTCCTTGATCCGCCGTCCTTCTCGCCCTCTCCTCCTCGCCTCTATCTTAGCTGCCCACCTGTTCCAGGCCCCCAACTTCTAGCCCCAGGGCAAACCACGGGGGCCAGAAAACCGAAGCGGTTTCCCAAGAGGGGCTGGGATTGGAAGCCGAGCGAGCGCTCTGCTCGTGAAGCGTGCGTCCCTCGGGCCTGAAGGAGGGGGTCTCGGAAAGAGGGGGGGTTTGCTGGAGCACGGGGTTGGGGGTGTGGGGTGATCCTCGGTGGCTCTGGGACATCCTTCGCGGCAGGTGTGCTGAAGAGTGCTCACCAAGAGCTGAGCTGGGATCTGCAGAGGTTGAAGCCGGCGGGGAAGTTTGAGTGTGTACTTCTGTTTGTTCTAAGTCAAGGAGCCACGTCAGAGACCTGGAGACGCTCCTCCGGGTCTCCAGGGGCCTCCTGGAGGGCACCTGCGCGGCCACCTGGTTCCAAACCACCCCGCCCCACCCGAAAGTCGCTCTTCCGAGAAGATGCCACGCTATTGTTTAGAGAAGGGCGCAACACGGAACAAAACCCAGCCGCCCATTCCCTGGGAAGAAGAGTATCTGTTTTTCCCCTTCTTTTGATTGAATTGTCAGTTGCGGTAATTTATTTGTTTTACAGTTGCAGAAGCTACCGAAGCGGCATAGATCAAGCCAAGTCCCGTGAAAGGGCTTTCTTGTGGTCTCTTGGCTTGATTTCTCTTCCCAAGAAAAACTGCTGACAGAATACACGTTGCCAGACAATCCCAATTACATTTTAATTAGCTGGGGTAAAATAAGCTGCAAATTACTCAGTTAGGACTTAATAACTGCTGGGGATTTTGTAATTAATTGCAAAGTCATTTGTGGAGATTAAACCCTAGCCTAGGAATACCTTTCGGATTTATCTAGATTGCAGGGGGTCAGCCTTCCTCAGATTTGAAAAGATAGCACAGCTTCCCTGCCCCTCCCCCATCCCTACCTTTAAAAAAAGGTTGGGGGGCACAGTGGAAAAATCACACTGGATCCACTGCAGGACCCTGCAGGTGGTGTTCATTAAGGGGTGGGAAGGCTGAGCTACCGGAAACCTTAGGAAGAGTCCATTCCTGTCTCTCTTCCCCTCCCGCAAGTGAGCCCGTGCAGAAGGCCTTCTCATGAGCAGGTGCTTCTCCATCTTCTCCTGAAGGAATGGCTCCAAGCCTCTTTTTGGGGGATGGGAAAAGGCTTGCTTTGAGCCTGGGTGACAGGCAGGTGTGGGGACTCCCGGGTGTGAACGCGGCCAGTCTGGGGCTGGGCAAGCTCAACCTGCCTACTCTAGGTGCAGAAGTTCCATGGACAGAGCCTGGGAGCCCTCGGGCAGTGACCTCCTGCAGGCCTGCGGGGGAGGCAGGCATTTCTAGAATCCTCTCCACCCAGTTCTCGCCACTTTCTTACACCGCCCAGACACGCAGCAAAGCTGGAGGTAGAGGGACACACCTGGTACTTTGAGGTCCTTAAGCAGGAGGGACTCACAAGTGAAGCCTGCAGGTGGCGATGGTGGTGAAGAAGACCTGGTCTCTGTCCCGCGGGAGGAGCTTAGAATTTTACACTGAAAAGGAGGTGCCTTCCCAAACAGTGGCTCTACCACGGGAATGCTGCCCCTCTTTCTTAAAGAGAAATGGCCAGGGCCGGCACATGGTTCTTGGAAAGGACCGTCCTTCTTACTTCATCAGCCCAAGAGCCTGTGAGGCAGGTACTGATTTTTGTCATCTTATGGTCGATAAGGAAACAGAGGTGGAGAGGATGCGTCTGTCACCCAGAGAGAGGGCAGCTTCCAGTTTTGGGTGTTCCTGTTTTGTAGGATTTTATTTTATTTTATTTTAGCTGGTTAATTGACTTCAGGACCGAGTACCTACCTGGTTTTCAGGGCCTGGTATGAAGTGGAAACATGGAGCCTCTTTATTCAGAGTTTAAGGGGAAAAGTGTTAAAGAACTGCAACATAGAATCTTTTTAAAAAATGTGTTCTAATGAGTTGCACATGCCAGCAGAAGGCATGGATGCATTTTGATGGATCAGACATAAGTGGAGGGTCACCTCTCATTTTTCTGATTGTGCGGGTGGCAGGATCACATGGGTCACGCAGCCACACATGCCACGAGGCAGGACCGTTTCCTTCCTCCTGCAGCCTCTCTCTCTTGACATCACGTCTGGGATGTCCTCTTCAGTGTGACTCCCAGCAAAGAAACACTTAAAAGTGCAGCGAGGGGTGGGAAGTTCGCCGTGCATCTTCCCATTCTGCAGCGCGGGTTTTCCACGCAGACGGCAGAGCCCGTCACCGGTGTGCTGAATCACCAGCAGTGAGCAGCGTGCATTTCCAGACTCACCCGGAGCAGCCTCGCCGCGGCCAGAGGAGAGCGAGGCGCAGTCAGGGAGTTGGAGGAAGAGGAGGCTCCTGCAAGGGCCTCAGGGTGCGCGGGAGGCTGGGCAGGGAGCCGGGCACACGGGTATGCTCAGACAGGGCTCCTTCCTCTTCTGCCAGCTCCTGGGTCAGTGCCTTGGGCACTGGTTGGGCAGAAAACCCAGCCAGGCACCCCAGCTTCCTTGACCAGAAACCCTTGCCCACAGCAGATGGGCCACCCCAAATGCATTACTATAGCTTCCTACTGGATTTGCCAGCTGCCCCGGTCAGGGGTGGGCCAGCACCTTGTCCCTGCCGAGTTCTGCTACCAACCTAAACTGGGTAGGGACGCTACAGTACCCTGGGACACCAGGCAGCATGCACACCCAGCCACGACCCTCTGCACCCACGCCAGACCCAGGTCCCTGCAGCTGGCACAGTTGGAGCATCTCAGGGAGGAGGAGACAGGCAGGGCCCGGGACGCCAGGGGACGTCGGAATCGGAGAAGTGGCCCTGGAGGGGTGAGGACAGTGGGAAGCAGAGTGACAGGCGATATGAGCCTTCAAACCGCCTGTCAACCGGACTCAGAAACATCACGCGCGTTCCAAGAAAAACGTCATCAAGGCTTTCGGTGTGCGAGGTCAGAGCATGACGCCCTGAGTCCCAGCTGCCTTCTGAGCCAGGAGCAGCGGCACTGGTCCCCATCCCTGAGGCCAGCCTGATTCTAGTCTGTCAAGGGCCCAGAGGCCTTGGAAGGTTCAATGCTGATTCTTCCAGCGTCACCTGCGGGGTCACAGGTACCATGTTGACCTGAGCTCCCCGGGGGGCGACCTCTCTCCTCTCGTTTCTTAACTTTGCCAGAAGATTCACGAGAAGGAAAGGGAGATGTGTTCCCGAGAAGAGCCGTGTCTCTGGTAGGTCGAGTCTTGTTTAAGGAGAGAGCAGACCTCACGTCTTTCGCTGGAAGAGGGGGTACGCGGTGGAGAATGCCCCCGCCTCCCTGGTTCTCCTCTTGGTGGCCGAGGTGGACCTGACTTTCAGAGGTTCAAGTGTGGTCCAGTAAGTCGCTAGCAGGCCTGGAACCTTCTCGTTCTCTGTGTGTTCTCCAGAGAGGCTCAGGAGAATAGTGTCGGAAGAAGAATGATTGCCTTTGTGCAGAACGGTTCAGTGTGTGTGTGTGTGTGTGTTTGCCAGACCTTGAGAAAGCTCAGAGAGAAAGTGGACGGGAACCTTCTGGAAGATAAACAGCAGGTTGCTGGCGCGGGGGCCCTTGGGTTCTGGAATCTTATTGGTGTGAGGAGGTCCTTGCCTGGGGACATCATTCACCCTGTAAAGGACCTGGAGAGGCCCCCTTAGGTAGCTGAGCAGGGATCTGAGGTGGTAATTGGAAGCTGTTTGTTTTGGCAGAAGGGAGAATGGAGCTAGTGATGAACTCCTGCAACTTAGAGGACCAGCTTCTTTCCCCCAAGGAAACGGAAACAGACAATGAGCCCCTCCCGTCCCTGCCTCCATAAGCCCCTCCCGTCCCTGCCTCCGCCAGCCACAGATCCCCCAGCCGCTCTGGAGGAGGTGTGGGCCCAGCCTGCGCTGTGCAGCTCTGCTCTGCAGTGAGTTTAAGGACTAGGCAGGATGACCAGTCCTGAGTCCCTGGAAAGAAAGAAGTGCTTCGGGTCTGGTCTTGGGGCTTCCTGATCCACTCCCTGGATCTCTGATTGAGTTTCTAAGAAGTCTCAACTGGACCTGAACAAGTTGCAAATTATCATGACTTTTATTATTTTTTAATTATTTTTTTGGTCCTAGGGATTGAATGCAGGGGCACTTCGCTACCGAGCACAGGACCCTGCTATGTTCCTGAGGCTGACCTTGAACTTGCAATCCTCCTGCCTCAGCCTCCAAGTTGCTGGGGTCACAGGTGTGCACCACCATGCCTGGTGCAAATTATCATGCTTTTAACACATGTTTGTTCTTGTACTGACTTAAAAGTCCACCTTATTTTAACTTTAATGGAACATCTTAAAAACGTAGCAGAGAATGTGCTCATTGTCTGGGTCATTTCTTTGTGTGCCATATCAATGACATGTTTTTATATATTTGATTGAATGTGATCTGATACATGCACGTGAGTGTGCCCTTGTGGCCTAAATCACAAAGCTAATGTCACTGGGTCCAGTGGTGAACACCTGTAATCCCAGAGACTTGGGAGGCTGAGGCAGGAGGATCACAAGTTAGAGACCAGGAGACCCTGGCTCAAAATAAAAACATTTAAAAGGGCTGGGGATGTTGCCTAGTGGTAAAGCATCCCTGGGTTTAATTCCTTATACCAAAAAAACCCAAACAAATTAAAAAAAAGAGATAATGTTGTAATGAAAGTATTTCTACTTTTAAAAGTTTTGTCATATGACTGGGGCGTGACTCAGTGATAGAGCACCTGCCTAGCACATGCGAGGCCCTGGGATTGAAACCCAGCACCCAAACCAAAACCAAACAAATGACCCAACTTGCTGGGAGCAGTGGCACAGGCCTGTAATCCCAGCAACTCGGGAGGCTGAGGGAGGAGGATCAAAAGTGGGAGGCCAGCCTTAGCAAGACCCTGTAATTAATCCCAAGTACCAAAATCGGGGGACCTATCTTAATGACAAATCTGAAGGTTTTTCTATTTATTCAAAGTGATTCCCCTGACTTCATGGTAAACCTCTGTAGTATGGTTTAGTGACTGGGCGTGAAACTGTAGGGCTTGGGTCGACACAGGGGAGCACCTGTGAGCACTGCTTGTATCAAGGTGGAGATGGCGCTTCGCCTCACAGGACCTGGTGTTGAGTTCCAGAAGGCTCTCCTGTACTGATTCCAGGGTAGAACGTGGGACACTGATGAAGCATAACTACATTATTAAGTATGAATCAAAGATATCCACAACTTTGGTGGCAGGCTTCAGAGCGCATGAGGCGCCACGTGACCAGAGGCGACTCCTGAAGCCACGTTCATCCTGTGCTGGTTGTCTGCGCCGTGGTCTTGGGCAAACAGGTGATTCCTGTTGGACTTTCTGAAATACTGGGAACTCGTTCAAGGACACCAGTTCCTTGTCCAGAAGACGGACTTGCTGACCTCCCCATTCCTGTGAATAGCTAGAGGCTGCCCCCATTAGGAGACTCCCCATTGGTTGATGGGCGCCATCTTGCCAGCAAGAGGAAGCAGTCTGCTTCCTTGGGGGGCCACACCACACCGGTGGTTAAGGGGATACAGGAGGTGATCCACCGCTGGAATCAACTCTGTCATGTGATTTCTACTCCAAGGCACTGGGTGACCTGACCCTTGCAGGTCTCCAGCTGAGTTTGCATCTCCACTGAGCCTCCTCCACTGACTTTCCTCCCATCTTTTCTCCCTCTGTCGCCCTGAATAGATTGCATGCCCAAGAAGCCCCATTCCAAACTCTGCTTCTAGGAAACTGGATGGCAGACACCAGCTGTGTTGGTCAGTGTTCAGTTACTATGACAAATATCTGAGAGAGTAACTTATAAGGAGCAAAGGTTTATTTTGGCTTTAGTTTCTGAAGTTCTGGTCCATAATCCATTTTCCCCTTTGCTTCTGGGCCTGTGGTAAGAGTATATAGCAGAGAAAAATCTGCTCACCTCATGGCCAAGGAGGAAAGAAGAAAGAAAGAGGAAGTAGCGGGTTCCATGATCCTCCTTGAGGACACACCCCCAGTGACCTGAGACCTCTCCCTAAGCCCCACCTCTTAAAGGGCCCACCACCACCCAATGGCAGTACCCTGGGGATCAAGTCTTTTGCACACCGGCCTTTGATAGACATGGAAGATGGAAACCATACTCTCTCCCTGCAGACTGGTGGCTACCTACCTGGTCCAACTCCACACTTCTGTGTTTTCTGATGAGGCAGCTTGATTCTTACAGAAATGACTGATTGGAGACTGTGCAGTTTGAAAGTCAACCCAGGTTCCACGACTCTGATTTGTCATTACACCTTTAAAGAAGATCTAGAGATGGTATACAAAATTTAAAACATGCAAATAAAAAGGTTTAGACTCATGATCTTTACTATTGTTTGAATTGGTTCGTATCTCCAGGCGATTTCAGCAAAAAGGACTTCAAATCTTGGGCCCAATATATATATACATGTCATCGCCCAGAATTCACGAGATATTCAAATAGTGTGATTGGCAGGTAGGTCGCGGTGGGGCGAGAGGGCATCGTTAGCCGTAGAACTGTTCAGAAGCTCTGGGAGATTCCAGGATGATCCAGTGGCTCAGGTGTTAGCCGACTTTGGATCTCCCCAGCACAAAACCAGGGTTGCTTGTTCTCAGCTGCATTCTGCAGCTGCTTCTGCATGCCGGGAATCTTCATGCTTGGTTTCAAAGACATGAGGAGAGGCCTTTTCCCCTGGCGCTAAAGAGGGTTGGATAGAAGCACTTCTCCCTGGTAGCCAGTTAGGAAGGATTGCAGAGAACGAAGAAGCAGCCCACCTTGGTGGCTGGCTCATTTTCTGAGTCCCTCTTTAATAAAACAAAACCAATGTTGATTTGATCCTGCCAGGAATTCAGCCAATACCCCTGGGTTGCTGTAACTTCAAGCGAGACTGTGAAACCCTGTTCGTGAGGAACTCAGCCGGGCTAAGGTGTGTTGGCAGGTGGACGGCCTCAGTTCAAGAGGGAGTGCGAGGGTGGACTTACCAGCCTAAGATCTGAGACGGGGGCTTGTCACTTCAGGGAAACCACAGAGGGGTGAGGACAGCGGACTCGAGAGCTGGGTTGTTCCCATCTGAAGTTGAGGGTCTTGCGAGATGAGGTCTGTCTGTTGGATGTGACGCAGCACCAGCCTGCAGCTGGCAGCCAGGTGTGGGGGCCTCAGTGAAGGGGACATTCACACAGCTGGAGTCCTGTGTTCTGCTGGGTGGGTAAGACCCTGCCCATACCATCGCACCCCGAGCCGGCCCCAGGGTGTGGCCCTGGGTGGTTCTGGAGGATCAGGATGAATCTCAGTAGAGCTTTATGCAGACCCTTGCCAACTCCCAGTCCAAGAAGGAGCCCCAGGATGACCTGGCACGACGGTGCACACCTACAATTCTAGCAACTCAGGAGGCTGAGGCAGGAGAATGGCAAGTTCAAGGCCAGCCTCGGCGACTTAGTGAGGCCCTAAGCAACTTAGCAAGACCCTGTCTCAAAATAACAAATAAAAAGGGCAGGGATGTGACTCGGTGGTTAAGTGCCCCTGACTTCGATCCCTGGTACCAAAAAAAAAAAAAAAAATTAAATTAAAAAGAAGACGACGCTGCTCATCCGGTCACACGGGGCTGAACATAGGACCCCACTTCTTAACAGCTGGAGTGGACCCAAAGTCAGAAGCTCACTGACTGAGCTACCAGACGCAAGATGTTCAGCATTGCATGTGACGTTGTTTGCAGGTGACAAAGTCCTTTCACAGAAACTATCTCCTCGACCTTCACAACAACTCTGAGAGGCCCCAAGGCTTATTTTTCTTTTACAGATAAGAAAACTAAAGGTCTGGAAGTGAGAAAATCAAAGCTTCCCAGCAGAAACTCAAGGTCCACACTGTCAGATTCCCAAATATCGATTCTCAATGACCCTGCTTCTCAGCATGGTCGCAGGGAGACAAGACAGAGTGGAAGTCTGTGGGCCCAGGGTCACTGAGTTGCGGGGGAAAGCCTCTCCCTCTCCCTCCTGGAAGCTCCTGGAAGCTTCGGGAAGCACATCTGCATGGCAGCGAGGTGGTCCTAGATGATCAGGGATAGAAAGAGCCTTCAAAAATATCAGCCCAGGAACGCCATCCCTGTGCGCGCACCCAACGCAAGCCTTCCAACGAACGAGACTGTCCAACACAACATCCCCTTGGGTCTCCTAGGTCACAAGGACCCAGCATTTGCTAACTGTGCATCCTGCCCCCAAGACAATCACGTTCAACCGCGGAGGGACAGACTTGTCTGCAGAGGGACAGACGTGTCTGCAAATTAACGGGATCAACTGGCTGAGCTGCAGATGATACTGTACTCCTGAACCATCTCTTCAGTTGGTTTACTCATGAACAATCCATCATGCAGATTCGCATTGCTCAGAGAAAAAGTATTTTTTCCCCTTGTAAATTGGCCTCCTTTAGACCCACCCAGATTTTCACTTGCCTGAGAAATTAGCAGCGTTTCAGAGAGATCTGAGCAGAAATGTACCACCAAAACTGGACCCTTGGCATGGTAGAGAACCGGCTGGTCTTGGGTGGGAAACTGGAGTCTGGGTCTCTCCACATTGCTCCTCATTCTCGGCTGCAATTGCTGTTACGCTGGGACATTTTTGGAGCATGTGTAAGTGGCAATTGTATCTTGTGTGCATGTGACAACTATTTCCAGGAGCCCCAAGAGTCTCTGTTTCCTTCCGTTTGGCTTTGGGCAGATGCCTGTTTATACCAAGTGATTCTTTGCAGCATTCCTGGGAGATATAAAAATGGGGAAGGAGAAATTCTGAGCAACGGGGAATTTTAAACACACTGAAGACCATGCATGAAAAGAAAATACAAATACGTGACTCTGGGGGGGGTTCATTCCCCCCAAACCTTAAATCCTGTCTTTAGGGGAATCTGAGAGACCCCATCCAGAGGATTGAGAAAAGAAAATAGAAGAAAAAAAAAGTACTTAATTCACATTCTGCTGACCTTTTGTTCTACATTGTATCATTTGTCACTTAATAAATTATTTTGACTACTCAAGTTATTAATATCCCACCAACCTGAGAAAATGATACTGTTAGTGGGACCTCAGAATATTGGGCTTCATTTTCTTTGTGGAAAGATAAGGCAGATAGATGCGTGGTTACCCCTTTAAAAAGTGACATAATAGATACGCCTGTTCCGAGTTCTGAGTTCTCTGATGTAGCTTCCCTAATTTGCATGCGCAGGATCTCCACTTAAGGAGAACAAAGCCTCCTTTCTCCCTTCCATTGACGACCCAAGGATGGCTGACCACCTTTGAAGTCTCCTAGCTCGTTTCTGGTTATATCCGGAAAAGCTTGCCTAAGCCCAGAAGTGAAAACATAAAATAGAGAGTCCCTCTAATGAAATGAGAAGCATTAATTTTGCAAAGTAATCCATCACCTTCCAAAGAAAGCCATTAATCCTTGTGCTCCAGGACAAGGCAGATGATGGGAATCCATCTAACTTAGGGAATTGAGACTCTTTTTTCCTTTTTGCTTTCAATTCACACTTTTTTTCCTTCCTCGATGGACTCTGAGATTCTAACATATTCAGCATGGAACACGCCACGTGGTTTTTGGTGGTCCTCTCTCCCCCCGGTGCAAATGAGGTCCTGGTCCGCAGGCGAGGATTCCGTTCTTGCTTGGACATCACTGACAGCTTCTCTCACAGAAAGACTGAGTGCGTTGAGAAAGTCCAAAAGCAAACCACACCGAGCTTCCTGGGCAACGGAGAGCTCGCCTATTCACCCAGCACCTGGGAGGTCACAGCACATGTCTCATCCAGAGGAAGTTTGTCAGCTCCGGTTTGGTTCTTTAAGAATGCAACGTTGAAGACGACATCGTTTCTAGGTTTCTAAGATGCCCACGAGTGTCCCCACCGGCCCTTGGGTCCCTGCCTCACTGGGAGGTCATCTCCCCTCCACCGCTCTCTCCCCTAGTGAACAACTTTGCTCTGGGCAGAGGAAGAACTGCGTAGAAATTGAGGGGCAGGGACCACCGAGCCACGTGGTGATGGCACGGTTTGCAGGCATCTGGGGTCACCCATTCTTGTCTGACAGCCTTGCCGGACACAAGAGCCAAATAAAGGCAGGGTCGCACGCTGGCATAGCCTTGCAGCTTGCCCCCCTGTCTGGTGTGGGTGAGGGTGTCAGGTTTCTGCAGAAGTCGCTGATTGCTTTCAGAAAGGATGAGAAGAAGACCGGAGGCAGGTGGCTCTGGAAATGTCATGCCCACTTTTTAGGTCCTTTTTAATTGCCTCTGTGCCCGGAAGGCGAGGAAGGTTGGCGTTTCAGAACTCGAACTTTAAAACCGAAAACAGGTGTCCCCACAATTCCCTTCTCGGTTTTTGTTTTTCTTTTTTTTGGTACTGGAGATTGAACCTAGGGGTGCTTACCCACTGAGCCACATCCCCAGCCCTTCTTGTTTTATTTTTATTTTAAGACAGGTTCTAAGTTGCTTGGGACCTCACTAAGTAGCTGAGGCTGGCCTCAAACTTGCTATCCTCCTCCCTCAGCCTCCCAAGTCACCGAGATAACAGGTGTGACTGCCGAGATATCCAGCAATCCCGGTCACATCGTGAAACAATGCAGGTTCTCTCTCCTGCATTTCCCTTCTTTTCTCATTTTTCTCTCCTCCCTCTGCCCCTTTTCCCCTCTCTCTTCTCTTCTCCCTCTCCTCCTCCTCTTCTCTTCCGCCTTTCTCCTTCCCCTCTGTGTGTGTCCCTCTCCTCACCACCTCTCTCTGCTTCCCGGGCTCCCTTTCCGTCTGACGTTTGGCTGGAAGCACCATCGCCAGATCCATTTGCTCATCTTTCCAGATGTGACCCCCATCTGGGAAGAACCCCCACCCCAGCACTGGACAGCATCTGAAGAACATAGAGAACATTTTTTTGGTTGTTGTTTCCACATTTTTGTTTCGGACCTGATGAGCTAACATCCTCACAGCTGCAAAGAAATTAAAAAAAAATCTCAGCAGAATGTCCTCACGGCTGAGCTATCACCATAGAAAAGCAAATATTTAGGCGCGAGACATGAGGCCGGAAATGCTATTGTATTTTGATCTTCCATTTCCCCCCCAGGAGCCATGGATTTCCTTAATATGTTGAACCTATTTTCAACAGCGCAAGGTTCACAAACTCCGGTCCTATTTTTTACTCTGAATTTTTAGAAAAAAAGAAAAAAAAAAAAGGAAGGAGATTCCTGCTGTGAACCCTCCTAGGAAGCGAATTTCCTTTCCATACATTTGTGTGTCCACCTGCTGATTCCACGTTGTGTGGTGCAGTGTCCAACCTGTACAACGCAGATCATCGAGCAGCATCCGGGTCTTCCGCACACTCAATACCTTCAGCTCCCTCCCTCCCCAGCCCATGCCAAAACCTTCTGTGGGAACCTGGCCATACTGTCCCCGGAGGCAGCTGGGAGTGGCCTCTCTTAAACTCCACCCGGCCTGTGCTGTTTCTTTGTGCTGTGCATCTCTCTGGGCCTGTGTGGTGGATCTGTGCTTCTCTATCTGCATCCTTCTCTGTCTCTGCTTGTAACTCTCTCTCTGTGTCTATCTCCATCTACTGCTAAGACTGTGCATCCTTTAGCGACGGGGTGCGTTCTGAGAAGGCATCCTGAGGCTGTTTTGACCGTGCATGAACATCATAGAGTGTATTTGCACAAGTGTGAATGGCAGGTGTCAATCACTCCGTGTGGCATCCTGATGCAGTCAGTGACCTGGTGAATAAGAGGCAGGTGAAGCTGCTGCTGGCAAGACCCAGCACATGGCTTTCCAGCAAATTCTTTTTGCATAACTAGAAGGAGTAGAGTCTAAAATAATGCTCACGGTGTGGGCTTGTCCATACGTAAGCCAGCGCAGGGTTGCTTTGATGGCCACTGTCAAGTGTCCTGTGCACTGTACGTGACTGTAGGAGCCAGACTTCCCTGCACCGCAGCCCGGGAGTTGGCACGGGCACCCCACAGACACAGGAGCGCTGTGTCGCTCTGTGATGCTTCTGTGGCTTTGACACCTCAGGTGATAGGGAGTTCGCAGCTCCGTGATAGTCCTGCAGGACCTGGAGAATCATCGTCACAAAGCAGCAGACACTGGAGATGAGACCACACGGGAAGAGACAGCCCTGCGTGGGGGTGCGAGCCAGCCTGGCTGATGAAGGTCTGTCCCGCACAGGACTGGGGGGCCCAGCCTCCGCTCTGTGGTAACACCCGGCATCTGTCCCCATTCCAAGCAGCTGTGCCGCGCCTGGTGCTGAGCTGGGGCTTCCAAGGTGACCGAGTCACCATCCTCCAGCCTGGTGTTGGCAGAGAGCAGGGGCTCGTAAGCAATGACTACCCAGCTGCACACTCTCAGGCGCGAGGACACGGGCTGGAGCCGATGGCCCCCTCCGGAGGTGCACCCCAATCCCGTCCCCTGCTCCCTCATGCAACCTTTGTGTCAGGGACTCTGGAAGCTCCCGAGACCCTGGGAGCCTGCTCCTGCATGGCGGGACGGACACAGACATCTTGCACATGGGCGGAGGGGGTAACCCCAAAAGGACAGGGCTCCCCTTCCGAGCTTTTGTCCTGGAGTCCCCGAACAGTCCCGTAAGTTTCTCTTTCCCAAGCGAAAGCAGCTCTGTCTTTTGCCGTGGTGAGTCACAGGTTGTAATGCTCCCATCATGACAATTTTTAGCTGTGAGCGCTCTCTCTCTCTCTCTCTCTCTCTCTCTCTCTCTCTCTCATTTGGTGAACTGGTCCTAAAGTGTGACTCCCTTGGTCCACCTTTGTAAGGAAAGTTCTTTTCTAAACACTTTCTTTGTTTGCTGCTCCTTGCCTTCATTTCAGGGGTCATCTGCCTGACTGGGTGGTGTCGCAAGGCCAAGCAATTGACGTAGAACTCTGAGCTCAGCTCTGCAGAAATAGTGGCTATTTTAAGATGTGTTGCATGTAGCATGAGCACCTGCTGCTAAAGATCCTCGGGTTCAAGCAAGTGAGTAGTGTGTAGTCCTGGATCCTTGGAGCCTCACAGTCTGCTCTGAGAGCCAATGAATGCATAAATAGCACAATGGAATATTACTCAGCCTTAAAGAAGAATGAAATGATGGTCTTTGCAGGTAAATGGATGAAAATGGAAAGTATCATGCTAAGAGAAATAAGTCAATCCCCAAAAAACCAAAGGCCGAATGTTTTCTCTGATAAGTGGATGCTGATCCATAGTGGGGGGTGAGTAGGGAAGAATGAAGGAACTTTGGATTGTGGAGAGGGGAGTGAAGGATGGGGATGGGAAGGAGGGTAGATTGTGAGACAGACATTATTACCCTATATATATGAAAAACATTTAAAAAAATATTTATCACTGTTAAAAGAAGTTAATGAAAATAAAGTTAAAAAACTAAATACATAATTAAAAATAAAAAGCTCATCTAATTGCAAAGCGAGGAGCTACTCGGTAGGCTGATTTGCAAGTGCTTAGTTCTACAGGTAGAACGTGAAATCCAGGTATCTTTCCTACGCCTCTGTCGCTTGGAGATTCCTTCTTCCCATTCGATGTATGGGAAGAGATTTGGTAGGATTTTCAATGGGTTGGGAAAGCCTGGGTAGATACTGGAACAGGAGACCACGTCATTTGGTCCCAGTTCATCTGAACACACCTGACTTCCCGGATGCTGGGTGCTTGTGATTATGCAGGTCACACGACTGTCATGGGAAGATTTCCTTCTGCACTGCGAAGCTTTTCCTTGGGGCCGTTGTTCTTGTTCTCTTGCACTCTCTTACACTTAATTCATCATGTTTTCTCAAGTGATCCCTCATTAAAACATGGTATCTTTTGAAGTTGCTACGAAAGGAACCCGGGATTGTGACGAATGGGTTAGACTATCACAAAAGTCGGGGGTTGATAGACTGTGAGGTGCTCCAATTTAGCATGTTGAACGATTCTGCAGTCCCCAGTGGATAACATGTAAATTAGAATAACGGGAAAGCACACATCACAAGAAATCCAGCACTTAGCCAGGTCCACGGAAGAGGGGAAATGTGTATTTGTTGGGATGCTGTCCGCGGTGTAGACGTTCCCCTCTGCACAGACGCAGCTCAATCCCCGCCCCCACCCTGTTTGTGCATATTGAGGTGGTGGTCTAGCTTAACCATGAAAATAGGTGCTTCTAAGATTTACGAACATGTGGCGTCACTCAAGTGTCCTGTAGGAACGCATGTGGAAATAATAGTTTTCATGTACAGGGGATCAGATGAACTGTCCATCACAGTTCATGGAGGGTTGTACTAAGGATTCACAGCAGCTTCCAGTTTGCATGCTCCAGAAACCTATCCTCTCTGGCTGCTCTTAATGCTTGTGAGTAATTAGCTTGCTAACTTAAGATTAATCCCTAACCTCTGCAGATCAGCACTCCAGATAGCAGGCAGCAACGCGCCCCACGGGAACAGCTTTCTACGCACGACAGATTGCAGCTGTCAAACCCCACAGCTGTCAAGCATCGGGTTTGGAAAATGCTGGGGTGATTTAAGGGTGCCTTTGGAGTGTGGTCTGCAGCAGTAAGTAACAGCTTCCTCATGAAGGTGGTCTCTGATGCAGGTCAGGATGGGAAACGGCAGAGGCTGCTTGATCTGACCCACAGTGGCTGTCCTTACCTGGGCTGGTGGTGCTCCTGGGTCTCCGTCTTGCCGAAGCAGACATTCACATGACTCGGCTGGGAACTGCTACGTGCACGAACGTACACACACATCCCAAGTCCGGTCTCTGAGTTTATGAAGAGGATCGTCTTTTCCAATAGCCAGGGTGCTCTGAGATCCCCATGCAAGTGGGTGAAGGACTCTGGATTCTGCTTGGTAAACCTGGAGGCAGCGAAGAAAGAAACACCTGGAGTCTTTTGTGCAAGGTGGTGGGTAGCCAAGGAAGAGGAATGGTCCCCACCTCTGCAGAGGTGGGACCTCAGAGTTCGTCATCTGGCCAGGTTGGGAAAACAGCTCACTGCACGTCACCTCCAGAGATGGCGCCTCTGCAGGCGTGGAGTGACATGGGGCACGTCTGTCAATCTCCTGGGGGAGGCTGGCTTTGCTGGACCGGAATCACACTTTGGGAAAATATAGGATATAGTACAAAGGATGCCGGGAGAGACTCCTGGGGCCAGGGATGGGAGGAGGGGCAGGCCTTCTCCAGACTCACGGCCTCCAGGAACCTCCACTTGCTCGGCCGCTTGGAGGCTCTGAAACATGGACAGCCGCGTGTCACAGTGCTGCTGGACGGAAAGACCGTGATCTGTGCTGGTGACCCTGTGCGCTGAGATTCTTCTCGCCGTCTCTGTGCAGACTTCCTTCCTCCAGGGTGTGGGGCAGGCCCCTCCTGGAAAGGTGAGCCAAGGAATTCCTTCACGGCCAGCTCCAAGACAGAAGGATCTAGAAAGATTGGAGTTTCTAGGACTGGCCTTGGGGAAGAGAGGTCTAGTTTCTACAGCTTGCTTGGGAGAGCCCAGAACTGGGGATGAAAAGCAAGAAATCTATATATCATAAGATCCCACGGCGACAAACCCAGGAACTACCAGAAGCTGAGCGAAGGCCAGGCGACGGGCCTTCCCTGGAGAGCAGGGTTGTGGCCATGTCCGTCTGTCTGCAGACCCCAGCCGCACAGCTCTGAGGGCACAGGACCTTTTCTTGTTTCACCCGCCAGGTCGGTGGTGCTGGTTTTGGCAGCCCCACGAACCAACTGTCCTGCGTTTCATTTTGAGCTTCGCGTACCCTCGAGGCTAGTGTCCTCTGGATTGGGTTTTCCTGTTCCCCCAAAGGGGCGTATGAGTTACTAATTTAACGCAGTGCAACACTTCACTGCAGACTCTGGACTCCGCTCTTCCGTGGGTGTCGGGCCTCCGGAAAGACTCGGAACGACCTCGGGTTGCAGGAATTCACGAGAGTGCCGTCGGAGATGGGTTTCTCGGAGATCATTACTCTCAGGGCTCTTCGGCTTCTGAATTCTCCAGTTCCTCCTCCCCTGGGGACTCTGACGCCTCTGAGACCCTCCTCTGCATCGTCAGCGGCCGCTCCTGTGTGGAACACCCACAGGCCTGGACTTCATGTCTTGCCAGTTGCTGGACAGCCTGGGCTTCCGGTGGTCCCAGGTGGTCCTCCGGAGCCGCTCTGTGATGGTTCATACAAACACCATTCCCTGCGGGAAGAAGAGGAGACGTTCATTTTCCTCCTGAGAGCTCACAAACTGAGATGAATGAGTAGCCTAGAACGTGAAAGAAAACCTTTGCTTCCAAGGGAAGTGTGCTTTGCCTTAAAGTCACTTTGACTCAACAATATTTTTGCATGTTTTTATTTAAAAAATTATTAGAACTTTATAGTTATACATAGTAGTTGGGCTCGTTTGACAAATTCAGACATGCCTATAGCTTGATTTCTGTTCACCATCCTCCCGTTTATTTCTCTCATCCTCCCTCCCCTCCCCCATTCTCCTTCCTCTTCTCTACTAGACTTCCTTCCGCTCACCTATTAATTTGTATTTGATTGGTTCTTTATGTTGTCCTTCCTCTTTCCTTTATCTTACTCTAGCTTTCACATATGAGAGAAAACCTTGGCCTTTGAGTTTCTGAGTTTGGCTCCTTTCACTTAGCATGATAGTCTCCATTTCCATCCATTTACCTGCAAAGGTCATAAAGTCATTCTTCTTTATGGCAGAGTAATATTCCATTGTATGTATATGTATGTATATAAATATATGCATATATATATGTATCACATTTTTTATCCATTTGTCTCTTATATTGATGGGCACCTAGGTTGGTTCTATAACTTGGTTATTGTGAATCCTGCTGTTATTAGCCCTGATGTGACCGTATCCCTATTGCATACAGATTTCAGATCATTAAATACCCAGGAGTGGGATAACTGTGTCCTATGGTGTTTCCATCCCTAGGTTGTTGAATCTCCATTCTGCTTCTCACAGTCTTTCACACGATCGTAGACTTCCTGAGACCCCATTTCCTCTTCCATCAAGAGAGAACATTGAACTCCAGTCTCTGTTTACTCTTGCATTTCTGGTGGTCTGGAATGTTCCACGGAACATTCCAAGATGCCCAAGGTTGCTGATGGCGATTGCATGTTGTCCAGTGGCAGGACGATTCTGCACAGTCTCAGGTGTGGTCATTTTGAGGTTGAAAGCTCACAGATTCCTCCTCTGGCCCCGTTGTTCATGCCCCCTTCTCCTTGGACACCAGGGAGCGTGTGTTTAACAGCTGCTGATTTCACGTCCCCTTCCAGGATGTGACGAGTCTCCCTCCCTCCTGTCTCCCTCCTGCCCTTGAGTACCCCCAGTGTTCTCTTTCAGAGTTTGTGAGCTGCTCTCCTCACGCGCAGACAGGATGCTTCTGCGCAGCCTCCTCCTCTGGTGGCTTTGACCCCTTCTTTGGCATGGCCAGTGCTTCGGAGAGGGTCATTAGGGGATTTAGTCAATTAGAGAATGAAATATCAGCAGGCAGAAAATCCAACGTTAATCCTGTGCAACTCCTCTTTCTCTCTGCAACGGATTTGAGATTTTGCAAGGAATTTGGGGATGGGGCAGTTCATGAGGTGGGGACCTCTCTCCCTGCAAAGTGTCTGGTATCATGAGATAGTTATATGTCATGGGTGAGGTACATTTGCACTGTGTTCAGCAAGGCGATGGAGGAGGTGGCCTTCCAGGGTCTTCTCAGATTCCTAACTCCGTGGCATTATCTGAGTCAGGATTCAACGATTCACAGACGTTGTGAGTGGGTATTTGGAACCTTACTTTGGGTCCCTTTTGTTATTCTGGGTGTATTTATTGAGAGAACAGGTTTGGACTCTGTAGAGTCTTTGAGTGACATAAATGCCCGTCGGCACATGCACTTTGCAGAGAAGTGTCCATGGGTAACACTGAAGTTCTCAGCAGCTGTGAAGCCCTGCGTGACTCATAGCATTAATGGCGAGAAGCCCTTGGTGAAGTCTTATAGAACAATGCAGAACACGGTCTCCAATCCTTTGTGAATGAGAGCAGCAATTATTCATTCCCTTTCCCCAGGTGGACAAGGTGAATCCTGATGTAACTGAAAGATCTTGCAAAAATCCACGTCTTGGTAACTGACTGTGTAACTTTTGTTTTTTGCTGGAATTCCCTCTTGATAAATTTTCTGCTCTGCATGCGAAACATCCTGCAAGAAAAACACGATTGTAACAACAACAGTTAAGGAAAAGAAGAGGTAAGCAGTCTCCTAAATAGTGCTTGTCATTATGTATCACCTAAAATTATATTCCAGGCCTACGTAAATTTGCTTCACATTCTTCTCTTCCTAGAGAATGACAGTCATGTATGTGAGTGAGCTTTCCGTGACTGTAACAAAATCCCTGAGATAAGAAACTTAAAAAGAGGAGAGGTTTATTTTGGCTCACAGTTTTTCAGGGTTGGGTCTATGGTGGGTTGAACTCATTGCTTTTGGGGCCTGAGGCTCAAAATGAACTGTGGTTCATCATGGTAGGAACATATGGCAGAGGAAGCTGCTCACTTCATGGCAGGTGGGAAGGAGAGAGAGAGAGAGAGAGAGAGAGAGACAGAGAGAGACAGAGAGAGAGAGAGACAGAGAGAGAGAGAGAGAGAGAGAGAGAGAGACAGAGAGAGAGAGAGGAGGAGAAGAAGAAGGAGGAGGAGGAGGAGGAGCAGCTGGGATTCCAATATTCCTGTTAAGGGCATAACTTCTTCCTACTCGGCCCTTTCAATGGTGCCAGAATTTGGCGACCAAGTCTTCAGTCCATGAACCTTTAGGAAACACTTGTCCACACCACAGTATATAATTAAAAGTTGCATGGCTATATACGTTTCTTTTCTTGTAGTGTTGGTCTTTTTTCTTTCTTCTTTGTTAATGATGCTGATTCTTTGTAGGAACTTGGGAGTAGGGTTGACACCTGTTTCCTTTTTTACAAAATCAAAAGCAAAATCACTTCTGTTCAGTTTTTCCAAACACAGCTCTGTACTGAAGTTACTTTTCAAAGCCCAGGAGAAAATCGACTGCCATTAACCAGTTGGAATGACGATGCACTCTTCTTTGGGAAATACCCTCTCTGGGTTTTGGGTGAAGTCCTCCTCTGCCCCCCATGGCTGGCTGAGTCAGAGATTTCGGGCTTGGAATCAGGATCTGGGTGCTTCGTGGCTGAAACATTCTCCAGCGCTGCAGCTGTTGGCTGTGAGTCTGGCTTTGCCTCTGGCCGCTGCTGGGTCTGCCCTTGCAGAAGGCTGCTCCTCTGTCATCTCTCCCTCAACTCTGTGACTCTTTCTAAGAACTGTGCCTCCCTGCCCTGCAACTTGACTTCCCTCCAATCCTATCCACGCGGACAGCACATTCCCTCGTGCTGGGTGTTCGTGGTGGGTGAGTGGTGTTCCTAAGTTGGACGATTCCTGACATGCGTGCAGGGCTTTGAGATTGGAGCCCAGGGTATCACTGGGCTGTACTGCTCACAGGGCAAACCATGGAAAGGGATCTGAGGAAGCAGGAGGAGGAGGAGGAGGCAGAGCGAGGCTCCCCAGCCACTGCAGGACCAGCCCCAGAGGAGCCCACTCTCTCTCTGGGGCTCAGAAAGCCTGGGGAGCTGTCCCAAATTGCACAAGGGGACGTGTAGATCTAGAAATGTCCCCAGGAAAGCTCATGTTTTGGAAGCACAGTCCCCAGTAGGGCAAGGTTCTGAGATGGGGCTTTCAGGCAGTGATGAGAGCTGTAACCGCAACAGTGGATTGATCCAGTGGGTGGATTGATAATTTCAATGGACTGCTGAGTGGTGACTCTTGGCAATTGGAGCAGAGCTGGGGACAGTAGGTCACTGGGGGCATGCTCTTGGGGAGTAGCTGTTCTCCCTAGCCTCTTCCCACCCCCACGGTCTCTCTGCTTCCTGGTGCCATGTCCTGAGCTGCTCTCCTCCTCCAGGCCCTTCCGCCATTTTGTTCTGCCTCACCTTGGGCCAGAGCCATGGAGTCGGCCCACCATGGACTGAACCTCTGAAACCATGAGCCCCACATAAAGTTTTCCTCCTCTAATTTGTTCTTGTCAGGTCTTTTGATCACAGTGGTGAACAAGCTAACTAAAAGAGCTTCGCATTTTTATTTTATAACAGAAGGAAAAATGACTATTAGATCCAACTTTAAAAGCATCTTTAGGTCTCGTATTTATGCCCAGAGACTCAATGTATCATATAAGTTGAGATTTTTTTGGGGGGGTTATGTTTCTATCTTCCTTCTCCATCCATTTCCTTCGTGTGATTCTTCCCCTTCTCTGTTCACCTCTCCAACTCTCTCAACAACACTAACACAAGTTATGAATGCTAAGTTAGGTGGGAGTCCACTATGGCCAGAAGTTGAAGTGGTGTGACCACCTCAGCTTCCCCACCTGGACACCATGCTGGCTCTTCTTCAAACCCAGTGGTCATCCCTACCTAGGTCCATCTAGACTTGTCGCTTCGTTCCATAGCAAGTACCTGTCCGTTTTCCAAACACGCAGATGTGGCAGCTGGAGAGAAGTTCCTGGATGGAGAAGAATCTAATCCACACAGAATTTACTAGGAAGGTTAAAACTTCAGAGACGTGCCTGGGCATGCTGCCGTTGACATCTGAAGTCATCTGCACTTTCCATCTCCGCTGCGAAGAAGGAGAATGGAAGTTATATAGACATTTCTGTATTTTTACATAAACAGTGCTCTAGTTGTTCAGTTGATTGTAGTGACTCAATTACTCATGCTTCCTTATTTTGCAATATGAGTCATTTACTTAATTGCAGTCATTACACTTAATGCTCCTACTAAATCTGCTTAATGTTGGATTTATTTCAGCACATGTCATTTATTTCTTCTTGAAATCATCCAGGATTTTATATGATGGGGGGGGAGGCTGCAGTTTACCAGAAAATATAAATTTGGTTCAAACATAGAATATAAATATAACACATTAAATATAAGCCTGTTAGATGTAAATTAATAAATTAAATGCAAGTATAAGCATTAAAATGTAAATATAATGCTGTCTTAGTCTGTTTTCTGTTACTGTTACAAAATACTTGAGACAAGTAATTGATACAGAACAGAAGTCTATTTGTTGTGGTTCTGGAGGCTGGGAATTCAGGAGGGTGGTGCTGGCGCCTGTCTAGGACCTTCTTGCTGTGTGAAAACATGGCGGAGGGCATCACATGGTGAGATTCTGAGGGAGTCAAGATTTCAACACACACACTGTCCAGGGACACGTTCAAGTCCTAGCAAGTACACAGTGTGCTTCAAAACTTGCACACCTGATGTCACACCTACGGCCAGACAAAATAAATGATTAATGTATCCTCAGGAGAAGATGGAAGTTGGAAGTCTTGCTGGAGATTCCCTGGGGAAGGGCAAGTCTTCAGGTTGTAGGGCAGATTTCATTGCCCTAGTAGACACAGTATGTAGCAAGAAAACGTGAGATCTTCCCTCTCTTCCCCTGCAAACAGATTCCATTGGAATATTCCTTGCCCAAATTCATGGTAAAATGTTAACATTATGTAATGTTTTTCCAAATGTCATTGTCTCACCCTAGCCATTCTATAATTTTTCTCTAGATGACTAGTTACACTTATAAAAAGATAATCAGTACGATTATTTCTTAGATACTGTATTTGACCCCAAATGCAAAGTTTTTTTTTTTTTTTTTCCCCATTTCCGGCATTATCCTGCTGAATCTTGTGGACATTTATGGGGAAGGAAATACTGGACCTACTTCCTAGGAGCTACAGAGAAAATGAGAACGTGGTTCAGCTCAATCTATTTCTTTCATTCTTTCCAGAGCCTAATGACTTATTGACTAAAGTTTAAATTCTTTTATAGAACACACCCCACCCAGTTCCCTTCAATTAATACTATTTATTAACACAGTTGTCTCTGTGGGGGGCTCTTTGCCAGCCGCAAGAGAGCTGGGGAGGAGCAGGAGGTACTGAGGACTCTGTCTTCCAGGCGTTTCCGGCTAGGGGTCTTACTGGGGTGCCGGGAGTGTATTCAGGGGTGGGACACACGCTGAGCATGCCCCAGGCCCTGACTGCAACCCCAGCACCCAAGGGGAAAAAAATCCTCTGTCCTCTGCCTCTCCCCTCCCTCTCCCCCAACCTCTGGCAACAGCAAAGAACACGCTTAACATCATGAATCAAAGCAAATTATGTCATATCTCAGTTCTAAACTCATAGGAAAATATTTGGGGTCCAAAATGAATCTCTCCATTTAAATTATTTCCTTTTTTATGAATTTTTTATTTGCTCTGAGTTGTCCATGACAGGAGCATGCATTGATGCCTTTTGAGAGATCATACATAAATGGAGGGTCATCTCTCGTTTTTCTGATCGTACGTATTGCAGGATCTCATGGGTCACACAGTCACGGATGGACATGCATTTCACAGAGTAACAAAACTGTCCATCGAGCTTCATGGCTGATCATTTGCAGTTTCTTTGCATCGATTGTTCATAGTTGTGTATTTCCAAAACCACGGGCTGATTCTGTTCCCCACCAACACCTGGTTATATTAAAGACCATGCACGAGATCTTTTATGATTCTCTTTTGAAATGGTGGCATCGAGATTACTAGATTTTATTTATCTTCTTCCCTCCCATGTGGGTTGTCTTTGAGTGAATGGAGTGTTTTCTTTGCTTGAAGCTTTTGAAGACTTATTTTTCTTTAAGGGAAAAAAAATCAAAAGGCTAGAGATGGAGAGACTTCGGAAAATGTCATTGAAATGACAGCCGGGCGCAGCTGATTGAACTTACATAAACTGAAAGTTGGCTGGACTAGCCTCCACGTTTGATCTGGTTAAACCAACAAAACACAGGATGTAATCTTTCTATAATTATGGAAGCCCCACTGTCTGATCCTACCTGGAGGTTGTCGTAATGATGCGCCAGGCAAAGCTCTTTCTAACGCACTTTGATGCTTCTCCTGGCTGGCCTTAAGCCAGAACAAGCCTTTATTGCCAACGCTGGGTTGTATTTTGCCTGTCAAGTGGCTTAGCGGGCGAAGGTGATTGTAGCAGGAGGGAGCGCTTCCCCTGACGTGGGGTGGAGGAGTGAGCTGGGTGCTTGGAATTTTCCTTTATTCTGCTCACAGAGTGTTGCAGGTAAGCAAGGCAGAGGGCTGATAGCGCTGGAGTAGACGTGAACACCTGGTCCAAACAAAGTGGCCAGCCAGAGGGGGGCTAACCAACCTTCCGATGCCGCTCAGCAGGTGCTTTGCAGAGATAGTCGGTCTGATAAAGGTTGATGGACAGATGCAGTATTGCACGTGTGTGTGTGTGTGTGTGTGTGTGTGTGTGTGCATGCAAGGGCAGGTGGGTGTCTAGCAAATGTCTTTGTAGGATAGTTTTCATGAATGAATATTCAAAAGATGAACCGTGTACTGGGGAATCCTTGAAACCAACAAATGATTATTAGAAAAAAAATCCAGAATAGAAGTGGGAAAATCTGCACACTGACCCATCAAAGGAAATGAAAGCAAAATCACTAAGCCCTGCTGCTGAGAGATGGCTACCGCCCAGGGAGAAAGAGAGGAGAGGCGGCCCTCGTATCGCAAAGACTGTATTTTCCTATTTGCTGCAATGAGTGCTCTTGAATCTCACGGGTGAGACTGAATCAGCGAGTCCCGGGTGAGTGTCGTCCATTACAGGGGGAGATGTTCAGTGTGGGGTCATTCCTCCACTCCTAAAAACAGTAATGACAGTGACACTCTTTTTTACCCTGATATCTAAGTTCCTGCCAATCATTTTGCAAGTCTTTGCACGGATTATCTTTAATCTTCCTGAGCATCATATGGCACCCTCTCTTTGCTGATCATAATAATCTTGAGTACTTGCTTGCTACTGCCCCAAATATTTCTTTATAAGGATAGAGCTTTTTACTCAACGGGAGTGGAAATTTTTGCATACATACGATGAAGCTGTCTTGATTGAGATAATGCATTGGTATTAATTCTCAATAAAATGTAACAATGTAACAGCTGGGCTCTGGGGCTTATAGGTCTTTCTCATTCGGGTGGGTGTGTAGGAACCAGCAGGTTGAGGGGCACTGGGTTTCAGGATGGGGCTGAGGGTTTGCATTGGGAAAGTGGGGTCCCCTTGCCAATGGTGATCTTTGCTGGCTTCTTTTGGTGTTTTGTTAACGTTTGGCCATTCTTACTACAGTCAGGGTGCAAAGGAAACGAGGTATTGCACGGACTTCTCACGGCTCTGATCCTTTTATTTTATCAACCCTCTGACATTTACTAAATTAAAAAAGTGTATTTCCAGAAATAAGTCCAAATCCACTATAATCTACTTTCTACCAATTTACGTGATTTCCTCCCTTCTCCACCCACCCCACCAGTCTGATCTGCAGATTGATTGATTGAACCCAGGACCTTGGGCTGTGGGGTGATCCTCTGTGACTGAGCTCCGCCTCAGCTCATCACCTGCTGCTTCCCAAACATGGAATATTCAGATCCATCCATGTCCACTCCTGCCTCTCCCTTCCAAGATGTTAAGTCTGGGGATTCCTTCACGACCCAGTGCCGATCTCACCCCTTCGTGTGACTGTGACTTTCCTTATTGAGTTGTTAACCGTTGAGTTTAAGCACTGGCTTTGGGGCTCCCGATATTTTGCTTGGCTTCTCTGCCTCCTAGTTTCTTAACTGTAAAATGGATCGCTGAAGTCTTTGCCATTATCTGGGATGGTTACGTGGGATGAGGATGTCCAATGCTAAGGTGAGTTCTGGCACAAGATGTGCTCATAAAACAATGCGATGAATAGAGCAGTAACATCAAAAATGTCAGGAAGTGTGCCTGGGTCCCAGCTCCTGGGGAGGCCGTGGCAGGAGGATCTCTTGAGCCCAGGAGTTGGAGACCAGCCTGGGAAACATAGCAAGACCTCGTCTCAATAAATACACGCAATCGACATCGACGTGGCTGCGTCACTGTAGTGTGCTGATTTTACGTCCTTTGGGTATAAACCAAGGAGTGGGGTAACTGGGTCAGATGGTGGTTCCATTGCAAGTTTTTTGAGGACTCTCCATACTGCTTTCCAGAATGGATGCACCAATCTGCCTTCCAAAAATTAGAACAAATTTAAAAAATTAAAAATAAACAAATGCATGCCTACATAAAGAAATGGATGATGAAGACCCGCGTGGTCTTGGATGCATGCCATCTCTGTGGGAATCAAGGGATCGTTTGTTGCTTGTGAGATACAGGCAGGCAAAGAGGAAGTGTGGAGTCCCATCTCCATGACCACACTCCAGTTGGGGAGCTGTGGCTTACACAAAAGAAAATATAGCTCTCACAGGGGGCAGTGTGATAGATACATCTCTCAAGAACACTGGGCAACTGCAGAGGTAGTCAATGGACGGTTTACCTCTGCTAGAGATAAGATCCCGTCCTCTGCCCAGGAAAAGAAAGATCTGGCTAGTGCTCAGATGGATGTGGTCCTTAGAAGTCCCTGCAGGAGTCGACTGTGCCCAGAATAAACATCTTATTTGTTTCATTAGGGGACACCAATGTCTTATTTGTTGAATTCATCTTGGTGTCTCCAAAGACGAGCACCACGTCGAGGCCTTAAATCATATATACGTATATATATTTAAATTTTAAATTTATTCTAATGAGTTGACATGACAGTAGAAGGCATTGATGCATTTTGATGGATCATACCTAAATGGAGCGTCATCTCTCATTTTTCTGTTTATACATGCTGTAATAAGTTGATTTTAAGTCCTTTGGGTGTAAACCGAGGGAGGAGTGGGCTAGTTAGGTCAAATGGTGGTTCCATTTCAAGTTTAAATTGTATTTTTATTTTTTTGAGGGGGTTACTAGGGTGGAACTCAGGGGCACTTTACCACTGAGCTTCAACTCCAGGCCCTTCTGCTCGGTACACCCTCTCTCTTGCCCCCTTTCCACTGACACCCAGCTTTGGGGTCACTAGACCCTGCCCATCATTTGTCCAGTCTTTCTTCCGCTCAGTCTCATTATTTCTTGGACACAAACCCTGCCAAAATTCTTATCTGGCTGGTATGCTTCGCCGGCGTGTCTGTTGAACGTGGAGACGGAGAGAGAGAGGAGACCTCGTGGGAGCCTGGGAGGTGCTCGTAGGGGTGTGGGTGGGTCAGTGCCACATTGGTGAGAACCCTAGGAACCTGTGGCAATTACTGGGAGTGAA